>NW_011888803.1:15758956-15779817 GCF_000151845.1 Pteropus vampyrus
CTGGCTGCATAGAACTCACAACTCTCCCAGGCAGGGCTGTTCACGGAACTCACCACATCTTCTCTCCCCACGCCTCCTACAGGGTGCTTGGGCAGATGCTAGAGGCAGCTTCTTTATTTCTCCCAGTCCACCGCCCAACACCCGGGGTTCTGACTGGTGGTAGCTCTTATATGTAGATCCCATGCTCAGACGTGCTGGTGTGCAGTTTGGGTGTTTTTTTGTTGAGTTTTAGATGTTCAGCTATTGATTGTTTCAAGGGGAGAGATCTGGGGATGTCTCTCACTCTGCCATGTTTCCAAAATGCCTCTAATTACACACACACACACACACACACACACACACACACACACACACGTATGTATGTATGTATGTATGTATTTTTAGAGTTCTGTGATTTCTGAAATACTATGTTTCCCATGGAGTCTATTAGTCCCTATATATCCTTTTTCAAGGTGCTGATTTTCCTCAAATATCTGATAATTCTAGTCATACTTTCCTATTTAATGGTGAAGGATCAGGTTTATTCAGGACTGGTGGAGGCAATTTTCTCTGCTCTTGACTAATTGTGTCTAGCTTTTCTATCAGCCCCTCCCAGGAGTGAGAAGTATGACTGATAGCTCTACGTCAGTGAGTAAGGCTCATTGGCCAAAAGATTTTGCTTTTAGATGGAGTAACAGAAAGATAGCCATTAGGCTGGGCTCCCTCCAATCAAAATGTTAAATTGAGGAGAGCTTTGCTCTGGGGCACCCATAGCCATACTCAGTCTTAGTCCAGACACACACACACACACACACACACACACACACACACACACACACAACTTTAGTGTCCCTATTAAGCCTCTCTGTTTTCTGTAGGTGCAGCACAATTCCTGGCTCTGGGTAAAAATGCAATAATTGTTTTAAATGATCATATAATAGTAGCTTTTATGTATTTGCTTTTGAGAATTCACTACTTATTAAGTCATACTCCCTGTACCCAAACAACTAATAGTCTATCTTCTAATGGAAGAAACAGATGTGTAAATAAATCACAATAAAAAAGAGAAAAGTGTGACAGAATGTGTTTGTACAAAATGCTGGCTCTTGAGGAAGAGACATTAAGTCTGAACCAGAAGATGGGGGCGGAGGGTAGTGAGAGAGAGAGATTGAGAGAGAGAGAGAGAGAGAGAGAGAGAGAGAGAGAGAGAGAGAACTGCAGAGAGAAGGTGACAGTGCAGCTGCTGCCTCTGGAGCCAGGCTACTCAGATTTGAATCCTGCCTTAGTCTTACTGATTCCCTTTGGACACATTATCTCTTTGCCTGTTTCTTCCCGTGTAAAATGGGCATGTGATAATAGCCTGACTTCCTAGGGTGAAGATTAAATGAATTACTATACATAAAATGCTTCAAAGGAACATTTTATACATATTAGCTCATTATTACTGCTGTTATTTCTTGATGTGACCTTGAATGAGGGGTTCAATAGCCAGAGGATAGGAAGATAGTTATTGTTGGGAAAATAAGCATTGCGAGTACAGGCACGGTGGCATGAAAGTGCAGGCAAATTTACAGGGAGAATGGCTGAGTATGACTAGAATGCAGGTTCTAGGACATGTGCCAGAATAAAACTGGGAAGGAGCTAGACAGATCATAGGAGGCCATGGAAATGCACAGAGGAGCTGCTTAAACATCTCTTGTCATCATCTTTCTGGTTTGAGGTGCTGTGTGCTTGTGCATTTCACAAGTAAAGCAATTAATAGTTAGGAAATCTATAACTTATGTAAATTTAAAAACCGGTAGGGATTTTATAAAATAGGTGGTGTGGACAATTAGGAACTTCGAGGATAGAAATGTCTCCCTGAAGAAGACAGTCAGAGAGGTAACAAGGTTGAATATAATAAAATGAAAAACTTTATAGCCTGTGAGGGTGGGTTAGGTGGTCCTTTGTAAAAGGGTTTAAACTTGTAAGTAACTTGGAAATTCTGGAATTTGGTCCAATGCATGGAAGAGTTAGAAAGGAAGATTTGAGAAAGACATGAGGGTAAACTTTCTAATCATATAGAGCCCTCCTAAGATGTCTTGCCCTCTGAGGCAGTAGGAGTCCAGCCCCTGGAAGTGCCCAAGTGGAGGAAGGTTGCTGGATCATTGCCGACATGATGGGCCCATATCACCCAAGGTTTATATCAACTCCACGTGCCTCTACTTGCATGATCTCCAGGCCATGACTCATTTCTCAGTTTTTCCAGTTGCAGCCTCAACACCTTCTCTCTCACCTCTTTCCCCATCTATGTGGTCTCACTTTGCTCTAGAAATTTCAGTACTGAAGGGAAGCTTTGGCTCAATGCAGGCAAACAGGCTGAGGATGAGTCTCTAACACCATCTTGTTTGCCATACCAGTTATGTCTCCACAAGTGGGCCTGAAATTGCTTTAAAGTCTTTAGTCTGATGCTCACTGCCCTCTGATTACACATGGCCTGCATCTTTTCAAAGATCAAGGTATATTTCCTAATACCATTCAGGCTCTTTCTCTGCTTTCCTACAATATCTCTCAATCCGTTTCCTTAAAAGTCCCCACCCAACAAAGCTGGGGCACAACAGAAAGACAGCGCAAGTTGATTCACTCTTTCAAACCCAGCTCCCACTTTACCCATCTTGGTTTCTTGAAGGCCTTTGTCTGAGGAATAGAGCTGCTTTTTTTTTTATGGCTGCTATCATGCCTCTATCTAAAAGTTCCCATACCCTGCAGCCATTATTTTTCATTCTGGAGGCTTTTAAAAAGTCAAGTCTTATCCTCAGAGATTCACTGGTGCACAGCACAAAAGCAAGCATGGAAAGCTTCAAATGCTATTGCCTTGAACAGAAGCTTGGAGGCTTATAGAAGCCTTCAAAAAATAAAATTAAGTTGTATTTCCATAGGAAGGTAGAAAATCTGAGAAAACTGGAATAATGTCTCCCAAATCTGGCCAATGATCTCTGTTGAGGGGGGCCAATTTGCCCTGTGTTTTATGCTGGACTGGGCAAAATAAGCAGTGTGCACACAGAGCACTAATTGCTTCATTTATCCCTCCATTTAAGCCAGGGGAACATCAGAGCTTATTCAGCCTCAGAATGGAAAATTACATGTTGGAGAGAAAATAGCCACACTGAAGGAATGACAATGCAATTCAGGTTCCACTCGTTCACATATTTTATTTATCCAGTGAAGGAAGAAAAAAAGAAAAAGACAGAACATGAAGGAGAACAAATTCTGAGAGAATACCAAGGTCACATCTTCCATTTTCCTCAGTCCATTTAAATCCACAGATTAAATAAAAGTGCAAAGGGATGAGGCAAACATCTTACCGGAGAATAAAATGTCTTATTGGAGAAAGAAAACCCTTTTTAAGGTTAATATCTACTTGGGGGCTTCTTGTTTGAGAATGGCTTATTTTTGTCTTTATAAAAACATGGCAGCATCATATAAACTGCTGGGATTGGATATTTAAGGGTAGGTGGATGAAGGCTGCAACCGGGCAGCGCTCCTGGAGTCCAGGTCTGAAAGAACCCCACAGTGATGAGGCCCACAGAACATCGTAAACATCCTTGGGGGTGAGACATGATGACACATGGCAAAAAAGGAATCTCAAACATCGTAGTCCAGAATTTCCATTATACAGATGGAGAAACCGAGACTTGGAAAGTTAAATGATTTCCCCAAGGTCAGACAGCTAGTCAGTAGTGGGAACTCAAAGTTCTTGGCTTCTAATTCAGTGCTTTTGGACATTATGTAAATAAATAATACTCCCAACATTAACTTCTTTCCCAAGATTCTAACATTGGCAATTTTAGTTCTTTAAATTAAAACAAACAAACAAACAACAAAAAAAATAAAGAAAAAAAAGATTTATGGAGAACTCAGAAAAATTTATATCCAATCTCAAGAACCTCATGTTAAGCAGTTAAAAGACTAATGTTTCGGTCAAAACCAGGGAACTTCATTTTTCTAAGAACACATATGACGATATCTTACACGTAGTGAGACAGGAATGGAAAACAGCACCACAAAGGGAATATTAGAAAAACTAATATTAAAAATAAAATGGGCCACGTTAGCGATTGGTAGGCTGGTCTAAACTGTTCAGTGTTTTCCAATAACACGGAAAATGACACTAAGTCACAATCTATGAGAGAAGAGTGTCAGAGGACTCCCGGTGGGCACATAGAAGCACCCTCTAAGCAGCTAGGTGCCTGTGCAGAGGTTTACACATGGCATCCACCTTCACCAGAGCCACTGAGCTGAGCAAAGTTGAGCTCACGTCCTATACTGCCCACAGCTGAGCACAGCCCTGGGGCAAATCAACCCCAAACCTCCATCACTTCAAAAGCTGACCTGCTCCATTGTAACCATGTGCATAAATTAGAGAGGGGAGGACTTCGTGGGGGGATGGTTCAGGTTGCTGATACAGGTTGGACATTTTGAACCCTGGACAACGTGACTGGTATTTTCATTTCCCCTGGGCCTGGAGCTTTTGTCACGGGTGGGGTGTGAGCCTTGATGTCCGCGATTCGCTCTTTAAACTTTTGCTGCAGGAATTTTTCTTCTTTGGAGTAGTTTTTGGCAAACATCGACATCAGCAGGCACCCTGCCATGGATGTGCCCCCAATGCAGAAGAGCACAGCTCCTGCCAGCTTGCACATGTCAAGGGCTCCGTTAAATTGGACAGCATGTGTGTCGACCACCACAAAATCTGCTTCTCCAAAGGCTTCGATTTTGTGGGGCACAAGAAAGCCCACTGCCAGAACAGTCAGTCCGAGAATCACGAAGACTGTGCTGGAGATGAGTCCAACCTAGAGAAAGACACAATGAAGCAACACAGATAAGCGCAGTGCTTCAGCTTTCCCTGAGCCCTCCAGGGCAGGACTAGTCTTTTTTTTTTTGGCGGCGGGGAGTGAATTTTCCAGTCACCCCAAATTTCTATGCCTACATAATTTTCTGGTTAAAAAAAAGAAGGCGAAAAGAGGACCTTTCAGATATTAACGCCAACTAAAAACTGAAGTGTTGTCTTGATTTTTCCTTTGAGCTTTCAGTTTGTACAATGCTCCTTTTGCTCATTGTCTCATTTGGTCTTGAGGAAGAGAAAAATCAGCCTCAATATCTAGGAGCTGGCCTGACTCTATCCACTAGGCCTACATGTTGTTCAAAGTTGCCTGGAGCTCACAGTGAGGCCACGTTGTTCTCCTGTTGGCACAATCAGTCTCACAGAACATAACATCGGACAAGCTCATTTCTCTGCCCGTGATAAAATGATATTACTTTATCATTTTCTCTAAGCACAGACAAAAACAAGGTCACTGTGCAAAATATAAAATACCTAACACCTTCCCTCCCCGCTGCCTAATGTGAATGACTGTTGCTATTCTACCAATTATAGCATTGGTCTCCTTTTAGGCTGCCCTCCCTATAGACAAGATTAAGAAATCCACTCATAGAATTTTCCCTGACAATGCAAAGTGAACTCTTGTTCCCTTAAACCCTCCCCCAAATCACCCAACCAAAGCCTATAATATATCCTTTCTCACACTCCCTTATTGAAACACCACAGAAACTTCTATGTTGTTATCTCTCTCATTGTGATGTGTAACAAACTCAACTAGCTCAACTATGTATAGGTATGTCCTGGTGATTTTGGCTGGAAGATATTGACAATCTGTGTAACTACTCACTTCTTCCCCAAGGGGTAATTCCTGTCAATCAGGACAGTCTATTTGGACCAATCAAACTGCAAATTTGGATTTCTCATTTGCCAAAAAAGAAAAAGAAAAGAAAAGAAAAGAAAAAAAAACGAAAAGAAAAGAAAAGAAAATGAACCAGCCAATGAAGAAGGAACCATAATCACCAGTTTACAGGTGAGGAAATATAGCTTCACAAAGGGTAGTTCACCAGCCCAGGATGGACATCTAGCAAGTTGTAGGGGCAGGGCTAGAAGCCACAGATCTGCCCCCAGTCCAGTGCTCTTTCTCCTCTAACATGGAGCCATTTGGGCTTTACTTGTGCAGATAATGAGAAGTGTTAAGAGTAGCAGATGGAGATTACACTGCATCAGCTCAAGTTCTAATAAAATGTAACACTCTGAAGATGGAGGTAGTATATCATAGCACTTTAAATTCAGAGCTTTGGAATGAACAGACTCTGGCTTGGATTCTAGCATTGCCAACTAGTACTGAATTATATAAGGAAAGCCATCAATTTCCCCACCTACAAAATTATAATTTATAATAGTACTTACCTCATAGAGTTGTTGTAAGGACTAAATGAGACTATGCATGAAAGCACTTAGGCCTGTACCTGGTTAAGTAATACATTGTAATAAGTAGCTGTTATTATTTGGAAATGTACCTCTTGTAATATGCTACATTGGCAACTGCATTACTGCAATCACTCTGCACTTGGAATAAAAAAGAGCTATTATAGATGTTTATTTTTTAAATACATTTTAAATTTATTCCTGTTTCTAATTGCTTTTAGTTAGAGTAACAAGGTTGGAAAAATAACCAACTGCATAACACCATTCAATTTAGAATATTTAAAGTATGTTTAACTTATTTATTTATTAAATTCCAGGGTAATATACTAATAAAGCAGGTTTGGATAATAGAAGAAAAACATATTCCAAACCCATCACCTTAACAAAGGAGGAAGAGGAGAACTAGTATATTGAGTATTGTGAACCCCGAGAAAGACTATTATCTGCCAAGAAGGACTCCTTGTGATAAGTTGAGCTCAAATTCATAACCATAGTCTAGCAGCCATTGCTAGCAGAGGCCTCTCATGCATACTGCATTTCTGGAGAAAGCCATAGCTTGAGCTGTCAGCCTCCTGCACTATGCTTCTGCACAGTGTGAGCTGACCTTTATAAAGGAGTTCTTAGAATCATATTTTGACCAATATGAAGCCCGCCCTGTCCAATCAGAGCTGTGCAGCTGTATCCACATTTGCATCTTAACTGACCAATCAGAGCAGCTCCATAATGACCAATCAGAAGGGCAGTTCCGGACAATCAGGACAGTGCTATTTGGACCAAACGAACTGCAAATTTGGATTCCTCATTTGCAAAAAAAAAAAAAAAAGTTGTTTGTTTTTTTTTTCTGAAGAAATATTAAGTTTTCTAGAGCTTTCTGGATTTAAAAAAAAAAAAAAAAAAAAAAAGGTCCGATCAAGGATCAGGGTGGGTGCTTTCTTTATCCAAGCCAGCCTCCCCTTCCTCTCGGGGGAACATAATTTTGGTTTCCCCCAAAGGCTGAGTTTCCCTGGTTTGCAAACTGTTTTACTTGAATGAAGTTGCTCCTTTTGCCACCTCCCAGATTGAGGACTCTTGGTGGCACTGGATGGGTAGCAGTGACCTTTTGTTGACAGCATTTGTTATGACCTAGGCATAGTGCTAGGTGTAGTTTTCATTTTATCCTCACCAGGATCTTATGAGAAGTATTTTTATTCCAGTCAACCTGTAAGAAACTGAGTTTATAAGGTCAAAGAAGCATAGTTTAAGGTCTCATAGTTAGCAGGTGGCTTGACTAGGCTCTAACCCAGGTGTGCAAGATTTCTAAGCCCCATCCTTTTATTCTTCCATGATACTTCACCAATTGCTATTTTGCATATTATCTACCATTATATTTCTTTTATTGTAACAGAGATTTTGTTACCTTAAATGGACAAAATTCCATCATATAATATTGTAAAAAAAAAAAACAAAACCCTTAAATATAAACAAAAAGTCAATATAATGAAAAAAAACTATTTTACATAAGCTATAAGTAGTACAGGAAAAACTGGGTTATAAAATATAACATTTTGAATGAATTTCTTCCATTTTTCTAAAACTGGTGAATAAATTCACCTTCAAAGACTATCATTTAAAAATAACTTAAAAAGTGACTCACATTGGAAAATTCTGAATTCACCAACTAAATTAACTTAAATATCCATGGTGACATGCTTCATATGTCAATAAATTCATATGTCACTCCCTCAAGAACTGGCACTAATTCTCAAAAATTGAGGGCAGCAAAAATGTATCCATCTTAGTTTCTGAGGTTCTTAAGAGCAACTGAGGCCAATGCTCTTCATGTTCTATTTCTGTCTTGTCTTAGCACAGCTCTTGTTGTACTCAATAAATATTCCTGACTGACTAACCTAAACCACCAGACTGCCGAATATGGAGACAGGTGACTGATTCTCAGAACAGTCTGCTCCTCAACTGAGCAGTACTTTATAGATTAAAATCCACTCTTGGAATATCACTCAGAAGCTAAAAGGCAAACCACGACTTGCATATGGCAGAACTTCTGCTCACTTCAAGAACCGGAAAGTGGTTGGCCTCCCTGAATCTTCTTCCTTTTCCTTGGTATATCCGAATATCAGAGAGATGCCTGCCATCTGTGGAGGGGAGCATGATGTAATACATAGCTAACTCCAAAGATTCTGAAGGTGCAAAGCTAATGAGGATCTTCCAAGAAATGTGTACAAAGAGGGCCTCCAAATCTCTTAAAATATTTCAGGGAGAGCTTGGGATAGTAGGCATGAAGCAGCAATGATGGGATCAAAACTTCCCTACATTTTAACTTCCTGAGCACATAACGGAGGTGAGGAGGGATGTTGGGATATATCAGTGTAACCCTGGTACCATGTTGGATTTCAGAAAGAATAAAATATTTGAGGAGCAATCTGGGGCTGTGGGGTGATTAGATTAGATCAAAACCAGTAGAGAGAGAAGGACCACCTCAGGCTGAGACAAAGCATAAAGGCAGCAGCAAGGACAATTTTCGAACTGTAATTTCTGGTGACTCTCTTGGCTGCGGGGAGGATGTGCAAAAACCCAGTCCCTGCTATTGGAAAGGAGGACTGGATAGAAAGAACTTGGACTCCAGAATTTCTGCTGCTAGGGGTGACAAGCCAGTAACTGCTGTTATTTTGACCAACATCTCCTTCATTGTGTCTCTATGAGCTGATGATTTCTGAAAATGCAGTTTACTCCAATAAGCAGAACTGGCAGCAGTAGCAACACAGCTGTTCTGGCAGAGAGGAGGCAGTAATGACTGTTGGAAGCAAGAACTAGTGCGGCAGGGAAGAACAGCATGTGGGAGAAAATGCTGGATGGCGCTAAACGTGAAGGAGCCATCTGGGTTAGAGGTAATTCAGGGGGAGCACATCAAGAGTGAAGCCTAGCTTTTCTTCATTAGCCCGAGGGCTGCTGCTGACCTCTCTTTAGCAGTATCTGAGCTATGAGTGGTGTCACTTGCCAGCAGTGATGACAGATTCTAACTCATCTGTCCTGACTTTCTTGCTTGACCTGCTTTTAGGGACACTGTGCTTTACAAAGTCACAACCTATGCCAGGATGTGATCTAAGTCATTCCACATGCCTTACCTCCTACAGTCTCCATAGCCCCCCACCCCATCTCCCGTTCACCTGGGTAGTGGTACCAGTTATCCCACATTAGCTCTTCTATTTTTCAGAGGCTCTGTCCCTTCAGCACGTGAACACATTTAATTGTTTCCATATTCAAAACCTATTCTAGATCCCTGTGTTCCTCTCTGGCTACTGCTTGAACTCATTCTTAACCTGGATAACCAAGCTTGGTCATCCATGATATCACTGAAATTGCTCTCTCCGAGGTTACTAATGACCTCCTAATTGTTGAATCAAATGTGATTTTCCTTTTCTTAACTCATTTGAATGTTCCGCATTTATGTTAAACACTCATGCTTTCTTAAAACACTCACCTATTGTTATCCCTGACACGACTCTTTTCTCTTTCCATATCTACCTGTTTAATAACCCACTCTCAACCTGCTTTGACAGACATTGTTCTCAAATTATTGGTGTTCTTCAGGGTTCCGCCCTCGACTCACACCTTTTGTTCAGTATGTTGTCTCTATTGTTTAATCTGTGGCTGCAGTTTCAACTCCCACCCATATATCAAGAATTCCAAATCTCCAACTCCAGCCTAAATCATTCTCTTGGGCTCTAGTCTCATATTTCTGACAGCCAATAGGAGGATCTACACAAAAATATCCCAAAGGCCCATCAAACCCAAACTATTCAAAATGGTACTCCTTCTTTCCTGCATAATTTTTCCGTTTCCTGCCAGTTACCCATTCACTGAGTCTTTTCTCACATTCATAGTCAATAGATAATTAAATCTTATTGATTCTACCTCATAAAGCTCTCTTGAATCTTGTCTCTCCTGTCCATCACCACGACCACTCTAATAGTGCAGATCATTGTTATATTTTGCTCTGATCATCACAATAGCATTCTGATGGTCTCCCTTGCTAGTCTCATCTTTCTTTATTCATCTTTCAAGTACTATCTGAGAATATGTTTAAAAACAGAATGAATACCACGCGGGTTTTCTTAAGAGACTTCTATATCTGCTTTCATTTCTAGAATAAAACCAGCTCCTTAATATCCAACAAAACTCTGAAGAGAGATCTAAGATATAAGTTTAAATTCTGACTTGGCTTGCTGAGGAAACTGGAGAGATCAGGATAGACAGGAGGAAGGTCTTGGAAGAAAAGAGAGGAACAAGAATCACTGTCACTTTTAGTAAGGTTACGGAAAAGAGAGTCTTGCCTTGTACCTAGTGGCTTCTTAAATGGGTTGAGAGAAAGATAAGGAGGATAACCCTGAGGTGGAAAGACTGACTGAGAGAAGACTGTTCTCACTAGTTCATACCTGCCATACTGAGGCTGTTTGCTGCACAGACGTTCAAGTGGCAACAGCCTTAGTCGGAGTCTGGTGCAAGGATAAGAAAGAAAAATTACACCTTTGGCAGCAACAGTGGTGGCAGGGGTAGGTAGGGCCATGTCACATAGAGTTTTGCATATGGCAGCAGTTGTAGGCACTGGGATAAATTACTGAGGCAACCATTCAGTAATCCAGAACCTGTGAGGCACAGAGAATGTGTGTAATATTGCGTGTATGTGTATGTGTGTGAGATAACCTCCCCAAGAAAACCTAGACTTATTATTATCTTGCCCCCTCACTGTACTTAAACTGGAAGATTTTAGAGAATTTTTTGTTTCACTGCTCTTCAAAGTCTTCTGCGATCTTGCTCTTCTATGCATTCCAGCATTCCTCTCTTGACTCCTCTCCTGCAACTTCTAAACTTCTACCCAAGCCATACTGAACTGTTTGCAGTCTCCTGAACGTACTGTCTTCTCTCACAACTCAATGCTTTTGCAATGCTTTCTTTCTGTTGGGTGTCCTGTTCCTGCTTGTTCACAGGTGATCTCTTCTGTGGAGCTATTTCTTCCCCAGGCTGCATCAGGTCCTCCTCACCCCCAAACTCTGTGCTCCCAGTAAGTACTATGACTGCCTTAGAGGGAGTGTTTATCATGTTGGGTTGTAATAATCTGTGTACATGTCTATGTTCCTTATTTGTGAACTCCTTCAGGTCAAGGCTGTATCTTGAAGAATAGCGTCTTATTCACAATTGAATCCCAGAGACTACCACATAGCCTTGTGCATAGTGGACATAGAAACGCTTATAGAAAGAAAGAATAGCACTGTAAAGATAGATGCTATGTAGATCCATGTGACAGAGCAAAGATTCTAACGCAGGCCTGTTTGATTCCAATCTTGATTCTCATTAAGCCCCTCCATGCCGCACATTGCTAAGGAGCTGGAGGTGAGTTCTCTAACACAGTGATTCTGAGGTTATTCAGGTTGACTGTAGTGTTCTAAATGCCCAGTCTATGGTTTAATGATTAGGATATGATTCTGGGATTTGGATGTGGCTGGAATATAATCTCTACAAGACCATGGACTTTTGCCATTTTTTTTTTTTTTTTTTTGCCCTCTGAAGTAGGTTCACCACAACAGGGATACATACTTTTGGATCTTATTTATATAAATGAAAGAGAGAAAATATTGAAATCTGAATTCTCAAGTTGGTAATTTACTGTGAATGCTTTATTTTAAATCTATACCGATATATTATTTGATGAATTTATAGCATTGCAAATCACATAACCACCAGTGCTTTGAATCCACACGAATGCTGACAGTATTCTGTATGTCAGTGGCATTTTAGGCTCTTGGCACAACAGATCTGTCAAGCAAATATTTGTTTTTTTGACACATGCTGAAGCAACCACCCACTTATGTGGGTAAATACAAGATGTGCCAAGCTTGGCTATTATTTCATTGATCCAGGCCAGTAAGTATTCATCAGAAATGACATTTCTACAGGGCAAAGATGATGGCTTGACCAATTTTAAAACAGAGCACGTGACACTAGTAAGATTTCGAATTAACACAGGTTTTGGATAATCTATGTTAACAACTATGTTACCCAATACTTTATTTATTAACTAGATTTCCAGTTTTATTTCCATTTCAGAACTCAATGTCCCATATGGCATCTAGTAATGGTAACTATTACATTGAATGCTTATTGAATGCATACCAGACATTATTCTAAGCTCTTTGTAAATATTATCTTTGATCCTCACAACTTTATGTTTTAAGTACTGTAGGTATCACTGTAAGAGTCCCATTAAGATCAATTACTTGCCTGTAGTTGAAGAGCTATTAAATGAAAGAGCTGAGATTTGAACCATGCAATTTGAGGACAGAGTCCATGCTCATAATTATTATGCTACATTGTCTCTTGTTATACTATTGCCAATAGATTGCAAATTTATGTCAATATCATTGTAAAAAATTCTGAGTTCTTTGGGAGAAAGTCAAGATGATTGGAAACCCCAGAGGCACAGAATGTTAGAGCTGGAGGAGACCTGAGACAGGCTCAGCATTCCTTCCTGAATCCTCAGCCTTTTCTTGATTTCTAAATGTTGGAACGTCCCAATGCCCTTTTCTATGTCCCTACTCTCTTCCTAGGTGATTTTATCTAGTCTAGTGCCTTATATACATTCTATATACTAATGACTCTCAATCCATGAGCTGCAGATCAGTATATTTAAATTGCCACTAGAGATCTTCACTTACATGTCTAACAGGCATCTTTAGTGTAACATGGCCAGAATCAAACTCTTGGTTCCTCACTCAACCCACTTTTCTCCCAGTGTTTCTCCATCCCAGTAAATGATAACGTCATTCACTAAATAGCTCAGGCTGCAAGACTTGGAGCCATCTCCACTAACATCTTAATCGAAGCCACCACCATCTCTTGATGGGGTACTTTAAAAGCTTCCTAAATAATCTAGCTGCTTCTACACTGTCCTTCTATAACCTATTTTCTGTACAGCAGCCAGAATTATCCTGTTAAAATATTAGTTAGATCATGTCACTCCTCTGCATAAAATGTTCACATGGCTTCTCATGTCTCAAGGTAAGAGCCAAAGTCCTCACTATCATTTACAAGGCTCAACATAAATCATCTGTGCCCTGTTCTTTTTCTGAATCCATCACCTTTCTTTTTCCCTCCTCTCATTCCACTTTGATCAGACTGTGCCTCTCGCTATTTTTCAAACACACCAAACTTGTTCACATTTCAGAGCTTTTGGACTTGCTATTTTCCCAGCCTAGAATGATCTTCAGCCAAATAATTTAATGGTCTACTTCCTCAGTTCACCCTGGTATTTGCTCTAATGTCATCTCCTCTGAAAGGCTTTCACTGACCAGCATATATAAATACCAGTCCTCCATCACTCCCTATCCACTTATCCTAATTTACTTCTCTTCATTGCACTTGTCACTACCTGACATTCTATTATGTGCTTTGCTTGTTTATGGTCTGTTTCTCATGATTGTAATTTCCATGAGGGCAAAGACTTTTCTTCTCCTGTTTACCCCTTTAATCTCTAGTACTTTGCAACTTTTTCACACAGAATAGGTGCTCACTAATTACATGTTGCATGACTGAACACATTGTTTAATGAGGCTCCTGCATTTGAGGAGGTTGAAGCCCACAGAGCTGCATGATCACATAGCTGGTAGAGGTAGAGTTGGTATACTGTATTAAGTCTCAGCATTAACTCTCTCTAAATACTCAATTATTTATTTTTAATAATTGTAATTTGTCAAGTGATACTTAGCAAGCTTATAAGGGAAGCTGAAAGCATATTATGTTTTGTTTATGGATGGCTTCACAGTTGGTGAATTTAGTGGCACATTAATAATACTAGCAAAAATAATAATAATGGCATTATTATTATTTATGTTTAACCTACAAATCAAAAATTATTCTGTGCTTAGAGGCTTTCTTCAGCCCATAGTTTATATTCTCCTTTCCTAAGGGAACAAAACTACATTTAGTTTTGATGCATACACAGAGTTCTAAAACTCTCAGTTCTCTGCAGCTGTAGTACTTAGTAAATCCAATAACTGTTACATTTCCTGCACGAAACACATGCTGTAGACTTACCTTCCAGAATACTGAGCTCCACCTGTTTGGTGATCTCTGGATCTGGAAATCATCCTCATACTCCCAGATTGAGGTGGTACAGTCTTCATAAAACTGATGCAGGTAGGAGCGGACTCCATAGCGTTGGTACCCGCCCTCGCCAGCAGCCTGTGCCTGTTTGGACCCACAGACGTTGCTGCAAGAATTCATCCTTCCTGGCTGAAATGATAACATTCACATGCATCAGCCCCAGGGGCTCTGGCCTCAGGATCAAAGGCTTATTAAAGGTAAACACCAGGCTAAGTAATGTCAGCTATTTGAACAATGTTCTTTTCTTAAGAGAAAAGACACTTTTCAAGACCTGTCTTTCTTATACAAAATTTCTAATACAAAATTTCCTTAACTACTCAATGACTAGAACTGGTTCTCCATAAATAAAGTGAGACATAACAGCACAGCTCACTTAAATTATGCAAAAATTTAACCATAAAGTATATGAGAAATGTCAATAAAGAAGCTGAGATTTCATTGTCTTGACAAGAAATCTTTAAACCCTTAGAATCTAGTAGTCTTTACACTTACATGTTAAAGATTTAGGCAGGCACTTATTCTCTACAGATGGAATTTGTCTTGAACTAGCCTCTCAGATGCTTAACTATGTTCCCTTGTGCAAACTACATGATGTTATCCTTAGCAGTTTGAAATTCTGCCTTTGAATCTCATGTATCTTGCTCTAACATTTTAACTAATTGTCAAGTTCTACAGAAGCTTTATTAAAAAGCTGCTGAACAACTTATGCTTCATGCTTTACTAATCTTAAATGGCTTGGTCAATAATTTACACCCCACTAACTCTAACACCAGATATTTCAGTAATTATTTGTGGTTACATCTGTTCAAGTGGGATGCTAAAGTATAATGTAAAGAGTATACCCAGCCTTTTATTATTTTCCATGAGGTGTCTAGTATAAATAAGAGTTCGGAGAACTCTTAGGTGGGTAGTTTGGAGAACTGCCTGCTTCTTAATTTGATCTAATCACTACCTTAGAGAAAAGCATTTGGTTGTTAATTCATGGTTTAAAAAAGGAGTTACTGAGGGACAGCATTTTTTGTAAGGAAATTCTCGGTTATTCTCTGTTCTTTGGTTTTCTGATCTCCAACAAGTGATTAATATGTAGCCAGAGACATGAAATATTTACTTGGATTTTTCAATTATCTTCTAGATCAGTGGTCCCTAATCTTTTTGGCACCAGAGACCAGTGCTCTTATGAGAATCTAATGTCTGATGATCTGAGGTGGAGCTGAGGCAGTGATGCTAGCTCTGGGGAGCAGCTGCAAATACAGATGAAGTTGCGCTGGCTCCATGCTGCTCGCCTCCTGCTGTGCAGCTCATTTCCTAACAGGCTACTCACGTTCCGTGGCCTGGGGGTTGGGGACTCCTGCTCTAGATGGTTCTCCCTGTGTGGACATTTCCCATTGAACCAGGTCTTCCTAGGGGTTGTGCTATAATCCAGGCTAACAGAAGACATATTAAATGTTTCCAATTACTTATCAAGAAAGCAATTAGTTAAGTAAATTTACAAGAAAAAATTAATCTAAATTTCTGTCAAGTGCCCTCATGTAGCCACATAGTTTGGTTGGATAGAATCATGGGGCTAAAATCAAAGTTGAAGCCAGGGATAGTTAGCATTTTCTTATCCCATAGCCAAAAAGTGAACCCGTAAGAATATTTTGTAAATGTGTGCCCTTGGCCACAAATAGGTTTTGGTAGAAAATGTAGTCAAATTCAGGAAAATATGGCCCTAACTTAAAAAAAAAAAATGATGAAAGAGGTGCTAAAGATAGTGACAATAACCTCATCTTTTTAAGGGTTGGTTAAAATTACATTTAGTGTCTACCTCCCGGTGCCTGTGTCTTCTTCCTGTTTCAGGGATAGCCATCATCTAAAGACATCAACCAGGAGGGGAGAGTAGGGGATGCAACCTTTTTAACTTTTAAACATTTTGGAGGAATATTATTTCATTTAAAAATCACAATTTTAGAATGTACTTTGCCTGCTTAGAACAGTAAAGTCTGATGGATCAAATTCTTTTGTTAACCTAGTCTTCATATTTTAAATGATAAGATGACCTCTTTAGAATCTTTTATTTAATAGTTATACAATAAAGATGATTAATAAGGGCCTATTACTAGTGACATATAAGTAGAATAATTTTAAAGGTATAATCTAGTAGACTTTAAAAATATTCTAATATAATTTTGGTCAAAGGGAGATAAGATTATTATTACTAATTCTGCTTTGCCATTGAAGAAACTGAGGCATAGAAAAATCATTTGCTAAAGATTATACCATGAGTCAGGAAGCAGATGAAACATGACAATTAATACATGGACTGAATCACATACTTGGATAATCAGAACCAACTCATCCAAATATATATTTTCAGATTTTCTATAAAGCATCAGAGACTTCAACATAAAAAAGGACAAAAATAGATATGATAGGAGTAAAAAAAATTCCTCATAGCAACAGTAAGAGTTATTTTTCTTAGATGTTGAAGTCATTCTTTCTTAAGATTGAGCTTTCATGCAGAGCAGTACTGTGTGACATACTGTAGTCACTCCCTGCACAGCTCATTTCTGGCACACCAAATTAACCATTTCTGCTTTATAGGATCAGACTCAGGAGTCTAACTTTGGCAAACACAATATGGGAAAAATCATAAGAGAGACAAAGTGTCATAAAACAAATATTTTTGAGGCAGAGTGGTAGAAGGCTCTACTCTAAGTCAGAATGGATTTTTAGTGATGCTAGATACATTCTAGAAAAGGAATCCTAATGAGCCTTATTTTCCCCTTCATGCACAAGAACACAGCCTGCACTGTGCTAACCACATAGAGCAGAGAATGGCCTCTCATTAGTTGGTCATCTGCAACTTACTGATTATGGCCTCTCAGGCAAGCTCATTAACCTCTCTGGGTTCATCATCCTTAAAATAAGATGGTTCATCATTCATAAAATAAAATGGACCAGATAACCTCTAATTCCTTCCGAGTGTAGTTTTCCAAGAGTCTTGGCTATGAATCTACAGAATAAGTCAATTATTTTTGTTGGATAAACAAGTGGGTTTAATGATCTCCCACCTCCTTCCACACCCTCATTGATTGATTGTCACTGCTTTATTATTGTATGTATGAAACTTCAGTTTAAAAGAGCATATAAGCTACTAACTAGGTTACTTGGTATTAAGTAAAGTGAATGGTTGTATATCGTTTATTTTGTTTAATAAGTTAACTTCAGTATCATGTATGTTGCCTAAAACAATAGTTCTTGGGAGTTTTAGAGGTTCATACGACTTCCCAAACATATTACTTGTTGGGATTTACGCCTAGATGAGAATGATCACTTGAAAAAAACATAAAATTTAAAATACAACATATTAGAGTGAGAATTTTCCAGCTACAAAATCTCTCAACAGAGTTATATTCTTCATAGGGGAGCCAGTAACTTTTTGCCCCAATATAGAAAATGTGACAGTAAATTGGAATCTACTTGGTTGATTGACACCTCCAGTGTCATAAAGAGGATACATGAGGTCACATAATAAAGTCACTTTAAAAGTTGGGTAATTATTATACAATAAACTAAGTTTGAGAAGAAATGGTAGATATGCCAAAGGTTTTTTAGCTTGGTTCAGCATTTACTTAATGAGAAAGGTTTCATGAGATTTCTGACGTTTGTATTTCAATAACTATAGTAGTAGCAGTAGCAAAAACAGTAATGTTAAATATATGAGTGTTGTTAAGTGACAGATCCTGGAGAGCTCCTTTTTTTAGAGAACTTTAACATTCCAGGAAGTGAATAATGGAGGTAGGGGTGAGTGAAAATATTTTTCAATATTGTACTTAAATGAGTCCTGTGAGCATTTATTTTATAAACATTCTAGTGGAACCTGTGGCAACCTCACTGCCAGCATGGCCATCATGTTGAAGTGAAAGCAACATTAGTGTCTGGTTGTTTGGTCAATCCTGAAGAGGCAGTTGTTTTCATTCTCCCTGAAGGACATTCTAGGTGCTGATAAGTGAAGATCCATCCGTGTGTGTGTGTGTGTGTGTGTGTGTGTGTGTGTGTGTGTATGTGTGTGTGTGTTTTAAATAATCTGTCTATGGTACATATCTCAACTGCATGCACTATTATACATTAAATGCATATTCAGTTCTTAGCAACACAGCACACATATCATACCCCATAAACCCATAGGAGAAAATGAAACCTTAACTCCTCTCGCAAGGTCTTCTGAGAGGCTTTCTGCAATCAACATATTAAATATCAACCCTCTATCGCTCTCTATTTCCTTGTCCAGATTTGTTTGTCTTCACAGCACTTGTTAACTACCTAATACACTATTATGTGGCTTATTTGTTTGTGGTCTGATTGACCATGTATATGATAGACTAGAAGCTTCATAAGGTCAGGAACTTTTTCTGTCCTGTTTATTACATTGATCTCAAGCATTTTGAAACTTCTTATACAGAGTTTTACATGGGTTGGAGTGGGTGATGGCCTGAGTGGTCTTTCATTTTTCATCCCTCTGTTCTTTCAGCATTTTTAAAGTGCTGATTATGTGCTAGATTATGTGAGATGATGGTTACAATGAGTGGGGCACAGTCTGCTCTCAATGGACTCTTGGATTAGAAGGAGAAACACTCATGAAGCACTAAGTGCAATAGAAGGGGCACCAAAATGAGGAATTTGCAGCAGGAAGAAGTACAAACATTGAGAATTCTTGAACAATTCCTCTATTCGGCAAACAAACCCATACATGTGTTACCGTGATCTCTCTGTGCACTAATATAGGGTAGTATCAATTTGTTGAAAATTTGAATTTGTTAAATATGTGCAGTTACTTTTTTATTTGAAAAATGTTCATAGCTAAGAAAACAGAAATAAGTCTTTATGCCTCATGAAACACTAATAATACCACAGACTTTATACTATTTGTCTTCATGATCTCCTTGAGCAAAGAGAGGCAGAACACTGAGGCACAAAAAGGAGGAGTGTTTTCTCAGGGCTCTGTGTGTGAGTCAGTTATGAGGCCAGGCACAGGCCCTGTTCTGTTTGTTTTATTTGAAATATCATTCAATTTTCATGCTGCTTTTCTCTCCCATAAAATCATTTTGAGATAATGAGAGCGAAGTTCCCATTAGAGCTACTTTTCTACAGGGCCAGTGGTGCAAGGTATAGGCACATAGCTGAATTAGACCATTTATTCAACACCAAACCAAAAGGGCAATTCACTTAAAAGACTCAGACTCAAAGTGGGTGCAGGAAGGCATGAAAGCCTGCTAACAGCTTTTTCATTTTTAAATCAGGCATTCTGGAATTATGTAAGCATGACCTTAAAACTTGAAAATGTGTTTCTACCAATGGATTATTTCAGAGATATTTTATTTTCCTGGAGAAGTGGTAGAGATTGTGGCTCTAAATTATGAGCTTTTTTGGAATCCTCTAAGTCAGTGGCTGTGCAGCCACCATATAGTTTTTAAACGAGGGGTAATGATATGCAATTATCTTACTACTTCAAGATGTATTTTTTAAGTAAGGTATGTAAAGTCCAAAACCAAAATGAGAAGAACCCATATTCTATTTAAATTTCTTCTTTATATACATCCAGATCACAAAGTGCTTATAAATCTACATGTGACAAGGTTTGAGTCTTACCTTCAAAGTCCTCCTTTTCCCCTTTTTGTTGTTTACTCTTTGACCTTTCTTTTTTAACGACACATTCTTCAGTCCTATTTAAGAAAAACAACTCTGCAGAATGTGATCTGGACAAAAACATAAATTTCATAACCCATTCTCATAAGGCTAAAGAATCACTTTTATGTTGACAAAAACATTGACGAAGGACTTCTTGTTCAAGAGCAGAGATAGTTTTCTAAATACAAAAGTATAACATATTTTGTAACTTTTTAATGGGTTCTTATGAGAGTTTATAGAGACAATATAAATGAAAAGGGATCTGTAAATTATAATAGCCTATGCAAACATTATTCTTATTTTGATATAATTATGTCCCATGCAGTCAATAATACCAGCTAGACTGATCCATTTATATTCCCAAAATTTTAACTAAAAAGATTGCTTGCTTCCTAGATATTCTAGAATTGATCTATTTGGTGCCTGTTTCATTTTATTATAAAATAAATAAATCTTATAGTCATTGCATTTTCTGATCTATTTATATGTGTTTTAGACTTATTGAGGCTCTTTGGATGATTTACTCATTAGATTGATTTTCACTCCTATATCTATTTTCTTCCTATCGTGATCATTTGCATCAGCCTAAGAAAACCAGGTGCTCATGCAAGATTTAATTAAAAAGCCATTGCCAGCTATAGAGCTATTAGTTTCCTATATTACTCTAGTCATGTGAAATAAAATAACTAGGGTCATATTTTTCAAGAGGTCATTAAGAATTCTTTCTGCCGAACAGTTCCCCATCCATTTGCAGGGGAATCTCAAAGACCTG
>NW_011888803.1:15781172-15798535 GCF_000151845.1 Pteropus vampyrus
CCACTGTTTTCTTCTCTTGCCCAGCACAATGTCTGGCCATAGGAGGCTCAATACACACATATATTTTTAATGAATAGAGAAGGCAGACAGACCTGAAGTCTGCTTCTTCCCCCACCACCCCTTTTGGGATGTGTAGAGGCTTCTCCCCACCACGGTTTTTTGTTGTTGTTGTTGTTTTGTTTTTCTCTTTTGTCCTTGAGGAGAACAAGGTGAGGAGCTTCTCTGACTGGCAGAGCCCAATTGAAAAACACCTTCTCGTTTCTATCAGCGTTGGGCACTTTCAGTTCCTCACCTCACCCCTGACTGCAATGTCAGGAAGTCTCAATGGGTGAGATGGAAGAACGATGAAGAAAATGGATTAAATGATGATATTCAAGAAAAACACACAAACGTATGAAGACAAGAACACACCAAGAAAGCACCTGTGAATACCTTAGAAAATTTGTGTAAGTGTGGGCAAGAGAGCATATAAACACAATGACCCTTGCTTCATGAGACTTTCTGCAGACCACTGGTAAGTGGCATTTAATGAAAACGATTCCTAAGGTAGTTAATATTTGCACAGCTATTCTACACATAAAATAATAATAGCATCTAACATTTACATAGTGCTTACTATGTGCCAGGTATTTTAAGCAAACCACATATATATTAATTATATGCATATTAAGCCATTAAATCCTCACATCAGTCCTATGTGGTAAGTATTCTTTATTATCCCAATTTTACCGGTGACACGGTTGAGGTATAGAGACAAGTGGCTTGCACCTGTGATGATTAGGCTCATGATTACTTGTCATAGTACTGCTAAATGGGAGAAGTGGACTGGTATCTACAAAGTTACCTCCTAGAGAAGATTTAGCATATAAGTGATATTTGCCTAAAGAAAATACTAAGAAACAACTATTTTTTAATTAAACAGTAGACAGACAAAAGCAAATGTTGAGCAAATGTTTTGAGGGAAACCAAGGACAGGGATCTTTGTTCTGCAGGTTCACAACTCTTACTCCAGTTTCTACATTACAGTAGTCCCCCTTTATCTGCGGGAGATATGTTCCAAGACCCCAAATGAGTGCCTGCTACTGTGGCTAGTACCAAACCCTACGCACACTTTGTTTTTTCCTTTACTTACATACTCATGATAAAGTTCATAAATGAGGATTCTTTTATTTTCCTTATTAAGTAAAGAACCTTTACCTTTTCGCTTAAAGAAAGCATGGCTTCTTTTTGGCATATCGAGATTGCCAGCCTCACCACTCTTGTGCTTTGAGGTCATTATTAAATAAAATAAGGGTGACTTGAACCCAAACACTGCGATACCACAACAGTTGATCTGATCACCAAGGTAGCTACTAAGTGACAATTGGGTGAGAGCATCATTAGTCACTTAGTGGAGATGCTGGACAAAGGGATGATTCCTATCCTGGGCAAGATGGAGTGTGACAGTGCAAGATTTCATCATGGTACTCAGAATGGTGCACAATTTAAAACTTATGAATTGTGTATTTCTGGAATTTTCCACTTAATATTTTTGGACTGTAGCTGATCACAGATAACCAAATCATGAAACCTTGGAATGCAAAACTGTGGACCTGAGTAGAGGGGTCAGGGAAGCAGGGAACTACTGTGCTTTCAATACTACTTAAGCCTGTAGATGCCACTCATTTCTTTCTCCCTTCTTGATATCATGAAAGTGCCTCTTTTCAGAGTTTTGACATGTTGCTTGTTAGCTCGTTTTTCTCATGTTCAGTGTATGGGTATGGTGAACATTTATTTATTCTTAGTTTGTGACATGACCAGTGTGTTTTTCCATCCTTCAAAGTCCATAAGAATCAGCATACTTGCAAAAATCCAGGGGCTCTGAGTTATGCTTCTATCAAAGATGAGGCTTCAAGAAGGGCATGGTGGACTTCCTGGTGTCTACCTTCTTGGTTTCTGTTAAGTGTCCTGGTCTCTTTTGACAATGCATGAAGAATTCATCATTCATTAATTCAGAGAGGTAGTCTAAATAGGGCTTGGATAGGACATACCTGGGTTTTAATCTTGGTTCTGCCAACTCCTGCTGTTTAACCTGGTCGTTTCTTCACCACTCTGTTCCCCATGTCCTTTATTCATAAAGTGGTTCTAATAATATCTACTTCATATAGTAGTTATGAGAATTAAATGAAGTGACAATTATAAAGTAGTTATAATGCCTGGCATATAGTAAGTACTCGATAAATTATAGCTATTATTATTGTTGTTGTTTTTATTTAACTAAATGTTTTGGGAGCCTATGAAAATTTTCATCTTGGGGTCTCAAGTCTTCTAAGTTTTCCAGGTACTCTCCATTTGCCTTGTCTCCTCTTTTACTAGATCTGCTTTCAACCTACGCCATTGCTGGCCTTTCTGGAAGTTTCTGATGAGGTGGACAAGGGTGGACATACTTATCCAGGAGCCTGGGAGCCACATTGGCCTTCCAGATGCTACTAGCACAGCAGCCTTTCTTCTCTCTCAATCAGTAGTAAGCTGAATTAATGAGATTAAGTAAGATATGATTTAGACATCTCAAGATGGCTTTAAAATGTGAATTATCACCATTTTCTTGCCTTTTACAAACCATAGCTTTTATTTGTTTTCAAACATTAGGGAACAAAGATGATCAATTTGAAACAACTAAGCTTTCACTTAGAACGTATTACACAATTTCCCTGGGTACAGTCACAGAAACATTTACCAGTGAATATCTTAATTCATTATTCAACGCACATTTATTGAATGTCTGCCATTTAGAGCACAAAGAGTAAGATACAAACAGAGGCATTATGGAAAGTCACAGAGAAGAATGGTCAGCAGAAGTTGTAGATTCTTGAGTTGTTTTCCAGAAGAGATGATGTGATTAGGCCTCAACCTGCCTTTGTAATCTTATATTTCCTTATTTCCCTTAAAAGCTCATTTCCCTTTTATGAACTATATAGATGTCTAACCAAGGTACTATATGCTTGAAACTAATTTAAATAAATAAATTTTTTTTTAAAAAAAGCTCATTTCTTATCACACTGAACATATTCTGTGTTCTTCATACACAGCTTGTATTTTCTTCCTTCCCTTTATTTACTTCAGTGGTTCTCTATGCTTCTTCTGCCATATCTGTGTCTCTGAGTACTGCCCATTCTTCAAATCCAAGCATGACCATGACCACTGCCTTTTTAATAAAGCTTTCTTCGATATGCTTGAAAATGATTCATTGTTCTTTATTTTGAACTCCTAAAGCATCTAGTCTCATTTGTTTACCTGTCTTATGGCACTGTCATTTTTTTTTTTTTTTTTTGCCTTGAATTGGCATTATTTGTGTGTCTATTTACTCTCTCCTGTTAGGCTTCTAAACATTGTGAAGGAAAGATTTACCCACATTTCGCTTTGTATTCTACACAATGACTAGTACGTCACTTTGTACAAAGTAAGTACTCATTTTTGGTGAATTAATGGTATAGATCTAGAGATGAGCCTTGATAGGTGGATAGGTGGATAGGTGAATTTGGATAAAAGGAGAAGAGAAGAGAGTATTATGATAGGCTTAGGGAACAAAAAGCACATGATTCAGCTAGCAGACTCAGTTCCGGGATTTGTTCCTGGAATTCAGGGTCCATAAGAGGAGGATGGGACAATGATGGAGAAAGTCACTGATGAGAGGCAGAGCCTTTAGCCACTAGACACTTCAATGGTGGCCTACATTGCTGCTTGGATAATCATAGCCCGGCCAACTTTTGCCCGCCTGGCCTTCAGACTGTCCAAGCTGAGGGTACAGTGTTCTGTACCAGGCAGTAGCTTGTGATTAGTATGCTTTCTGTGCTCCCAGACGGAACAGATGTCTGTCTGCTTTTTTTCTGCTTAATGATGATGGCAGATTCCCACTGATCAAGATCCAATTTCACATTTTCTGAAACACTGTGGCTGAGAAATTCTGTTTGGCCAGTTGTGAGGCCCAGCCTCCCCCTTTGCAGGGAATCTTTGCTTTGTAAATGAATGTTAACAAAAGGTGAAGTGGGTAGGAACGGCAGCAGCATTTAGCCTTGCTCAGGTGGAACAAGTGATTGGAGGAAGTACTGGACATGGTCTCCACCTGGATGTGTTTGATTTTCTGCTTTCGTTTCTCTCCTACTAACAAAAGGATCTTTGCTGATCTTTTAAGTCCATTGCTACAAGAAAATATTTGGGATTTGAAATAGTTTCTTTTTTTACAAGTTTCTCTTTGGTAGGGAAATACATTATCTGTTCTTTAGTTATGAATAAAGAGTTAATCAGATCTTTTCTTATAACAAAACAAATCTGGGGATGAAGAAGGAATAGGTTAGGGCTAGAGTGAAAATATATATTCAGAGCCTGAAAAGCTGTCCCAGAACCCCGGAGTAATATATCTCCATAGTAGTTATTTTTCCTGTGTTTTTCCCTCAGTTTTATTGAGCTATAACTGACATATAACATTGTGTAAGATTAAAGTGCACAGTGTTGATTTGATACACTTGTACTGCAAAATGGTTACCAACATAGCATTTGCTAACACCTCCCTTATGTTACCTAATTAGTTTCTTTTTTTGGTGAGAACATTTAAGATTTATTCTCTTAACAACTTTCAAGTATATAATACAGTATTATTAATTAGAAACACCATATTGTAAATTAGAATGTATTCATCTTAACACTGAAAGTTTGTAACCTTTAACCAACATCTCTCCATTTCCTCTACTCCCCAGACCCTGGCAACCACCACTCTACTCTGTTTGTATGAGTTCAACATTTTTAGATTCCATATAAGTCAGATCATACAGTATTTGTCTTTCCCTGACTTATTCCATATAAGTCAGATCATACAGTATTTATCTTTCCCTGACTTATCACTTAGCATAATGCCCCTGAAGTCCACTAATGTCACAAATGGCAGGATTTCATATATGCAGGATTTCACACACACACACACACACACACACACACACACACACACACGCCATATCTTTATTATCTTTATTTATTCATTCATTGATGTACACTTAGGTTGTTTCCAAGTCTTGGTTATTGTGAATAAAACTATGATGAACATGGAATTGCAGACATCTCTTTGAGATCTTGTTTATATTTTCTTTGGCTATATCCCAGAAGTGGAATCGCTGGATCATATGCTAGTTTAATTTTAATTTTTTGAGGAACTTCCATATTATTCTCCATAGTGGATATACCAATTTACATTCTCACCAATAGTGCACAAGGGTTCCCTTTTCTCTGCATACTACCAACATTTGTTACCTCTTTGGGATTTTTTGTTTTGTTTTGTTTGTTTTTTGATGACAGCTATCCTAACGAGTGTCACCTGACATCTCATTGTGGTTTTGATTTGTATTTTCTTGATGATTAGTGATGTTAAACACGTTTTCATGTATCTGTTAGACATTTGCACATCTTTGGAAAATGCCTACTCAGGTTCTTTCCCATTTTTTAATCTAATTGTTTGTTTTGCTATTTAGTTGTGAGAGTTCATTATATATTTTGGATATATAATTTGCAAATATTTTCTCCCTTTATATACATTGCCTTTCATTTTGTTAATTATTTCTTTTGCTGTGCAGAGTTTTTTAGTTTGATATAGTCCCACTTGTTTATTTTTGCTTTTGTTGTTTGTGCCTTAGCAAAACAATTATTGCTAATATCAATGTCAAGGAGCTTTTCCCTTATATTTTCTTCTATGAGATTTATAATTTCAGGTCTTATGTTTAATCTTTGTCTTTATCTTAAAGATATAATTATATTTAATCCATTTTTAATTTTTTTTTGTAACTGGTGTAAGATAGGGGTCCAGTTTCATCATTTTGCATGTGAATATCCAATTTTTCCAGCACTATTTATTAAAGAAATGATATTTTCTCTATTGAGTATTTTTAACTCTTTTGTTAAATATTAGTTGACTGTATTTGCGAGAGTTTATTTCTGGGCTCTTAAGTTTGTTCCATTGGTCTATGTGTCTCTTTTTATACTAGTACCATACTGTTTTGATTACTATAGCTTTGTAGTATAGTTTGAAATCAGAAAGTATGATGTCTCAAACTTTATTCTTATGTCTCAGAATTGCTTTGGTTAGAGGTCTTTTGCAGTTCCATATGAATTTTAGTTTTTTTTTTTTTCTATATCTGTAAAAAATGCCATTGGAATCTTCATAAGAATTGCATGAAGTCTCTAGAATACTTTGGAAAGTATAAACTTTTTAACAATATTAATTCTTCCAAGCTATGAACATGGGATATATTTTTATTTGTTTATGTCTTCTTCAGTTAATTTCATCAAAGTTTTATAGTTTTTAGTGTATATGTATAGATCTTTTAACTCCTGGGTTAAATTTATTCTTAAACATTTCATTATTTTTGATGCTATTGTGAATGATATTTTTTTCTCTTTCAGATATTTCATTGTTTGTGTATAGAAACATAGTTAAGTTTTGTATGTTGATTTTATATCCTATAACTTTACTGAATTTGTTTATTCTAACTTTCTTTTGGCAGAATCTTCATAGGAATTTCTATGTATGATATTATATCATCTGCAAACAGAGATAGTTTTATTTCTTTCTTTCCAAGTTGGACATCCTTTATTTCTCATTCTTTCTGATTGCTCTGGCCATACTTCTAGTACTACGTTAAATAAAAGTGGTCAGTGGGCACCCTTGTCTTGTTCTGGATCTTAGAGGAAAGATTTCAACCTTTTACTGATGAGCATGATGTTATCCGTGGTCTTGTCTTGTATAGCCTTCGTTATATTGAGGTATATACCTTCTACACCTAATTTATTGAGCATATTTATCGTGAAAGAATGTTTTATTTGTCAAATGTTTTTTCTGTATTTATTGAGATGATTATATGATTTTTATCTTTCATTCTATTAATATTGTATGTTACATTTATTGATTTGTATATGTCAAACTATCCTTATACCCTAGTGAAAAATTCTACTTGTTCATTTTGCATGATCTTTTTAATATACTGTTGATTCTTGTTTGGTAACATTTTGTTGAGAATTTTTGCATCTATATTCATCAAAGATATTGGTCTATGTTTTTCCTTATCTTGCTTTGGTATCAGGGTAATCCTGAGCTTGTAAAATGAATTCGGAAGTGTTCACTCCTATTCAATTTTTTGGAAGAGTTTTAGAAGAAATGGGGTTAGTTCTTTAAGTGTTTGGTAGACTACCAGTGAAACCACTTACTGCTGGGGTTTTCTTTGCTGGGAAGTTTTGATTACTGATTCATTTTCTTTTCTTATATTAGTCTGTTCAGTTTCTGTTTCTTCATAATTCAGTCTTTGCTGGTTGTATATTTCCAAGAATTGATCTAATTATTTTAGTCTTTCCAATTCGTTGTCTTATAATTGTTCATAGTTGTCTTTTAAGATCTTTGTGTTTCTGTGGTATTAGTTGTAATGTCTCCTTTTTCATTTCTGATTTTTCATTGTGTCTTCTGTTTTCTTATCTAGCTAAAGGTTTGTCAATTTTGTTTATTTTTTAAAAAATCAGTCTTCATTTTATTGATCTTTTCTATTGTTTTTCTGGTCTGTATTCCATTTATTTCTGCTCTGATCTTTGCAATTTCCTTCCTTCTACTAACTTAGAGCTTCTTTTGTTTTATTTTTCTCATTTCTTGAGGTATAAAGTTAGGTTGTTTATTTCAGATCTTTTTTTCTTAATGTGTTTATCACTATAAACTTCTCTTTTATAACTGCTTTTGCTGCATCCATAGGTTTTGGTGTGTTGTGTTTCCATTTTCATTTGTTTCAAGATATTTTTCAATTTCTTCTTTGATCCATTGGTGGTTCATTAACATGCTGTTTAATTTCCACATATTTGTAGATTTTCCATTTTTCCTCCCATTATTAATTTTAAATTTCATATTACTGTGGTTGGAAAAGATAGTTGGTGTGATTTTGATGTTCTTCAGTTTCTAAGACTTGTTTTGATTCCCTTATATTTATTTTTGTGAATCTACTTCAGGCTTTTGCTTTGCGGTTTTCATGAAGCTTGCAAAATATCTTCTACTGATAACATAATTTCAATCACACACAAAGCATGTGCCCTTTTCCTTCTACTTTTTATGTTTTTCATGTCACAATTTACCTCTTTTTATATCATGTATTCATTAACAAATTATTGTAGCTATAGTTATTTTTAATATTCTTGTTCTTTAACCTTTATGCTATAGTTAAGTGGTTAATAGTCTACCATACTAAATTATTAGAGTATTCTGCATTCGACTCTATACTTAACCTTTAGCAATGTGTCTTATATTTTCATGTTTTCATGTTACCAATTAGTGTCCTTTCTTTTCAGCTTGAAGAACTCCTTTCAGCATTTCTTGTAAGGCAGATCTAGTGGGGATGAAGTCCCTCAGCTTTTGTCTGAGAATCATTTTATCTATCCTTCATTTCTGGATAGCTTTGCTGGATAGAATATTCTGGGTTGGCAGTTTCTTTCTTTTAATACTTTAACTATATCATCCCACTCTATTTTGTCATGTAAGATTTTTACTGGGAAGTTTGCTGATAACATTGTGGAGGTTCCCTTGTAAGTTACAAGCTTTTTTTCTCTTGCTTATTTAAGATTCTCTCTTAATTTGATAGTTTTATTATAATGTGTCTTGGAAAGGATTTTTTAAGTTGATTTTGTTTGGTGACTTATGAGCTTCATGAACTTGGATACCCCTACCTCTTTCCAGATTTTGGAAGTTCTCAGCTATTATTTCTTTAAAGAATCTCTGTGCCCCTTTCTCCCTGTCTTTTCCTTCTAGAAATCCCAAAATTCACAAACCGTTTCTTTTGGTGGTTCTCATAGATCACATAGGCTTTTTTTCAGTATTTTTTATTCTTTTTTTCCCCTTTGTTCTCCTCTGACTGGATAATTTCAAAGTTTCTGTCTTTATGTCACAGATTCTTTCTTCTTCTTGATCAAATCTGCTCTCTATTAAATTTTTCATTTCAGTTATTTTACTCTCCAGCTCCAGAATTTTTGCTTTGTGCTTTTTTTATAATCTCTATCTCTTTGTTAGACATCTCATTTTTGTTTCTATATTGTTTTCCTGATTTAGTTGAATTGTCTTTATGTGTTTTCTTATAGCTTACTAAGTTTCCTTAAAACAGATATTTCAAATTTTTATTGGATAAATCTCAGCTCTTTGTGTCTTTGGGCTCTGTTACCAGAGATGATTTTGATCCTTTGGTGTTATATTACCATGATTTTTTATGTTCCTTGAAATTTTGCATTGTCGTCTTCACATTTGAAGAAGGAGTCACTTCTCCAGTCTTCACTACTTGCACACTCCAATGCCTCTAAGTTCATATTTTTTGTTCCAGCGGTGTTCTGGAACTTCTCTGGAAACCTGGACTTCCATAAGGGCTCTCTTGTATGTAGGTGATTGTCTAAGATAGTATTTTCCAGGAATTCCTGGACCAGAACTAAGAACCTGTTCATGGGTCACTGCAGGATCCACATCTGTGACCAACATCTGTCTGCCTATTACCTAATATATGGGTGGGCAAGTTCCTCCTAAGTGCCTTAGCATATGATGCTGGATCCCATATTTTCCTCAAAGACATTTTGTCTGTGTATGGATGCCAAATTTTTATGGAGAGGACAAAAATGAGTAATGTTTTATGCCACCATGATGCTGATGTCCTTCCAGCAGCAACAGAGGAGCCAGTGGAACTGCAGGCAGTGGTGAATGGTCGCAGCAGTAGGGGTCGTAGGGCTCCCTCCATAGTGTTTTTTTAGAAGTAGGTTGAGGGGATAATCCTGCAAGAGTAGACAAAAATTTCATCTATTGATTAATTTTGTTTGAATATCCAAAGTAATTGATTTGTGGAGCATAGAAATTATTTTGAGTTTTGCATGGCATGGGTTGTGGCTGCCTCTACATATTATGTCTATCCTCTGCTTCCCCATTCTACTCCTTTCTATAGAAACCCTATACTCCCATTTAACTCTGTTGCTCCCTGATTTCAAGACACAGCCAGCTCCAGTTTCATGGGCATGCAACCAGTGCAGTTGTACAGGACTCTGTGCTCAAAAGCTGGTTCTGCACTTTGGGTTTAATGCTCTAGATTGCCATCCTGAAATTCTTAATAACTTTAACTTTGAATTTGTGTTTTGTAAGTAAAGTCTAATGGGAAAATGGAGCATGTGCTGGGCTCTCACAAAAGCTCTCTTGTCTGAGGGTAATTGTTTAAGATAGTGTTTTGTAGGAGCTCCTGGACCAGGGTCAAGAGAGGCGAGAGCCAGTTCACAGGCCATTGGAGGGTCTACAGCCATGCCTAAAGTCTTTCAACTTGTAACCTGAAGCATGGATATGCCTCAGTTTACATGTGGTCCCACCTCCTGATGGCTCTCCACCTTCCCTGGGGGGACTGGGGTCAGGCACCTGTGTCCTGTATGCTGAGCAGGACCCTGGACACCTGATTTTTGGACAAGCAGCTCTGCATTTTTCTTTTACACCAGGATCTTAAAATTGTGTAGCCAACACTGAACATATCAAATGAAGATCTTCTTCCAACCCATTGTTTGATTTCATCTTTATGTTTGGAGTGCCCTCTTCTAACTTTGCTTATTCAATTATTCTTTATTCTCCAACATGGAGGTCTGGTTCCACTTCTTTTAAAAGTCCTATTACTAAAAACTCATTACTTTGGATTCTTTTCCATAGAACTCAATTTACCGTATGATAAGTTAGCATCAATGTTTTGAGAAGAGTAGTAAGACATTTGTTTTTTGTCAGAGCCCTATAAGTAACTATTGTATGCCAGGGTGATATTGAAAATATAAATTTTTACATGCTCCTGGTTTGGCAGGAGCAAGGGACAATCAAAATGGATGTCAGCCGTAGGACTAATGCAAGATTTTGGAAATCTCCTGCTCTGCTAGTTACCACTTTTGTAGTTGCTGGATGAGGGACCCAGGAGATTTCAAGAAATAGCCCAACACAGCTGGGATGGCAGGGGGCCACTTAAGATCAGCAGCTACTTATAAACTAACATAGGTGTGTTTCAATATTCTCATATCTTGTAAGGTCATACTGGAGCTTCCTAGCTAAACAACAGCCCCAATATGTTCTATGTGTTTATCCAATACACATATTGAACACTATGATTGAGGGTTTTAAATATAGGGGGCAATTACATTTTCAGATGTGCTTTGTGCTAACTATAAAGAGGTTATTATACTATGGCATCAATGTCAAGGATAATGTTATTATTTGGGGCAAAAGTTAGTAAATATATTCATGTGTTGGTTAAGTATAATAGTATACAGATATGGATATTTTGGGGATAGATTAGAATATTTCTCAAAAGTAGTCAAGAGTTTTTGGTTGTTTTTCAAATAGCTAAAACCCATTCAGTTGCCTTTTTGGATAAGTCATGGCTAGGCCTGTTGCACTGAAGCCTTGATGGCATAGTAAGAAATAAAAAGTTGAAGAATGTAACTGTGGTGAAGCAAGAAATTCCTTTTATAGTGATAAAGAAGAGTGCAGACCTGGTCTCCCCACTCCTGCCAAGCTTAATGTGGTATAAATGGCAATATACCTACAGATCTCAGCTCCTCTGACTTGGTGAATTCCTCACTTCACACTGGCCGCTGAGGTCACCAAACTTTGAACAGGCCACTGGAGGGATGAGGTATGCACTGAAAGTCAACATATATAAGACCACCAGGAATGTTTAATCACATACATATTTGCTGCATGGCATATTTACTGGTTCAATGGTTAAATGAAGTGATACAGCAACTCACATGATTCTAAGTTACCTTCTTTGCCCATCTTTTTGCTTGGATTAGCCTTTGAGTATTGGCCTAACTCACCTCCACCGTTACTCAAGTCATAGCTCTGGAGTAATATTAAGAGTGAGTAGGGGAAATGTAGACATCGAATCAAAGAGTTAGAATTCATTAGATTATCTCCAGCTTTGCTTTTGGCAGAGGTCCTCTAGTGATTTCATTTAGCCACTGTTGTTTGATGGATGGAAGGAAATTGTTGATTCCCTTTTTCTTTGCTAACCAGGCAACCTTATAATTTATTATGAAGGGTAATTTAAGCCAGGTATATATTTCTCAGGCTCACTCTTACAGCTTTAGGCAGCTTTTAAAGTCATTTCAGATTTAGGTGTTCAGTTTTGAACCATAAGGAAAGCTGGCAGGGCCTGAGCTTATTTACAGATAATCTGTTCATGTTAAAAGTTTCTGGGACCCATAAAATTATGACTGTTTGGCATCATGCCTGCTGAAGAAATTCTGTGTCAGGGCACAAAATTAGCTGACATGTAGGAATACTGTGATTTCTAGGGCTCCAGGGAAGCTCATTACTCAAAAAAGTCCTTCTCCAGTTTCTATTTTCTGAAATATTCCAAAGCATCCTCCTTCTAGTCTTCTAGTGTATAGCTTTATCCATGTCAAATTCTCCATGAGAGGTTGGTAATTCTTCATATCTATTGGTCCATAAATGGCATGAGAGCATCAAGGGGAATGACCACAATAACAATGGGACCAGAGAAGAATTTCTGGGTTAAAGGTGGACAACTTCCTTCTTTTTTTTCATGGCAAAGTACTGTGAACACCAATGTTAGCATAGTTATACTACTTTGCAATATTAATGGGGTAGCTCAAAAAGCTTGAAACATCTTACCTCTTGGAGAGCAAGTACCTAAGAATTTGTTTTGTTCTGAGTTCTGTCTTATTGTATAGCCTAATAGTCTAATGAACAAATTTTTTGAGTTCTTAGAGGAGAAATGAAAGCACAGTTTTATAATTTAAAATGACTGTGTGCTTTTTTTTTGAAATACAGTAAATTTTATTCAAATTCTCCAAAATTTATGCTCAATATGTTGTTTCCAAAATTATTTAATAGTTTTTTATTTCATCTTTTATAGTTTTTTTCTTCTCTTTACAGTTCTTCAGTAGAAGCCAGAGTCTTGAGTTGCCCAGCTAGGAGCCTCTGCTCTATTATTCTATTTAAGTTCCTTCTCAATATTCATGGCCAATATCTGGCTTCTAAATGGAAGACTTTTGGTCTTTTCAATCACTTGTTGATAGAGTGAGACTGTATTGTTACCCACAACCACATGACCTAATTTAGAGTCAATCTTGGCATCCAGTCTTGCATTTCTAATCAAATTTACAATCCACCTTTCAGCTTCTTCTGGATCATGTTCAATTTATCTGCTAACATGTTAATGCTAATACACTGGTGGTTGCAACAAAAAATCTCAAATATGAAGAGACAGGCATTTTCAATGAAATCCTCAAGACAAGCCACCAAGAAGTCATTCACAAGTACAGATTCACATTCCCTTGTCTTTTTCTGAGCTCCATCAAAGTCAAAGTTAACATATAAGAATTCAACAAACTCTATCATTGGGTTTTTACATGTGTAAGACTCTTGTTGAATAACTTGAACCAGATCTTCTAGCACCTGCCAGCATTTTCTAACATCTTTGTTTGTTCTGACTGCTATAGTCAAATAGTGAAGAATATGTGGACACATCATCTGAATTGCATTAAAATACTATGGCTGGTAGAAGAAGAAATCAATAATGTTACTGCAGTCTTTGGGAATGGTTGAAAAAAACAGGGACCAGTGAATGCACCACGTTCACTGCTGAAGACATTGGAGAACTCACCAAGTTATCTTTGGTCTCTTTTAACCATGTAAGATCTTCCATGGCTGCATCCCAATTCTCCTTTAAGATTTCAGAGGCCAGTTTTCTGTACTATTGCTTTTTTTCTCAGTTTATGTTGGCTCCAGCTTTGCCAGCTGCATGAATGTGCCCTAAAAAAGTCCATCTTACAAAATGGTAGAACTTGTATAAAGTAGCTTCTTTACTTTGTGGATGAATCAGTGCCAAAGGCTTCCTCTGTTTTAAATTGTTGCTATGGAGATAAATCTCATGCATAATAAGCTAAGTGTTTTGTTTTTTTTTTTTCAGCAGGTATCCAAATACCTGGATAGAATTTTTTGTCCTCCACAATATTTAGACAGTGAAAATATAAAATCTGTTTCATAACAAACTGAGGTTCAATTAGATTTTGGGGTAGTAGCCAAGAGTCAAGATGTTGAAGCTTAATGTGGACACATTTTAAAAAGGAGATAATCAGTTATACATAGAGAGGCTTTTGCAAGACTCTATTACTAGTTAGAGACAAAACTTTAAATAAGATGTCTGATTCATATTTCTACTTCTTCCTGGTGTGGTGTCTGATTCATTTGTCCCTCACTGAAGGAGGAGGGGGTGTCATTAGTCATCTTTTGCCCAAGGTCCACTCAAATCTGATATAACAAAAATATTACAAGAGAGTTATGTGACACTATTGTGATACCCATGTTACCACCAACATCATAAAGGAGCAATGAAACTTTGGGAGCACTGTTTCTTCTATCAGGAAGCAGCAACTTTGAGGAACAGTTTGATTTGCACAAGTTAGAAACAGTGCTGTTAACTTGGCTTGTCAGAAATAATGTATGTGGATATGTAATGCAATTGAGGCAGGATCTTCTGGTTTCACAGGCCCAGAACTTGGACAGTGTATTTTAGCAATAAAGAAGAAAAAGTATTGTGACTTTTTTTTCATGCTTTAAAATTTTATTAACCTAATCCACCCAGTACTGAGGAGTTAGTTGAGCTGCTGTAACTACCATCCTATCTTTGGCCAGATTGCTCAGAACTTGGACATCAGGGCCATGAATTTGGGAGTATTTAAATAGTCCTACAGTTGCTTAGTCAAACATGAGTCACAGCAATATTGCTGTCTGCTTCTTAGAATCTCAGCATTAGAAAGAATGGTAGAGTCCTGTCTATCCTTTTTCTTAAGTTAGGTGTCTTTAAGTGGTGGTTTATAGAAATCTATCTAAACTTAAAATTTATCCTATCTAGACCTAAGATTCTATGCTTTTTTTAACACCCTCTAAGTAATCCTCTTTTATTCTTAGTTCTAATTGTTTCCTTCCTTGCACTAATATTGTCCTTTCTAGGTCTTCTTAATATTTATTCCTTTCCTCCTATTAGCCCTCTTCCTTCTACTATGCTTCCATTTGATTTTAGCCTAACTCATTTCAAAAGCATATATTAAAGAACAGTGTATATCAAACATTTATGCAGATTTTGTGGAAAGATACTAAGAAATTAAATATGCAATCTCTAGCTTGTCCTGTAAGGATCAGAGCTAAGGCCAACTACATAAATATCTACAAAACATTTCTAAAGCAATGGATAACCCATTGGAGGGGTAAGGCTGAGCCAGATACTGAATCCTAACAAAGTGCCCCAAATTCTATAGATGCTCAATATGTTTGCTGAATAAGAGAAAGCTAGTTGGATTTAAAGTAAGGGACAGATCACAGTAAAATGATTATGTTCATTATTGTTGAAAGGTTAATCTGGAAAAACACTTTGCAACTCTTCACAAATTTCCATTGGATTCTTTCCCCACCTTACTTCCAGCCACTCCAACCAAATTACAATTTCCCAAAAATTTGCTTGCATACCATCTCATGCTAGTCCCTCCATCATTTCCTTTTTTCATTTGGTGAAACTATAGTAATATTTCAAGTCCCAATTCAAAAGATGAAGAAGTCTAGATTAAGCTCTCAGCAATCCTTTTCAAAAAAGACATTGACATGTTGAGCATTTACCATGAAAGGTACAGGCTGGGAAGATACAAAAATAAATAAACCATGACTCTGAATTTAAAATCTCATAGTCTATTGTGGAAATCTATACACGTACATAAAACAACACAGAGTAATAAGGGCTATAATAGAATAGGGATTTATGTTTTGCAATTGCTTTGAGTATTCCTAATTTGAGAGTCACGATTTTGACATGTAAAACAGATAATGGATTACTTGTGAAAAATTACGATGGCTACAGATTATATTTAGAAATCCTTACATATGAGAAGGGTATTTGAAGCTTGTCAATTAGCGACTGACTCCATAATATGTCTCTTGTAAAATGACCATGCCTTACCCCCTCATCAACAGCCTTGCCCAGTGACCAGCTTCCTTTGATGAGGAAAGGAGGCTGTGATTTGCTATAGATGGGGAGGAGGGCTGTAGAAGGAGACCAAGTCTGCAGATTCTCACCTCTATGAATTCCAACTTCAAAGTATAAGGGTTTGAGGGTGGAGGGCTTGGGTGAGGAAGGGAAGGGTTAGGGAAGAAATATACATCCTGCCCAATTAGACCCATCTTAAATTCCAAGGATGCTCATCCAAGAACCTGACAACCATAAGAGCCCAATTAGGCAATTTATGCAATGTTTAATGTTTCCAAGCTATTGTATTTGTAATAATTCTTTCGTCCTGGAACAAGAAATGTGTTTGAAACATTAGAAATAATTTAAGCTAAGTAATTTTGCATTAAATATATTCTATGCCAAAGAAGAAGCTTAAGTCAGTGGCCAGACCAAACCTTGGAAGAGAACTAAGGGACAATGGAGAGAATCAGATTTTAACCCTCATAGCATTGGGTTTTTACTCTGAATAAAACAAAGGAGACTCAGGGAGCTGGCCAAGTGGTCAGCCCTACAACACCTTGACCCCTGGGCTGGAATGCTGGAAAATTCTCAACCTTAAGAATTACCTTTCCTGGAAGGGTGTGAACAGATTATTCACATAAGAAACTGAGAGGGCTGGTAAACATACAGTGAAAAATATTTAAGTCACTAGATACCAAATAAGAGTTTGTGTCCTCTTTTTATTTGTTCCCATTTAACAGTACATGAGTGTATAAGTTTCCTAGGGTTGCTGTAACGAAGCACCACAAACTGGATAGCTTAAAACAATAGAAAGATATTATCTCACAGGACTGTAGTTCAGAAGTCCAAAATCAAGGTGTTGGGAGGGCTATGTTCCCTCTGCGACACAGGGTAGAATTTTTCCTTGCTTCTAGTGGTGGCCTTCAATCCTTGGCATTCTTTGGCTTGCAGCTGCATCTCTCTAATCTCTGCCTCTGTCATCATAATGTTCTTTCTGTGTGTCTCTGTCTTCACTGGTGTTTTCCTGTTTTTACATAATGTTCTTTCTGTGTGTCTCTGTCTTCACTGGTGTTTTCCTGTTTTTATAAAGGTACCAGTCATATTGGACTAAGGCCCACCTTAACTGAATTGATCCTAATTACATCTACAGTGACCTTCCTTCCAAACAAGGTCACATTCACAGGTACTGCGGGTTAGGATTTTAACAAATCTTTTTGGGAACACGATTCAAGTCATAACAGAGAGGATCATATTTTGTCATTGTTTTCTGAAAATCTGATTTTTAGTGGGTATGTACTAGTCCATTTTATGGATGTAGCATAATTAAAATAC
>NW_011888803.1:15798585-15808856 GCF_000151845.1 Pteropus vampyrus
AAAATTCTCAACCTTAAGAATTACCTTTCCTGGAAGGGTGTGAACAGATTATTCACATAAGAAACTGAGAGGGCTGGTAAACATACAGTGAAAAATATTTAAGTCACTAGATACCAAATAAGAGTTTGTGTCCTCTTTTTATTTGTTCCCATTTAACAGTACATGAGTGTATAAGTTTCCTAGGGTTGCTGTAACGAAGCACCACAAACTGGATAGCTTAAAACAATAGAAAGATATTATCTCACAGGACTGTAGTTCAGAAGTCCAAAATCAAGGTGTTGGGAGGGCTATGTTCCCTCTGCGACACAGGGTAGAATTTTTCCTTGCTTCTAGTGGTGGCCTTCAATCCTTGGCATTCTTTGGCTTGCAGCTGCATCTCTCTAATCTCTGCCTCTGTCATCACATAATGTTCTTTCTGTGTGTCTCTGTCTTCACTGGTGTTTTCCTGTTTTTATAAAGGTACCAGTCACATTGGACTAAGGCCCACCTTAACTGAATTGATCCTAATTACATCTACAGTGACCTTCCTTCCAAACAAGGTCACATTCACAGGTACTGCGGGTTAGGATTTTAACAAATCTTTTTGGGAACACGATTCAAGTCATAACAGAGAGGATCATATTTTGTCATTGTTTTCTGAAAATCTGATTTTTAGTGGGTATGTACTAGTCCATTTTATGGATGTAGCATAATTAAAATACCCATCAACATGAAAAAATTAAAAGATTATTCTCAGTTTTGGTAAAGGTTTGGAGACTGCACATATTTTTTATTTTTACATTGCTAGTGTGTACATTACTTGATACAATTCTCCTTGCCTGAGTAATCTTACTTCAAATCAGAGAGGTGGCTCTAGGGACAGGGCTGGGAGCTGCCATTCCTCCATAGGGGTGAGTAAAGGCTCCTTTTGCAAACCAGTCAAGCCCTCAGTCTCTGGCATCTCTATAGGAGTTTTGCAGTTTTGGGGACAGGAAATATAGTTAACATTATCTAAGTAGTAAGCAGGGTAAACTCTGTTCCCTATTCCATTCCATTGCAGAGAACCTAGGCCTGAAGAGGATGGTCCCCCTTGTAGGTTCTGCCAGCCCTGGGTAGCCCCTCTGTGTGCTCCCTGCCCACACTATTTCAAGTGCTCTGTGGGTTCAGACCAGCAAGTGCTTTGTCACTGGTGTTGCACACACCTGGGCCTTTGGAAACCAGCCTAAGCCAGGTGAACTCCTCAAGGGCCAGAACTTGAGGAGAACTGTGCTGTGCTCATTGTTATATACTCCGCATTGGGAAAACATTCTACATACGTTGGTGGAGCCAAGCAAAATTTTGTGTTGACCTTTCAGGAATACTCCTGGGGACTCCTGGTTAGCAGACAGTTCATGTAGAGGCCACTAGGAGGGGCCACCAGGTTTCTTTTTACCTTAGCCACATTCAAAGTCCTTCCTCCTCACCGTCCCCAACAACCTTATGGCTTTCTGTGTTCCTGCTGTGTGTTCTGACTACCAGGTCTCTGGTGCCATTAAATTAGGCGAATGGTCACCTGACCCCACAACCAAGCTGAGCTATTCCTAGTAAGGGATGGACAGCCTCCACCAGTCAGTGTAGGCTGTGCCCATGTGAGCTTACTAGAATTTGGATTGGCTAATAGGGAGTATACCCCTGTTCTTCTCTCTCTTCTGGAAAAATAGAAAGCGCAGGCAATTTTGCTAGGGACATGCTCAAGTTTTGAGAAAGGGCTGGTGTGGAGTTGGGAAGACACTAGAATGTTCTGGAAAATTTTTTCTTCCTCTTTGTTCTTGTGCCACTTTATGACATTTTTAAAGATCTGGTGTTAGATGGTTTGTGAGAAAGCCAGCCCTGCCCCGGCTCTGCCCTGTTGGCGTAGCTGGTTTAGAGTATCATGGCAACACTGCCAGTGGGAAAAGTGCAGCTGAGCTCCTGTGATTGGCGCTGCTCTATTAACAGCAGGAATGTGAACAGCATCAGGTAGGAGATGAGAGTAACAGAGAAGCTATTTCTTTTCATTTCCCCTGTGTTTATAGACTCTGAGCAAAATTTCTAAAGGAGACATCTCCAATTTGAAAGAATAACACTTTAGAACTACTTTGGAATAGAGATTCTTGATTAATAAATGTGACTGGGATGCAAAAGCACAGCAAATTGCGGCATCACTTTCATTCTTTACTATAATCGGGTAGCAAAACATCGGGACTTGGGGGGCTGAATGAAGAAACAGCAAGCTTTCAATTAGAATACATTCTTCCTACGGGATCTTCAATTTTACCCATATGCATGAAAGGATATTAGAAAGGCTTCCCAGGCAGGGGTGAGACACCTGAGGTGACTCCAATCTTTGGTTTGGGCCTGAGAATTGTCTTAATGGCTCTGCAAAAGAGCAGTAACACAGTTTGAGAGACCTACTCCTCAGAGAGCTTCTTTGAAATACCGCTGTTATCAAAACACAAAACCACCTCTGCTCAGGACCCAGGCTCCTTGCTCTCCTTAAACAACTGCCCCCCCCACACTAATGTATACACATGCACACACATATTTGCACACAAATACCTTTGCTTAACACTGCTCTCTGCACACTTTCTGTGGCCATACTTTTGATGTTTATCCTACCATGTAAGAATTAGAAGCTATTAGCAACTTTTGAGTGTTTGTATCAAGTTTGTACTTTACTTACATTATCCCATTAATCCTTTATATCCCTGCTGGGTAGCAACTATTGGCATTCCTTCTTTACAGATGAAGAAACAGAGACTAAGAAGTTACATGAAGTGGTAAGGGGCAGAACAGAGACATAAAATTAGATCTTTGCCCCACTCCATCAGATTTTGATGAAAGTGACATCAGGAATATAAGGAAGCTAAAACTCAACAGAATTACAGTGTCCCAGAAACTCTCCTAGGTTGCACAATGGGATCTGTGTGAGTCTGCATCACAGAGGCGCTCAGAACTGGACGCCATTGCTTCTGACCTAGAGGGTTTGGCTTTCTCTACTATGGGAGATGAGGATGAAGCTGCTGCATGTTTTGGTTTCTATTCTTGAGGTCTTCTTATATTGATTACTTCCTGCTTACCTATCTCCTAGCAGTAGAAGAATGAAAAGAGTTTCTATTTGCAAAAGAAAGACCTGGAGGCAAATTTGCTCACTTCCACTCACTTACTCACTCACTCACTCACCCACATACTCACTAAATAAATTTCTGAGGACTTTTTTTTTGTGATACATTGTGATAGGAGCCTGGTATACTGTGGGGGAATTGATCAGACTTGATTTCTGTCTTTCTAAAATTGACATAGGTTATTTAATTAATCTTTCTGAAGGTTTCCTCTTCATAATATGAGAATGACAATGTCAGCCTCAAGAAATTGATGAGCATACAAAATTAAGAGAATATATGTGAAAGTACTTTAAAAACTTCGAAGTGCTAAAGAAATAAAAACCATGCTGTCATTTATATCAATGGGTTATCAAGATAGGACCTTGTTTCAACTTCTAGGGTTTCTGCCAAGAATCAGCATCTGTTCTCTTTGCTGGTTGCTTACAAATCAAATTCAAACAGTATTTGAGTTTCTACTATGCTCAAATACATAATCTTATTCAATCTATGAATGTCTAGTGAATCAGGAATCATCACCCAGTGTATAGTTTAGCTCCTGTCTTCTTTGCTTTAAAATAAAAATGGCAACATTATAAATATATGTGTGTGTGTGTGTCTGTACACACACACACACACACACACACACACACACACACACATATTGCAGCCTGCTTTATTCATTTAGTAATTTATCTTGGACAAATTTTCAAGCATAGCCCTTTCTTTGCAACTTTAAGACCATTTAATTCTTTTTAACAATTGCATAGCATTTCACCATGTGGTTTCGCATTACATATTTAATCAATCCCCTATGCATGGGCATTTATATTGTTTCTAATTGTTGCCATTGCAAACAACACTTTAATGAAAATCCTTGTATATTTGCCTTTGTGAATCTGTGTTAGTATTTCTGTGAGATGAAAGTGGGATTGTGTGTTATAATTTATATTTTGATAGATATGGTCAAATTGTCAAAAGAAGACACTGTCAAATCTTCCAGAAAGGTTATACCAATTTATACGGTTTCGCACTGTATACGCAAGTACTCCACATTCCTGCCAACATAGGATATTGTCATCTTTAAAGACATTGACAAATTTATGGATAAAATTTGTATTTCATTATTTATTTCTTTAATTGTTAACAAAACTGAGCATGATTTTGGCTTTTTTATTTCTCTTGTAAGCTACCATTTCATATCTTTCGGCCTTTTTTCTATGGATTGTTAATATTTTTCTTCGCTGAATTGGAGGGGGTCTTTATATATTTTGGATGTTAGGATTTGTTTGTTAAATATATTCAAGGATTTGTTTTTCCTTATTCTTGATTAAATCTCTCCTCACTCGCTGTTAATGGATATTAATCTCTCTTTCCCTGAGAAACTCTATGGGTCATAACATTTTCTCCCTCTTTTGGCACAGCAGCTGCAGATCTTGGTCCTGCATTTTTGAGGAGTATCTACAATATAGAATGGTGCAATAGGGGTATTGAAAAGAGCATAAACTTTAGAGACAGGTAGTGAGTGTTGATACTATTATTTACTAACTGGGAGATATTAAGAAAGTTGCTTAACCTCTTTGTGCTTCTGCCTTAGTGAAAGATGCTTCTTGCCTTCTCTAAACACTATATCTCCCCAAAGGCTGGAAATGTTTAGTGGTCTCTCTTCTGGGAGGTTTGGGCATGTAAAGGGTCTAAGAAGGAAGTACTTCTAGGTAGTAAAGTTATACAAACCATGAAGATCTAGGAACTATGAACAGGGCTCTTTTTGCAAAATTGCAAATAAGGTTTTGTTTTGTTTTGTTTTGTTTAAATTGAGAAATAACGTAAAATAAAACTTATAGATTTAAGAGTTAAATCTGATAAATTTTGACAATTATATATACACTTATATAGTTACCACCTGAAATAAGATATAAAATTTCTATCGCCCTCAGAAAGCTCTATGTACCTCTTTGTTAATTTTTATTCTCAACAACTTTCTGATTTATATCACAATATATTAGTTTTCTCTATATTTGGATATCTTATAAATGGAACCATACAGTATATATTCTTTTGTGCCTGATTTCTTTCAGTCAACATAATATTTTGAAACTCATGTATGCTATTTTGTAATTGGTAGATCATTCTTTTAAATAACTGAGTAGCATTATATTGTATGAATAGACCATAATTTATTTACCCATCCTCCTGTGGATGGACATTTGGGTTGTTTCCAGTTTTGGCTACTACGAGTAAGAATGCTATAAACATTCTCATACAAGTCTTCTTGTGGACGTATATTTTCATTTCTTTTGCTTACCAGAGTGGATTGGTATGTTTAGTTTAACCAGAAACTGCCAAACAGATTTCCAAAGTGGTTGCCCCATTTTACAATCCCACTAGCAATATAAGAGAGTTCCATCCAGTGTTTGAGCTTTTTTATTTTAGCTCTTCTAGTTAGTGTTAAATGCTATGTCATTGGTTTGGAAAGTTGGAATTTAATGTCCTTGTTTTTAACTGTAAGCTCTCTGTCTATATCTGTTTACATATCCTATTTTCCATGTGTATTGGTTCTCTAACAAGATTTTGGATTCTGTGAGGGCAGAGGCTCTACCTGATATACTTCCCTTATATATGGGACTGCAACGAACAAAACCAGGAACATAGTGGGTACTTAATTTTTTGTTGGTTTATTTCTTGATACTAAGAGACATTTGTAAACTATTTTGTAAGGACACATGAGAAAGGGCTGTTACTAACAAATGCTTTTCAAACTCTTACAATTGTGTTGGTTCTCATATATCTTAGGAAAGACTGGCTCTATTTCATTCTTTCTCTCTCTCTCTCTCTCTCCTCTCTCTCTCTCTCTCTCTCTCTCTCTCTCTCTCTCTCTCATTCTCTTTCTCTGATAATTAGGTAATTAGGTTTGATCAGTAGTCAGGGCTTCTTAGCAGCTATTGGATGTGGGTGGTACTTTTTTGTGTCAAGGTCTGGTCAGCAATAACAAGTTTAAGGAGGCAGAGAAACAGATGAGTTGGGCTCTCTTATTGGTCAGCTTTCCTCTTCCACCTCAGTTGACCTCCTCCCTGTGGTTTTTCTTTTTCTTTTTCTTTTCTTCTTCTTCTTCTTTTTTTTTGGTTAATGCTTTATAGTATCATAATAATGGTTCTTTTTTGTTTGTTTTTAGAAATTTTTCCCCTTCTCACCTTAACATATTCCCATTTTAAAAATAAAACAGACAAATGAAATTGTCTACACTGTGAATTTTTCCCTTCCAAAAATTTGAAGAAAATGCAACACTGTTGACAACCTAAAAATTGTCTGAAGATAATCACAGATTGCACGATAACTTCTTTTCTCTTCAAATGTTATATAAAAGAATCCCTTAGGCTCTTTTCTCTGTTAGAAATCAGATTATTTTTTTCCCATGTGAAGTACTGGGTGGTCTGGTACAGTGTAAAGCATTTCAGGCAGGACTCCTTGATGCAGGCTATAGCAAGATCTCGCATGAGGACTTTATGTAAGATACAGATCTCTCTGCTTTCATGACTTGCTGTTGGGGGAGGTCACCAAGACTATGTGGTAACCAGTCAACCTGTGAGCTAGAATCAGGTAACTGGATGCTCCTCATCCCTTCACTTTGTCTTTGGAATGTACATTCTGCCCCCTGTTTCCACAGTGAGAGCTGTTTTCAAGGATGCAAACTTGAGAGAGCAGTGTAGTGTTGCAACCATTTGGATGGTATAAATGACTAAACCCAGGTAAGGCTTCTGTATAAACTTTTAAGATTCTGGCAGGCAGGTGCAGGACCTACTCATCTTGCAGCTGCCCAAGACAAACTTCGTAAGCTCTCTTGCTTACTAAACCCACCACCTAACAATCTGGAGTAGCCTGTCTCTTTAGCCTCTCCTTGCCCTTCTTGTATGGAAATTCCTGAGGATGTGAACCAACTCTTGCTTGTCAAACCCCTAATATAGCAGTTGTAAGGGGCTCAGAGATTTGCAAAAAATAAAGAAAAAATCAGAGACTAAGAAAAAATACCAAAGTTTTATGCAAGTGTTAGTCTTTTAAAAAAAATATTTGGAATAATGCATATGAAGTATATTATACTTAATTCTTCTTGTTTTCTTCCATATGTTCAGTAGATATCAATTGTATACCTACGGTGTACAGGGTTTCTGCTAGGTGCTGGAAAGGTATATGTGAACCGTACAAGCTTTGTGCCTAGCTTTGCAGAACTCAGACAGTGTGGCATGACCAATAGACAAGCAATCAAAGCATGACAAATGAGTGAGTGATTAGGACTGTGACAGATGCTGGCCAGAACTCTGAGTCTCTCACTCAGGCCATAGGGTCAAGACAAGCTTCCAAGAGTAAACTGCATCCAACCTGGGTTGAGTGAATCAGACTTAATTAGGTAGAGGGGCAAGAGGATCATTGTTTCAGCCAGAGGGAAACAATAGATGTGAAGGTCCAGAGATGGGAGAAAGGAGGTTACTCTAGGACCTGAAGTTCATTGTTACTGGAGCATGAGGATGGGATAGTCATGGCGAGGACAGCGATGAGGGATGAAGGGAGGCCAAATCATGCTGGGCCTTCTAAGGTGTTTGTCCCACATCTTAAGAGCAATAGGAACCTTTTGCATAGTTGTAAACAGAGCAATAAAATAATCAGATTTGTTCTTGAGAAAGATCACTCTAGGTCGCTATGTGGAAGTTAGGAAGGGGTGAGGCTGGGTGCAGGAAGACCTTCTGGAGAAGACTGGAGTCAGAGTAAGGGGACATCAGTGGGCTGGGGGCAAGTGATGGCTTTGAGAGATAGTTCAGTCTTTTAGATCCTTATCCAATTTCCTCAGCAATGTTGTGTTAGCCAGATGATTCAGGAGGACATGGAAATGTTGGGAATCCAGATGACCTCTTTCATTCCCCTCTGGTGCCATTTCTGAGCTCTGACTCACAAATTTGAGCTGAATGAGACTTAATGAAATCACTAAGATGAATTCTTGGATGTATCTAACTGTGTGAGATTTTGTGAGTGTGCAGGCAGCATGCTAATTGTCAAGCTCCTTCTTTTTCTGAGCTGCATGATGCTAAGGACCAGAACAATTTACTCCTATAGGGGAAAATTGTGCTAGTGTTTCAAAACAATCAATTTTCTTATAAGTCTATTGCCCCTTAGTTCATTTTTCTCTGCACAAAGAGGACAAAATGGACTCCAGATAGCCAGAGATGATATTTCTGGTCTATAATACGGCGCTGCTACTGGGATCCTTGGGTAATTGGTGTTCACTAATGCTTCCTGCTTTTTATTTTGCAGATTGTCATATTGTCCATTAAAATATTCCCCTCCTGTCACCAAAGCTGTTATATTATGTTTTCCTTTATGGTTTCCAAAGGTGAAAGAGAGTCACTCAGTTATATTTAGCAGGCTCATTACCCAGGGATGAACTAGACTGATCTTCTTGCAAGAGCTTCCCCTTGACAACTGGTTTCCCACAGACAGGAAAAAATGACAAAAGATGATGACTTGTAGTTCAATCAAGGAAGTTGGTAGCCTACAGTGTTGACATGTTACCCAAGAGCAGAGCTGAGGGACCATTAAAGTCACCAAAGGAGATTGTCAGCTATAGTCACTCGTTGTGGATCTCTACCTTTTTCCAGCAGTCAAGGCCACAGTCTGGCCTTTGCTTACCCAGGCGGAGAAGGGAGCACCACACCTAGTAGAGAGCATCCACTGCTTTCTCGATGAGCAACAATCAAAGTCTCAAAGTGCCACCTGGGGAAGCTGCCCCATTAGCTCCTAAGCTATTTATTGGATGCCAGCCTCTCCTTACTGCTTCTGCTGAATCCCTGGTCTTGAAAGTGCAGGTCATCTATTTTTGGCTTAATTTTTGTCCTACTTGACCATATTGACTTTTTGGACACAGAACTTTACTTGTGCATTTGGAAATGCTTCCCTCCTTCCTCCCTTACCTGTTCTTGCATCCTGGGCTCCAGGTCACATCTGTTGTTATACCTATGGATGCCAACTTCTTGGCCACGTGTTTTTCTAATATTCAACTTTATTCTCTGCTAGGTTTATGTCAGCTTGATGCAAGACAGGGCTAATTCCCCTGAGGGGAGAACTCGAGCCCTGCATTGAGAGAGAAGAGGGTTCTCTGCTGAGGGCAAGAAAGAATTTAAATGCCAGCCAAAGTCAGAGTCAAAAGGAAAGTTTATTAGAGAAGGAAAAAAGCACAGACAAGAGGAAGCAAAGACAAAAAGCCAAGAAAAAAAAAAGCTCCAAATGTCAGGGAATCCAGTTTATACGCCACTTTTTAGTTCTTGTGAATCAGTTTAAAGACTTTGCCCATTTCCCTTTGTTATGGGCATACAGTGAGAAAGGATAAGAGCATGAAGAGTGAAAGTTAAGAACATATAGTGCGAGGCCTGCTGGCAATTCCTAGCCTTTGATCCACAGGTTCCCCATGGTTTTAGTCATAGGAAATGAGTGATTTTATTTTGCTGTGGGCACGATTTAAAGACCCTGTTTTCCTGTTTTCCCTTCACAGTGTGGGGAAATTGTTTGTTAGCAATCCCAGCAGAAATCTGCCTTTGTTCTGCAGGATTCTTCCTGGCCTGGCTGCAGGGCTGATCAGCATATTGCAGTCTCTGAATGTAACTTGACTTAACATTTTAGTTCTCTTGCCTCCTCTCTACATTAAGCTGACATTGAGACTTTGACTCTTACAATCTCACCCCTTATTGTTTTTCATTTGACTCTTACAATCTCACCCCTTATTGTTTTTCATTTTTAAGACATGATAAATAAACAGGATTAAAATGCAGAAAAAAAATACACGATACATGAAAATGAAACATTTACTTTTACTCTCTAATACAGATGTCCACTGGGGTCACCTGGCTCTTGAAGGTCTAAAGGAATTGATTTGAACCTTTATTCCTCTAGCATAAGGATGCTCCCAATCTCTTTGGGGGACTTTTGGATGAATGTGGTGAGATGGGCAATTGCCCTTCATTAACTCTGTTTATCTGCTTCTGTTACCAGAGAGAGGGGTCCTCTCCCGGCGCGTTGTCCAGGTTCTTAATGTCTCGAACAAAGAATTGAGCAAGACACTGAAATACAGTAGAAAAGAAAAGTTTTATTAGAAAGGAAAGTACACTTCCAGACGTGGAAGCAGGCCTGAGC
>NW_011888803.1:15809734-15816656 GCF_000151845.1 Pteropus vampyrus
CTGATAAAGCTTAAGACCATATCCTGGTGGTCTCCTGAACAAACAAGCAGATTACAGAAGTGGAAGTTGGCTGCTAGCATATCTTTGCCCGGAACAACATCCTTAATTAACAAGTAAATGGATTACAGAAGCAGACATTGGCCATCTTCATATCTTATACAATACACTCCCTAAACCACACACAAGCAAGTAGGACAACTTCTGGTATCTAAAGATATTTCTTCCCTGTAGCTGACTTAGCTAGTTGGCTCACTTGAAAATTTTTCACCCTTAACACTATTAATTTCTATTATTGATTTACCTATTAAGTGAAGAAAGGGAAACAGGCTTGATTAATACATTACTTAAAGAGTAAAAAGGAAGACTTTTGGCTTAAAGTCCCCTTTCCACCTCAGACTCTAAGGGCCCTGCCTGGTTTAACATCATTTCTGCTTAACAATGGGCTGATGACCCTTATCAATAGCCAGAGGATCTAAGTCACCAGGGCAATTATCAGGATTTGAGGGAAAGCAATTTTCTCCTCATAAAGAAATGAAACTATTTATCATAAAGAAATGAAACAATTAAGTTTCATTTGGAAACACTAATGTATTATTTAGCATGGGCCAAGCAAAAAGAAAACATGATCTGTGTTAGCCTCATCTGAGGTATAGGAACAAAATTTTGAAAGAGACTAATAACAGTGTAAGACATGGGAGAGTAGAGTTATGTATTAAAATAGCTCTCTGCATAATCTTCTTCATGCTAGTAGACCTCTCATCCCAATCTGTTCTATACCATCCATTTCACAAGCCAATCTTCGTAAAATTCCATTTGTTCAATCTTGTCCCAGTTTTTCACTAACCCAGGAAATAAGGATAAAGTCCCTTAGTCTGGGATCTAACTCTCATCCTACTGGTTCCTCTGTTTCTGGGCTTTGCCTTTGCCTTTGTCCACAGAAACAGGATGTGGCTCAATCTCTGACCTTCACAAATGTCTTCTTAAGGAGCCTACCCCCACTAATGCTACATATCACATTACCTCTGCACAGAAGGAGACTTCATTCAGGAAACTAGATCCAGCTTGTCCTCACACCAATGACGACCCAGGCCTGTTTAGTTCTAAAACCCTAGCACTTTCTCTATAGATTTCAACTAAGCTGCTGCAGCAGATTCAACTATAAACATGTTTTACTTCTGTCTGTGTAAGGAAAAGAAAAAGGTCACAATTTATTGCAGCCATTTCTGCCTGCAAGGGGAATAAATGGAAAAATGTTTCTTCACAGGTAAGTTTTCTGAAGTGGTGGTCTGCCACTAAAATGGCTTACCAAAACAATAACAACAAACAATGATGATGGCAACAACTAATTTGTATCACTTGCCAATCTCTGTTGTGTAAATATTCCTACTACGGACAATTTCAAGCAACCAATAGGCCCCAAATTCCTGAATATTTAACCATCAGCTCTTTCCAGCCAGCCCTAGAATGCAGAAGACTGATTAGATTTTTTGAAAAGGGAAGGTAAGCACCAAAGGCAGAAAAACAAATAGCAACTGAATTTCTATCTGTTCATTGAAATTAGCAGTTGACTCAAGCAACTAAAGCAATAAATAGAGAGGTTTGGGGAGGACAAGAAACTAAAGAGAAATTTCTGTGACGATCTCCTCTAAGAACTTCAAAAATCAGGCAGGTGAAGGAAACCAAAATGTTGCCGCCCAGATACTGCCTTTGGGATATTGATTGAAGCTGTTTATTAAGAAACCAGACTCATAAAGAACCTTTGATCTGTAGAGATTAAGATGGACAAAACTACTTTAAGAAGGAAATCTTAGGTTGTCGGCCTTAGGCTAATTTGAATTCAGTATGGTAAATAGGAGGGCTTCAGGCCAGGGCCTGTAAGCTAGATACCCTCTGTGTTCCATTGTTTCTGAGTTACCCAGCAAGGAATTGCCTGCCAGGTGTATTCCTGCTCTTCTTTAACTACCGGTAAATAGCCCACTCTCACTTCTGAAATCTAATACTGCATCCCCCACCTTTCTCCTTTGTCTAAAAACGTCATATATACCCAATGTCATCTCACTGTCTTTGGAATTTTCATGCTTATGTGAATTTCCCATGTGCATGTATTAAAAATTTGATTTTCTCCTGTTAATCTGTCTCGGTTAATTTGATTATTGGCCCAGCTAGAAAAACTTAGAAGATGGGAGGAAAAGTATTAATTTTTTTAGCCCCCACAAAGGATATGTTCATTTGATTTGCAATGTTGTAATATAAAGTCCCTTGATAACTCTGAAGCTTCAGGTAAAGTCAGGCTGTGCTCCCTCTCGACCCTGTAGAGATAGTATCCTTGAGAGCAAGAGCATACCACGGTCCTGAGGCTGAGATAATTCCAATAAACTGGATGGATTCAATAGAAGTGAGACGAGACATCACTTGTAAAATTCTTAATCTTTTAGCAGGAAATGAAATGGGACATCTCTTACAGAGTTAATCTTTTTAGTAAACCTAGTTAAGTTTTCTTCCCTCTTTTCTTGGGAAAAAGGCCCTCTCCCTCATATCCTGATAATTGCCCTGGCGACTCGTATCCTCTGGCTATTGATAAGGGTCATCAGCCCATTGTTAAGCAGAAATGGTGTTAAGCCAGGCGGGGCCCTCAGAGTCTAGTGGGGAGGGGACTTTAAGCCAAAAGTCTTTCTACTCTTTAAGAAATATATTAACCAAGCTTGTTTCCTTTTACTCACTTAATAAACAAATCAATAATAGAAATTAATAGATGTATGATTTAAATAACAGGTTTATATCTTTTCCTTGTCTAGGGACTGAGGTTGCACTTCAGCAGGAAATCCAAGACCCCACCCTGACTGATACAGAAAAGGACAGAGCTCCATGAAACCCCTGTAGGCAGGGACTACGGCCATTCTCAGCAGGAAGCAGATACGAGGAAGAGACATCCATACTAATAATAAGAGTCTCTCAACATCCATACTAATAATGAGGGGCTTCATGGCTCTTAGAGAAGAGGTAGGCAGGAAAGTTAGTTAGGGGGTTTCAGGTCTGCCTGCAAAGATACTGAGGTCATCCTATCTTAGAAGGGGTCCGCCCTAATCTGCCCACAATTAAGCAAGCCAGAAGGCATTTTTTTAACTCACACAAAGAAACCAGTAGGCAGAGATTTAGGGACCAGTTTAAGTCAGTCACTCGCACCTGTGCAATGAAGACCCCAACAACCTTCGACTCACCTGAGTCTCATTATACCATCATTATAATATGATGCATATGCCCGGAAGTTCATTAATATCATTAGAACAGACTGAATTCTGGGAACAAACATGGGCAGAAAGCAACATGATGAATCACTGAGTCCTGTCAATCTTAGTTGTCAATCAAGGAAGCCCACTCCTCTAAGAAAAGTAACCACCCACTGCAAAAAAGGGATAAAAACCCTGAAGTCTTTGTTACCAGGCCTTTTGGTAACAAGGCCACGCATCTCTCGCTCAGGCCTGCTTCCACGTCTGGAAGTGTACTTTCCTTTCTAATAAAACTTTTCTTTTCTACTGTATTTCGGTGTCTTGCTCAATTCTTTGTTCGAGACATTAAGAACCTGGACAACGCGCTGAGAGAGGACCCCACTCTCTGGTAACAACGGTTTTAGTTTTAAATTAAGTTCTAATGATATAAAAATATATTATTTATCTCTATAAAAATGTATAGAGAGAAATAAATGGAAATATTACAGGTAAGGCCAAAGTGCCCTTCAAGCTATTATTCTCCCCAATATCATTCGTAGCCCCCTAGCTCCACCCCACTGAGAGGCAATTACTCTTGCCATATTGGTGTTTATCTTTCCTGGTCTTTTGCTATGCATTTCTCTCTCTATCTCTCTCACTATATCTATATCATCTATCTATATCTACCTCTATCATCTATTTATCTAATCTATATCATCTTTATCTGTCATCTATCTATATCCACACCTATCTATGTATATATTTTTCCCCTATAGAAAATATTCAGTATTATCCCACAGCTTTCTTTCTACTTAGTATATTTTTGATAACTATCCAAGTTATCACATGTAGACTAACCTTATTATTTTTAGCTCTTGCAGAGTTCCCTTTTATGTTCATGTCATATTTTTAAGAACCGTTTTCCTCGAAGAATGTTTAGGTTACTTCTAGTTTTTCAGTTGCACAAGCAGTGTTGCAACAAACATCTTTATCTCTCACTTGTGCAAGTATTTCTCTAGGGGAGCTATCAAGAAAGAGATACGTGAGGTCATAAGGTATATACATTTTTAACTTCAAGTAGTTCTGCACAATGACCAGCAAAGTGGCTATAGCAGTTTAAAATTCAACCCACAGCATGTGAGAGTGATCCTTTCCTTACACTTTTGTAAAACTTGTCAATACTTTAAATTTTTTTGATAATCTTAGGGTGAAGAAAGAAAAGGTATATCATTTATGGTTTTAAAGTGCTAATTACCATTGGGGTTGAGTATTCTTTCATATGTTACTGACCATTTATATTTCCTTTTCTGTGAGTTGCCTGATAATAAATGTTGCCCTTTTTACTCTTGGCTTGTTTCATGGTTTCTTTTTGATGTGGGACACTGATTCTTTTTTTTTCTGTTGCAAATATTTTCTCTCAATGTTTGCTTACATTTCAACTCTATTTATGGTGGCTTTTGATAAATATAAGTTTTAAATTTTGATTCTTTTTGTGTTTTTTGCTTTTTTGCATCTTCATGAAAGTGAATTTTCCCTACCCTTGAAGTCACAGAGATGCTCTCTAATATCTTCTTTTAGCATTTATATATAGAATCTCCATATGAACAAATTTTCTTGTTTCGAAAGAAAGTATATTATTCCTTGTATCACTTATTGACTAATCTGCTCTTTGTTCATAGATTTACGGTGTCTCTTTTATTAAATATTAAATTCCTACATATACTTGGATTTGTTTTAGTTTTTGATTCTTTTTGAATAATCTATTTATTCCTACACTGATACCATATAATTACTATATAGTTTTTAATATGTTTTGACACCTGGGAAGGTTGGTCCCCATTTTGCTTCTTTATAAAATTATCTTGATTATTCTTGCCATTTGCTCTTCCAAATGAATTCCAGAATCAGTGTAAATGTTACGTGAAGAAACTGGCAGGGTTTTGAAAGAAATTATATTGCATCCATAGATTTATTTTGGGAGAAGCGATGATGATAATAAAGATGTTGTTGATGAGGGTGACAAGGATTGATTTCTGATCTCTGCCGGAACATTTTCTGGAGTTCCAAATAGGATCAGTTAGGACAAGTGAAGATGACAGTTCTGGTGATGAGCCATTTTCCCTGTGTACCACTTCTTCCTTAATAATCCTTTTCCCTGAATTAAGTCTTCTTAGAACAGAACAGATGAGATCTGAAGAGAGCTTTGATTGAGGACATCAGACGTCAGTCAGGAGTAGGGCGATGCTTACGGTATGTACTCCAATTGACCATCTGATTTGTCAACACATTTCCTAGGGTCATCTGGGGCTCAGAAGCCAGAGTCCATTCCCTGATCGTACACTGGCATGTGGGCAGAAGACCATCTGCCATATGAGGACCCCTTTCAAATATGACAGCTCTCATGGGAAAAGTTATTCTTCTGGTAATTGTTTAAGAATATGTATAATGAAAGCAGCCTACTGTGAATGAAGTAATTCTTAAATGTGATTTATCATTCACAAATTGGGTTTATAGGTATGAGACATATTACTTATTCAGCAGTAGATGGTTCTTGGTGTCTACAAAGATTGGAGAACCCCTTGTGCTGACAGGGAAGAAACTCCTCTTCCATGGCATTCTTGTTTTACTTGATAATAAAAGCCTATCTAATGTCAGCTCATTTTTTATTATATCCTTTGATACTCCTGGGAGATTTTCTAAACTAAAACCTATATTCAAAATTCTCTAAGCTTTTACCTTATATATAATTCACCTTTCCTCTACCACACATGTTTCATAGGTATCCAGAACAAAATATAAACATATAGTAGCCTTTTAACAAAATGGGCTAATTATCCACAAATAAACCTGCATTTACAAAACCCTGGCCATGTAAAATAAAGATAATAATAATTCTCACCTCTGAGGGTTATGGTAAAGAACAAACGGGCTGATGCACAAAAATTCATCTGTAAGCTGTAAAGCATTATACAAATGTTATTTTGCTACTCAGCACTGTAGACAATTATAAATGAAATAGCATCTTGGTTCCTGCCCTTGAGACATTTAAAACCAGCTGGAGGCTCAGATCTAGGTGGAACAATTAAGGAGAAATCATAAGATAACTAGGAAAAGCTTTTGCAAATATAATGAAAACTGTAGCCCTAAGTGCTAATATAACACAGTGCTAATATACCCAGAACCAGCTCTGACACTCTGTGCAGGTGCAGCAGCCCACTGTTCTGTCCCCAGCAAAGGTGGGAGTTTCTCCATGGCAGCAGAGTCCCATTACTTCGCTTCCTCTCTTCCTCCTCTGCCTTTTAAAAGCTGTTACTCTCCTGGAGAACTTTCCAGGCTGAGCCTCCCAGTTACTTGGGGGGCTTTCTTTCTGACAGCTTTTTTGCTCCGGTGGCTTTTCCTCCTCCCACATGGCAATATTAAATCCATTCTGCTGGCAGTTGTGGGACTTGTGCTCTGTGGTACTTGATGCTGATGAAAACAATGTCAGAAAGAACCCACAGCAGGCTCTTTGTCCTTGGCTCCACGTCAGAGTCTTGTGTGTTGATCACTTCATTTATTATGCTCCCATTTTGAAATGGTGAGCACTGGTACCCACTGTTCTTTCATCTAAGAAAGTCTGGGGCTGCTGGGAGGTATTCACAGGTAATTAATTTGTCAGAGTAGGAGAAGCAGTCTTGCCAAATACCAGCAACAAACTCCAAATTCACACCTCATCT
>NW_011888803.1:15817246-15821943 GCF_000151845.1 Pteropus vampyrus
TTATGGTTTCTAATGATTTGGGAGTAGTTTTAATATTTGAAGATGCAAAGGAAATGTAGTATCTCATTACTAGACTTCTGGTGCACCTCATTTAATGAAATAAATGTGTCTGGAAAGCTGTATAAAGTTAGTGTTTGTAAAGTAAATTATATTTTACACACATTAGGAACATTCTTCTGTTAATGATACCCTAAAGAGATCCTTTTCTTTGGAAATAGAAATGAAAGCATAAGTTCGGTAAATTCTGATTTTGGCATATCATTTTTGGTTTCCTTAGTTATTCAGTTCAACTAGTTTTAAATGAGAATCTGTTGTGTGCAAGGTATTGATCTCTCTCACTCTCTGCCTCTGAGAGGAGCCCACGCTCTGTCTATAAAGTGTTAACCCCTGCTCTAACTTTGGCATCTATTTGAATTCTTTCTTCCGCTCCACAAAGAACCCTCTTCTTTCTCAGTGCAGGGTTTGAGTTCTCCTCTACTTGGGGGAATTTGTCCTGTCCTGCATCAATATGGTTTGAGTTCAGAGCTCTGCTTGCTAATTACTAGCTCCGTCATTTTGGGAAAGTTTCTAAACTTCTCTGAGTCCTGGTTGACTTACTTATAAAGTGTAGATAATAATATTTACCTCAAGAATATGTGTAAGGATTGAAGAAAATAAAGTGCTGGCCAGGTAAAAGGCAGTCATTACATGTTAACTACTATTGTTATCATCAGTAGTAGCAGTAGCGCTTATTTAGATGTTTTTATATCAACCTTGACTATGCATCCTATAAGATAGTGGACATACCTTGTCCACTGGGCTAACAGTCCCTGGGGCACATAGAGTGTGCTGCAAGTGGCTTAATTATATTGTGTCACAGAATCATAGAAAATATAATCAGTTATCAAATTCGTTAAAAATGCCTTAGATTTTCCAGTCACGTTCTTTCATCCGCAGAACCAAAGAGAACCCTTTCATCATGTTTACCAGGCTCTAAAGAGAAGACTTATTAACATTTGGTCTGTACCGGAATTAAGTTCTGACTCTGCTGCCCTGCATGAACCATGAGTTCATCTCTTAACGTTTCTAGCTTGGAATTTCCTCATCATAAATACTGTCCATGGAAATGTCATGCTCTCTCTCTCTCTCAATTCATTTTTAGATCACATTTTATATTCATATTCACAATCTAGATTTAAACTAGAGTTCTAATTATTTTTCAGATTTGTCATTTGAGGCACTGTTAACATTTTGCTTCTTCTGAAATAAACTTATTTTTTTATAACTCATGTTCTGGTATTCCAGATAGTGCTTTTTGGAGTAACAAGAATTATGTCTAATCAGAAACATTTTATGCCTGCTTCCCATGCCTGGTTGGGAGGAGAACTACACAATAATCACAAGAACTGAAGAAAAAATGGAAAGAGGAGCTGACCTAGTCAGCTCCTGACTTGAGGAAGATTTGGGGGGTGGAGTGTGTTTTGAAACATTCTTTGTACCCATGGCAGTGCCTAATATGGTGCCTTATCCAGAGTAGTGGCTCAATAAATACTGCTTGGGTGACCATATCAACTGTCTCAACCAAGGAAATGGCAGCTGTTGGAAATAGCTATCAGACTCCATTTGATCCCATAGCCCAAACTTCGATAGCAGATTGCTCTTTAGACTGAAATGCCCTCTTTCTCCTTACCCTCTCTTCTTTTTGAAATCCTCTTTGCTCAAGTGTTTCCTCCTCTCTGATGCTTTCATGATTTTCCCAGGTAGAATTAGTTCTATCTTGCTCCTAAGTTTCCAAACTATTGAGCTGGAAGTCTACTATAACTATAGAAACCATGCATCCTGCATTCTGAGTTTAAGCTCTGATCTGAGTTTGAACAGCACTGGTGTCAAGTCCTAACTTCATGAATTATCAGTTGTGGATTCATAAGTCACGTCTCCGAATCTAATATTGTTCATGAGTACAGTGGCAATAATGATTCTTAACTCATAAGTTTACAAAAGAATTTGAGCATGACTTCCCTTTTCATTTATTTTCATCATACCCAAATCTTCAAAATCAATAATCATATTTAGTTTCTCTTTATTTCTATGGAACCTACTTCAGTGCTAGGCATTTAAGAGATTCTCAGTATGAATAATAAAAAAGAGATTCTCAGTATGTTTTTATGGAAATAAATGGACATAGTGGTAATAATTGCTAACATTTACATAGTACTCACCATATGTATGGCCCACTTCAAAGTGCTTCGCATATATTAACTAATTAACCACACAGCAATAGCAATAATGGTCATGAAGTAAGATATTATCTCTTTCCTGAATGTGGAGCTAAAATTATAGGAATGGTGTGTGTGTGTGTGTGTGAGAGAGAGAGAGAGAGAGAGAGAGAGAGAGAGATTGAGACTCATTTCAAAGGTCAGGTCACAAACAACATTTCTCTAGTGTTTTCATGACACTGCCTTCTGACTTTGTTTAACCATACTTGCTATCTCTGAAAACATCCATGATGTAGACATTTTATTATCAAAAGTTATCTCTCCTGTGTTCCTCTCCTTGTGCCCTGTTAGGTGACTGGCGGTTCAATTTGATAAACAGATTAAAGTTCTCAAAGTAATGGCTGATAATGATACAATGCATAAATTTCCCTTTCCATATTACTTGTGCATTATGATATGTCATCAGGGCTTAAATCTCAAACAAGGAATAATTTGGAAGTATTTTCCAGAGAGACTCTCAGTACCTCATAGAGTTAAGGGAACTGGAAATCTTAAAGTGGGAATAGAATTGGGAAGGTCTGCGTTCAATTGGAATTTTTCTTGAAAGCTTAATAAAATAGGTTCAAGAAATAAGAGAAGAAACAAAAATGGAAGAAAGAGGAGTGCCAAAGATGTGAGACCCTGAAGTAGAAGATGGAATGATATTCCTATGCCTGAGCATCGGATTGCTGTTGGCCACAAGAATTAGAGAAGAGCTTCTTCATGCTTTAGAAGAGAACTTGAAGATCTGTGAAAATTGCTTCTAGTACAGCTATACCTGAAGGAGTTCTATTTCATTTATATTTGGATTTATTGAACAGGCATAGTAAGCAGTACCGCCGAGGTGAGTGTTCTAATAATCAGCACATTTTCTGCAATGACAAAAACAGCATATATAGTAAAAACTAAGATCCAGTTAGATCACAAGTCTGTATTTGATTTGAAAAATCCAGTGCAGCTTTCAAGTATTACCAAACGAAGCACCTTTAACATTTGAAAAGTTTTGATAAGACGATGTAACAACTTTTCGGAATAAGTAGTAAATTTACATTCATCTTTCTAAAGGACTCACTAAAACCTTGGAACAGGACACATGGCATAACAGAAAAACCTATATGCTATCTAAAATATGGAGTTCTCAGTGTGCCTTAAGTGCAACCTGCAAAGATCACCTAATTCTGTCTTTCAATTTTACAAGTCTATAAAATCAAGAATTTAACACTTAAAGACATTTTATTTTTCAAATTTAATATTCTGTCATTTCTTCATTCATTGCAAAACTATAACATTTCCAGAAAAGATGCTTATTTAAAACAAACAAAGAAACAAAACACTTCAATGGTTGACAATAGAATGCATTTTCTAGGATATAAAAGGCAGTTTCTACACTGAGCAGGGTGACCAGGGTACAGCTTCCTATCCTCCTACTCCTAGGAAATTCTACAATGTGGGAAGAGCAATTCATCTTCTACAAAAGTGCTTGTCGAAAACCTATGGAACTGCCCTAAAGTGTACTACTCATTTCTTGTTACTCACATTTTATCAGTTCCAATGTGCTCTGATACTATTGCTGTTTTGATCTTTGAAGAAGCTGTCAAAGGAAGATTTTCACAAAACTATGATATAACGTTTACTTCATGATCATAAAGCTTTATCAATTTTATGATGTACCCCAGTTTGAGAAAACAGTCTACCAAAGAATGTCTGTCTTAGGAATGATGAAACAGGATGTTTCTTTATTCAGCTCTTTTTCTTCCCTTTTCCTTGTCATTTTCTCATATATTACCCAATTTCTCCTCTGTCTTCAGGGACCCTAATATGAACTAAAACATTTTTGTAATGTGGAATTAAACTCCTTGCCCTTATATTTTTAAATTTTTTGAATTAAACTTTTAAAAAATTATTATTTTTTATTCTTATCTTTCCATCCTCTACCCTTTGACAAACATCAGCTTGTTTCTATATCTATGAGTCTGCTTCTGTTTTGTTTTGTTCATTCATTTATTTTGTTTTTTAGATTCCACATATAAATGAGATCATATGGTATCTTTCTCTGTATGACTTTTTTCACTTAGCATTATATTGTCTAGGTCCATCCATCTTGTCACAAATGGCGAGATTTCATTCTTTTTTATGGCTGAGTAATATTCCATTGTATATAGATGATATAGATATAGATATAGAAATTTATAGAGTGGGATTCTGGGAGCAGGAGAGTAAAGCAAGGTAAAGGAAGAGTCAACACAAAGATGTGTCAGCCACTGCCGTAGGCAGTTGGTTGCTCAATGATCCAAGTATCAGCTGAAGATACCATACGTGACGAAGGACTTCTTTGCCCTTTGTGCACTCCCTCACCATTATTATTTTTGATGATCAATAGGTAAATAATTAAAGATATGCAAACCATATTTACATTGTGCAAAGTACTATAAAACTATTCATTGTTATGTATAATTAGGTTAT
>NW_011888803.1:15823468-15836322 GCF_000151845.1 Pteropus vampyrus
GGGGAACCTATCGATTAAAGTCTGATCTGGGAACTGCCAGCAGGCCTTTCACTCTACATATTCTTACGTTTTCATGCTACAAAGCTGTCTCCTTCACTGTATGTCCATTTCAAAGGAAATGGGAACTAAAGAATGACATATAAACTGAATTTCCTGAACTCCCAGGGTCCCTCTCAGTGCCATTACTCTGTCCTTCTCACTGTCCCTAATCACTGGCTTTCCACACCTCCTGTGGTCCCTCTTCTCACTGTCCCTCTCACTCTGCCTCTGAGAGGAGAGACCACACTCTGTCTGTGGAGTGTTACCCCATTTTCTAATAAACTTTCCTTTTGACTCTAACTTTGGTGTGTGTGCGGAATTCTTTCTACACTCCCCCGCCAAGGACCCTTTCTTCTCTTGGTACAGGGCTTGGTCTCCCCTCTCACTCGGAGAAATTCGCCCCGTCCTGCATCAGTTTGGCAGTGGCAGCAGAGAAACCCAGGTACTTAAATACCCACCAAAGAATCGTCAGTGAGAAGAATGCATGAATTAATTTTCTAAGACTGCCATAATAAAGTATCACAAATTATGTGGCTTAAAATAACAAAAGTGTGTTCTCTGACTGTTCTGGAGATGAGAAGTCTGAAATCGAGATGTTGACGGGGTCGGTACTTCTGGAGACTCTAAGAGAGAACCCATCTCATGCCTCTCTCCCAGCCTCTGGTAATTGCCTTAGTCTTTGGTGTTCCCTGGCTTACAGAGGTATCACTAAGTCTCTACCTCTATTTTGACATCACCTGAAATCCTCCTGTGTGTCCTGAATCTCCTTCTTTTTCTTATAAAGATACCAGTCATTGGATTTAGGGTCCACTCTAGTCTAGTATGACCTCATCTTAGCTAATTGTATCTGCAAAGATCCTATTTCCAAATAAGGTTGCATTCTGAGGTTCTGGGTGGACCTGAATTTTTGGGAGACACTATTCAACCCAGAACAATGCAAAGGTACAAGAGATACAGAAGGAAGAGGGGATGTAACCACACCCGGAATTCACTTATAGCTTTTTTTTTTATTCAAGATGGTTTTGCCTAGATAATTGTGAACATTGTGACTCATTTGCTTTTCTTCAGCCCTTATCCTTCCACCTTTGTATGCCTACTCCTTAATCATTAAGCCTTAAGACTTAAGGTTAATAAAGCCTCAGGTCTAAAATCATGAGGACAATAAGTTTTGGTTATGTTAAGGACAACATCTTGGCTTTAGGTGTGTTTCAGCCTCAGGCCCATCAAGGCAGAACAATCCCATTTGCTCTGGGACTGCACCATGGCTGATTCCAGAACTGGACACAATGATCAATGACCAATGACCACAGCCTCGTCCAATTGGTAGCACCCATGACCCCTCAACTCCTCTGTTTCCACAACTGATGATTTTTTACCTATATAATCTACCCCTCAAGACATCCAGGGAGCCAGGCCTTTGAGTGACAGCTTGCCTGTGTCTCTGGGACTTGCAACTCTCTAAAATAAATCTTTACTTTCTTTGCTGCAAAACCTGTTTGTATCTCATTGACTTAGACACATATAGGCATGATGTAGGACAGAGCGAATTTCTCCTGAGTAAAGGGGAGACCAAGCCCTGCACCGAGAGAAGAAGAGGATCCTTCAGCGAAGAGTGTGGAAATAATTCAACACACACGTCAAAGAGTCAAAAGGAAAGTTTATTAGAAAATGGAGTAACCCTCCACAGACAGAGTTTGGTCTCTTCTCAGAGGCAAAGAGTGAGAGGGACAGTGACAGAGACAGAGTAAAAGCACTGAGAGGGATCCTAAATGTTCAAAGAATTCAGTTTATATGTCATTCTTTAGTTCCCATATCTTTGACATTGACACATAGTGAGGAAAGGGAAGAGTATGTAGTGTGAAAAGGTAAGAATATTTAGGGCGAAAGGCCTGCTGGTAGTTCCTAGCCTTTAATCCATAGGTTCCCCATGGTTTTAGTCACAAGGAATGAGTCTTGGTTCTTGGTTCCCTTTCCCTGTTCACAGGTGTGGGGAATGGGTTGTTAGTAATCCAGCAGAAATCTTCCTTTATTCGGAAGGTGTCCTCCTGGCCTGGCTGCAGGGCTGATGGCATATTGCAGTCTCTGAATGTGGCTTGATTAACATTTTAATTCTCTTGCCTCCTCCCTGCATTAGGCAGATGGCTCCCTTTTGCTCTGGTAACAGGGACCACCACCTACAGTTGGACTAGCTCTATGGCACTGGGAGAGTAAGACCTGCTTTAACATGTGATAATCTGAATATACATGACAATGAATAGTTTTATGATACTTTGCATATTATAAGTGTGGTTTGCATACCCTTAATTATTTAACTGTTGAATATCAAAAGGGATAGTGGTGGAGGGGTGACCAAGAGGCAAGGAAGTTTTTAATCATGTGTGGTATCTTCAGCTGATGCTTGAATGACTGAGCAACCAGCTGCTTGCAGTGGCGGCTGACACATCTTTGTGTTGTCTTCCTTTATCTTGCTTTACTCTCCTGCTCCTGGGATCCCACTCTATTAATTTCTTATACACGTGTCTTTGTCTCAGCCTTTGCTTTCTGGGGCTAAGGCAGGGCTATTTGAAGCTATTGCTTTCTGGCGTCGTTTGACAACAGTGTGCATGTGATAAATGTGTTTGATTTAAAATTTTTTGGTCTGAGGCTAGTTGACTGAGGTGGTAAAAATGAGTCCAAGTTGCTGAATGTGTACCTGAAGTGACCCATTTTGTTCCATGACTATATTTCCATATGACGGAGGACAGAGCAAATCCTCCGAGGTTGGGGGTAGGGAGGGGTGAGAGGGGTGGAGCCAATAAGAAAGTTTATTGGAGAAGGGATAACTCTCCATAGCCAGAATGTGGTTTCCTCTCAGAGGCAGAGAGAACCTAAGGGAGACTCAGAGTGACAGAGACAATGGAAAGGGACGGGACAAGGAGAGAGACAGAGTGAAGACACTGTGAGGAACCCTGGGTGTTTGGGGAATCCAACTTATATATCATTCTTAGTTTCTGTGAATTACAGTTTAAAGACTTTGTTTACCAATTTTCCTTTGATGATATGGGTAGACAGTGAGGAAGGATAAGAGTACATAGCCTGCTGGCAATCCCTGCCTTTGATCCACAGGTTCCCCAGGGTTTCAGCCATAGAGAATGAATGATTTTATTTTGTCTAGGGTGCCACTTAAAGACTCTGTTTTTCTGTTTTCTCTCACAGTGTGAGGAAAAGGTTTGTTAGCAATCTCAGCAGAAATCTTTCTTTGTTTTGCAGGTTTCCTCATGGTCTGGCTGCAGGGCTGATCAGCATATCGCAGTCTCTGAATATAGCTTGATTTAATATTTTAGTTCACTTGCCTCCTCCCTATATTACATGCAGGAATCCTGAGGATATGCACTTTCTCCATAAAGAACATTTGTCTACTACCAAACTGCCTGGGAAACTTCTACTTCCATCCTTCCCTCCTCCACAACATGGCTTTCACTCCACTAGTCATTGTGCAGAGGAATTTTCCACTCAAATGGCTAACCTTGTAATCAGCTCTTTGTTCTGCTTCTGTAGACATGCTTGCTGCATAGGCCGAAGGGCAGAGTGACCTCAAGATCAACTGAAGACTCACCCTCCCCTTTGATTGTTCTGTCTAGATAATAGATGTATTGCCTAAATTCCATCTGAAAATCTCATGCTCTGTAACTGTTTGTAGCCCATAGCAACTCCTGTGGTCTGTAACCACCTGAGGACAAATCAACCAGTCAGCCCATGACAACTATAACAGCACGGATAAGCCTTATAAAAGCAAGATTGCTCCTGAGCTCAGGGCCCGGATTTTCAGAGCTCTATATCTTCTGGGACCACCAGCATAATAAACCTGAGTTCTCCAACTCTCCGAGTGGTTCTTGATTTCTCACAGGTCTGATTTTGTAACATTTCTGCAACAATTGCAAATTTTATCTTAAGTCCACTCTCTCCCATATCTCAGACATCCAAATATCACTAATTTCTTTTGTTTATAGCTCACAAATGCCTTTTAAAATTGGCCTGTCTCTTTTCTTCACTGCCCACAATCCCAACTTTTTCTTTCTGGACTATTGTGATCTATCCAGTTTTATCATCTCTATTTTCTATACTGACTACATTCTTTATACCTACTGTAATGATATTTCAAGATGAAAATCTTCCTTATTTTTAAAACAAACACAAAATTGAAAAACAAACAAAAAAATTACTAATGATTCTCATTACCTACAGGATTAAATCCAAATGCCTAGGTATATTTTATAATGTTCCTCATGTCGTGTTTCACTCAGTATTCCTGCCTACCTCTCCAACGCCATTGCCTCTAACTCTGCGTTGTTGTTGGAAAGGTTCTCGTCTTACTTCACAAGAAGTAATTCAAGGGTAAGACAAATGGCTGGAGAGCTTGAGGATCCAGTGACCAGATTCTTGTCCTATTCTGCAAGATAGAATTCAAGGGCAAGGCGAACGGCAATCAGGAAAGTGCAAAATTATTAAAGCAGAAGTACACATTTAGTGGGGGGAGTGTGGACTTACTTGAGAGAAAAAGAGAGGTGAGCAAAGACAGGTTGGGTTATGAACTTTTTTGTTTTCCCTGGAGGCAGAGCCCGGGAAAATGTGGTGCTGGTGTAGCCTTGTCTCCTCCCAGCAGGCGAGGAGCTCAGTTTCCCTCTTTTTCTTCCTTCTGTGGTGTTTCCAAAACTGTCATGGTATTGGGGCATGATGGGAGCTTCGGTATTTGCAACGTGGATGAGATTGTAACGATATTATAATTAGCTAAAGGTGATACCTTAGTCAAAGATGGCATCTAGGCTGGAAAAGGCCAGTCTGGGCTCATTCCCTCTTGCCATGGCTAAAATACAGGGAGATCTAAAGAAAGGAAAAAGTTTTCAGAGCCATATCCTGGAGGGGGAGGATTTTTCCTGCACCGCTTGTCCTGCCTCAGAGTCATAAGCAACAAACTTCCCACTTTCATTCAAATATGCCAAACCTTTTTCTAGTTGCCCTTCTCTCTTCCTCTTATTTTCTCCTACTTATTCTTGAAATGTAACAAAACTGTCAATTGCAGATTTAATTGTTCTGCCTTATCTGTTCCCACAAATTTATAAAAAAATTATTATCATTTTTATTATTGTATTGAAATTCTCCACCTTCTCCTTTAATCTTCCATATTAGACTTTTGTGTTAGAGTTTCTTAGTGGCTAGGACCTGTGTTTTCATTGTCATTCTAGCCCCAACAGTTATTTTGTTTATATACTTAGAAAAAAAATTTTTTTTGGAAGACTGGAAGGATTAGGATATTTATCACCCCACCCAAAAAACAATCACCAGCAGTGCTTTACACCCTATGTGAAGGAAAATCTAGGTTTGGAATCTCAGATTGTGTTTTCTGCCATATATGCGACTACTGGTATACAAGGCAATTTAGAAGTAAATCTTGGATTATATCATTCACATCTTGTTTGACCAGAGTTTGCGGAACTGTAGGCTAGATCCAGAAAAGCAGTGACTTTTCGCTGATTAACTAGAATAATATTCTGCATCTTTAGCTTCTTGCTTCTAGATAGCCAGTGCCTGTTAAATGATTGAATCTGGGGCTTAGTAGCATCAAGCATTTCCTGTGTAGCTGGGAGGTTGCAGTTCACAATTATCTAATCTGGACTCCACTGAGAAGTGATAATTAGGTGCTAAATATTAACTGGATTACAGTAGAGATTGTTCCCACCAGTCATTTAACACCTCATCAGGGGTCAGGAGTTGGATGTTGTTTTCTACTTACTCTTCCTGTGCTGCTGCCTCTTCCTGACCTTTTCTTTACTCATCTATATTTTACCTTTCTGTCCAATTTTGGGACAGCTACATCTGTTCATCCATGTGATAGAGTCAGCATTTACTTGTGAAACACAAGTAAAATCTGTGACTCTTCTAAGAAGGTGGTATCACACAATTTTTTCCAAAAAGATAATTCAGAATTCACTAATGGCAATCATATACTGCTGACTTCCTGTGAGCATGATAACCCATGTATTCAGTACAAGGACCATTTGGTTTATGACATGTTATGTATTAGGGCTATCTTGCTACAGATGTGGAAACTAGAGTAATAGGCAGTTTGCACTAGGCTAGTTGGACTCAGAGCCCTTGTTCTTAACCATTTTGTGTGCTGATGCCTCTAACTTACTTTATCGCAGGCACTTCCTCCTATTCATTTGGCACTGAGCCTGAAAAGGGATTCGCCATTCCACTGTTCCCTATCAGGGCTTCGGGAGTGAGGGATGTATGCTCTCGCGTGTAGTGGAACAGATTTATTATGTCCAATGGGTCTGGGAAGAAATGTTTCCATGAAGCCATTTGGGGAAATTTCTCTGGCAAAAGACCACTACTAGGAATTTTTAAGTATGACAATCGATTGCTGCCTTTTTTTTTTCTTTTTGAAAATCCAAACATGCAGGTTGTAGCAGAGACCTGCAGATCAATAGGGTTACGTTCCACGGAATGTAGGCTGATTTAGAGAAGATAAGAAAGTCATATAGTCAGAAAGGTTCGAGGGTATCAATTAAAATATTATATTTATTCGTCAGTGTCTCAGGTCACTTTAAATGTCATTGGCAAAGGGCTATATGATTTTATTTCTATATTCATTCTATAACAAAATTTTAAGACATTACTTATGTAATATAATGCTTATAGATTTTTCTTTTTTTTTTTTTTTAACACCTACAGCACCTGGTCTTCCTAGGTGGTCTCCCATCCAAGTACTAACCAGGCCCAACCCTGCTTAGCTTCCGAGATCAGACGAATTACAGATTTTTCTAATGGTGTCTTATTTTTTTATTTTATCTTTACAATAATATCTGGTAAATCATAAATTTTCATTCATTTTGGCTTTCATCTATGAACTTTATTTTTGAAAAAAGCTCTATATGAGTCAAAGCATTTTTTTATTCTTTTGCAGTTTGATTAGTTCTTACAGTAATTTTTGGTTTCTAACTTATATTTTGTTCTGAAACTTGTTTATCAACATTTATTGTGTCAATAAAATGGACTTTATAAATATACCTTATTTAAATATGGTATATTTAACTCACTATAAATATGCATGTTAATTCAGTTATTTATTTGGCTGTATATATATATACATATATATTTTATAAATATTGCTGAGCAATTGTACTTTCAAAAAGGTAATTTCAGCTCCTACTGACTTACTTGCCATTCAAGACACTTTCTCTGGTAGTATTTGTTATTCTGAGGCTTTCTCTAGGTGATTGTTTTCACACTTCTTCTTCAGCATGTATTTTCTTAGTGTTAACCATATATCTGGCTTGATCTTGGTACAAACTCACTTAGCATTTTAATCTGAATCTTACTTAATCCTTGTCACTCAACTGATATAGACTGCTCGCTTACAATGCTAGTTTAATCATTCTGGAAACATTTGGTCATGAATAAAAGAACACTGCAGCTGTTCCAACTTGCAGGCAGAACAAGACCCTTCTTTACAGAGCTGTTCCAGGGGCTACTGTACATTTACATTGACCTTGATTCCTGGTTTGTGAGAGAGACAAATATTTAATATGTTGGGTTTTTTTAATTTTAAGCTGCTACAGCTCCCAAGCCCATCAAACATTTCAATAAAATACTGTTTATTTGTTAAACTTGACTAGTCAACCCCAGGAAACTTTGGGGCTCTCTTAGGGTCATTTTATCTTTTTCTCTTTTTCTTATCCATTAAAAAAAAAAAAAAAAGCAATTTGCAGTTGCTGAGTATTTGAGGAACAAAATGGCAGTTATGGGAGGACATACTAATTTGATCGGATTTTTTTCTCTGATTCAAATTTACTTAACTGTTGAGACCATTACAAATGAACCCTGCTAATGCTATATTTTCTGAGGTTCAGTGGTGAATAATTAGATTAAATAAATTAAACAGCCCGTGGGCTTCCTCTTACCCCTCATACCTTTGTGTGGGAGTCTTCCTCTACACTGTCAGAAACATGTTGCCATGCCCCCTGCTCTGTTGCTAAGTATTGCAAAAGATAATTTCAGAATCTATATATGATCCTCTGCATCCATCGAGATAGGCTTAGTTATGGAAAAAATAACTGCACAATCTCAGTGGCTTAAAACCACCAAAGTTTATCTTGCTCACAGAACATGTTTATTACAAGTGGTCTGGGGGTTCTGTTTCTCTTAGGATCTTGCTGAGAGAAACTCCATCTCATCTTCAAGACAGGAAAAAGGAAATGGCACACAGAGCACTGGCCTGTGAACCTTTTGCCCAGATGTGATATCACTTCTTGCTCACATTCCATCCACAGCAAATTTCAGTTCAATCCTGCTTATGTCTGGAAGGAGAACCCCAAATATTTGGTAAGCAGTAGTAGTGACTACCACACGCACACAGGTTACAGGGCTCAGTGAGCTTACTGCAATGCTTTCTCATTCATATCCCAGGTTCAGCTCAATACGTACACCCGGGGCTGGCTACATGATCTGTGGGGTCCAATGTAAAATGCAAATATATGTCCTCTTTTTCAAAAATTATTAAGAGTTTTAAGGGAGTGACATCAGAGCATTAAACCCAAGACGGGGCCCTTCTAAATGTGGGACCCTGAGCAACTGTGTGGGTCACATGTCCACAAAGCTGGACCTGTGTACAGCCCAGGATGGGATGCAGGAAGACAGGGCCTCTGCAGGAAGCATCTGAGGATGCTAAATTAAATATGAGTGCTTGACTAAGAGAGGCCACATGGAATAAAGCTGATTGTCTGCTTGTCTCACAGGAGGAGCTGTCAGGATGAATAAGACAATGTAAGGGCGAGGATTTTTCCTTTGCAAATTCCTGCGAGGAGGTGACCTCTAAATTCAAGGCATAATCATTCCCCAACAGTGATTTAATGACATTAATTACACTCTTGTAACTGCACTGTCTCACTTTGGTAATTTCCTTAGAGAAGGAAGGTTGGGAACACCCCTCCCTACCCTGACTTTCTTTGGGGGAGGAAATATGGTAGCCAGCCAATAACGTTAGGAATAATTTCCATTTGCCTGTGTCCATTTCAGCAAAGCTAAGTCAAAAGTACAGGTTTATTCAGGGAATAGGCAAGAGGACTGTTAACTGGAACTTCTTGCTGATGTGAACCCCAGCCTATTGAGTCCCCTCCTAAAACAAAGAACCATGGAGAGTCTGCCTAGCTTGGGTAGATATTTAAGATTCAGAGATTTTATTTGCTTTAAAATATGAGAAAGTTCACCTGAAACTGATATAATATTGAATATCAACTATAAATAAATAAATAGATAGATAGATAATAAGATGTAAGAAAACAAATTGGTCATTTAATCTTTTAGATTAAACTCTTTATAGAGTCATATGCTTTTTTCAAGGGCATGAGGGGCCATGCCTTTGTTTTCATAGTCCTACCGCCCATAGGACTGAAGTAGATGCTGTTGGTGGCCTGTCTAAATCTCCCAGCTGCTGTGGGGCTTGGCTGCTGGAGCTCACTACTCATACCTCTTTCCCCTCCAGTGGACTGTCCTTGGCTTCCATTCACCATGGAAGCAGCTCACAGCCAATGACTCACTATTAGGAGGCTACAAAGGACCAGACCCCTTGCCTCAAGGTGGGGACAACTTTGTGGTGTGATTTATGTTCTAGAGTTCTCCATGGATCAGGCTAAGGCTATAGTTTGCCTGAAACTCCAAATTTGCTCAGTTCTCTTCCTTTCCTTACCCTGGTTCTCACTCTCCCTTTTAGATTTTTCCTGAGGAGCAAGCCCTCAGTGAACCACGTTTGCCATATCCTTATCTCAGGCTCTGCTTCTAGTAAACCTCCGATGAGATGAGATCTATCCCTATTTTATGCCAAGGGAAATTCATCCTGAATAGACATTTGCCACTGGGTCAGAATTTATATGTAAGGATTTCAACTGTGGGTACATATTCTTTCTAGAAACAAGGATCTGATTTCAATGACATCAGGGAAATAGCCTCCTCTTGCCTTTTTCTGGATTGTAGCAGAAATAAGCAGACAAAGATGTGTTAACATGCACCTTCATGGCAACCACCCTCACTAGCAGAGCTCCTTCAGAGCCAGGTCTCAGGGAGCCACTGTATTTCACTTGCCCTGTCCCTACTCTGCAGGCCCAGTTAACCATTATGGTATGGCAATAATCATCACTAGCCTGCACACTGAGTGGTTTCTATAAGTCAGCTCCTTGAATCATCAAAACCACTCCATGGGGTAGGTCCAAGGTGACAGAGCTAACAGGAGGCAGAGCCAGATTTGAACCTATGCATTTTAGCCCTAGGTTCCATCTCCTTAAATTTGCTCTGCTGCCCCAGGAAAGAATAGAGGGTGATTCTCATCTATTTCATGGGATTGCAAGGATTAAATGAAATAATGTGAAAAAACAGCATAATGCCTAGCACACGGTAAGGGCTCTGTAAATAATAATAATAACAGTTATTATTGTTTTGTGGAAGAATTTATAGAGATACCGAAATTTGGAGAGCTGGAATCAGCGTCATCTTAGTCAATTCCTTTTAAAGTACTGTTTCCCTGTCCAGAGTCCGGTTCCTGCCTCACTGACCTCTGCTCCTCCCCGTACTTGTGGGCATAGCCTGAAACAGTTGTGGTTTCTTTCAGCATCACATTTCAGCATGGTGATGGCAATAAGCACAGACTGTCACCGTGCTCCAGGTGTGTTAGTGGTTCTAGCATCACTTTCTTATAATCATTGCCCTTTATGGTTTTGGAGTGACATAAAGAAAGACATGGGTCAGTCTGGGTAGAAGTGATTTGGGTGTTTTTATTGTTTTCAAGCAGAAAAAATGAACCACACAGGAAATGGGCAATATAAACTCACAATCTTATAACTGAGTTGGCAGATTGGAAAAACATCACTAGACAAGTCATTTGCATTGGTGGTATCTTTGGATTTCACAGTGAGTCATCCGCATCCTCCATCAAGTGAGTCAGCCGTGCCCTGACTGGCACTGAGCATATAAAAGTTGGTTGAGTGTGGAGACCGTATGACACCTGTCCTAGTAGATTGCAAACTTGCCATTTAGACCACTCACAGTGACAAATTCATTGAATTGTAGGTGAATGGATTATTAACTAGTTAAGGCTTTTTAAACTGACCGTGAAAGTCATAGAGAAGTTGTGGAAAAAATTTATTTTCTGGGTAATGGTTAACAATAAAGTCATCCTGACCAGTGAGAGTGAGGGCATTCACGAGGACCCAGAAACACATCTTGTGGGCTTAATATTCATGAATGCAAATTACCTCGAATGAGAAATAGCTGGGCCGAGGGCTAATTTTAAGGTGTTATGTTGCCTCAAGTTTATATTCTCTTTCTAAACATATGCATTTCATTGTTGGCTGAGAGCTAGAGTTAAAGTTGTGAAAGCAGCAGCAGTGGAGATGGGAGCAGAAGGGGTGAAATCATCTGTGGTACATTATGGCATTTTAATTGTAACTCTGAATTTATTAAAACTCAGGTAAATAAAATCCTTAGGATAAAGTGTTCAAATCTCACACATGCCAATTTAACATCCTTCTACTTTATTGTCCAAATCAGTATACCTAGTTTCTGACCGCTGGACAAGTGAGAGAGAGAGTATGGGTGAAGCAATTGAAAGGGATCATGGGGAGTTGGGGAAAAAGTCAAGTCAGATATCTCTGCAGTTCGCTGATAATACTTATGAGCATTGTTGACTCTATGAGAGAAGTCTGTTAGGTGGGCAGCTTAAAAAGAGGTCAAGTGTGGATTGGGCCGAACACTGAGTGAATATTTATTAGGCCCTTAGGGTTTGTTTTTATTTATCTGTTTGCTCTTCTTTAACTATTTATGTCTGAGTAAGTCATGGCTAGTTTGCTCTATTTAGAAATATTCTTTTATTGATATTTTGAAGGAATTGGTTTGTTATTAAGGCACCAATACAAGTGATACATAATAGAACAGAATTATTTCACTCTGTGCAAGTTGGAACATTAGTGGAGGGGGCATTATTGAGTAGGAGCATGGGCTTTATGATAAAAATGGTTAAAATATAGTGGGAATTCAGCATCTGCTGTGTGACCTTGGAAATGTTAATCCCTTTAAGTTTCAGTCTCTTAAACTGTAAAATGGGGATTATACTTCAGGACTTTGTTAAAGTATTAATTTCAACAGCATTGGAAGATTCTGTGTCTGGTGTGTGTTTACAGTGTAGGTGTTCACCAAATAGTAGCTATTAAGGTATAATGACAATCACAATGATAGAGAGAACTCTCATCTCTATTTCAGTGAGTCCACGTAAGGCACGTTTCCATCTCTTCCTTCTCCCTGAGTGGAAGATTCCTGTAACAATAGGCTTTAGCTTCCTTCTTTGCAACTTCATTTCAGTCTTAAGATCCACCTTGTCTGTGATGATCAAGCCCTCCCTGGTCTGAGGGCGAGGTGTCCATAACGAATGATGACCTCGCTACGTGTGCTGGGCAATTTCTCTTCCAAAATTGCATGGCTACTTAGAATGTAGGAACTAAAACTACTAGTATAATGTTTTTCAAATTCGTAGTAATCATAATAACTAATATTTATTGATCTATTACTATGTACCGGGCACTATGAAAAGCCTTGGGCGATCCTTTTCTCAATTGTAATCTTGCTTATAATCTCAACATATAAAACAGGTAGACACAGAACTGCTCTGATTGAAACCAGTAGGTGTGTTTTGCGAAGAGAGGTCTGATTTTATGTTACCTCTCTGTTCTCCCTCGTGACATCCTCCATGGCCCTCCATGGAGCTCTTGGACCCCTAGAGAGCTGCTGGG
>NW_011888803.1:15836372-15848156 GCF_000151845.1 Pteropus vampyrus
TGCATTTCATTGTTGGCTGAGAGCTAGAGTTAAAGTTGTGAAAGCAGCAGCAGTGGAGATGGGAGCAGAAGGGGTGAAATCATCTGTGGTACATTATGGCATTTTAATTGTAACTCTGAATTTATTAAAACTCAGGTAAATAAAATCCTTAGGATAAAGTGTTCAAATCTCACACATGCCAATTTAACATCCTTCTACTTTATTGTCCAAATCAGTATACCTAGTTTCTGACCGCTGGACAAGTGAGAGAGAGAGTATGGGTGAAGCAATTGAAAGGGATCATGGGGAGTTGGGGAAAAAGTCAAGTCAGATATCTCTGCAGTTCGCTGATAATACTTATGAGCATTGTTGACTCTATGAGAGAAGTCTGTTAGGTGGGCAGCTTAAAAAGAGGTCAAGTGTGGATTGGGCCGAACACTGAGTGAATATTTATTAGGCCCTTAGGGTTTGTTTTTATTTATCTGTTTGCTCTTCTTTAACTATTTATGTCTGAGTAAGTCATGGCTAGTTTGCTCTATTTAGAAATATTCTTTTATTGATATTTTGAAGGAATTGGTTTGTTATTAAGGCACCAATACAAGTGATACATAATAGAACAGAATTATTTCACTCTGTGCAAGTTGGAACATTAGTGGAGGGGGCATTATTGAGTAGGAGCATGGGCTTTATGATAAAAATGGTTAAAATATAGTGGGAATTCAGCATCTGCTGTGTGACCTTGGAAATGTTAATCCCTTTAAGTTTCAGTCTCTTAAACTGTAAAATGGGGATTATACTTCAGGACTTTGTTAAAGTATTAATTTCAACAGCATTGGAAGATTCTGTGTCTGGTGTGTGTTTACAGTGTAGGTGTTCACCAAATAGTAGCTATTAAGGTATAATGACAATCACAATGATAGAGAGAACTCTCATCTCTATTTCAGTGAGTCCACGTAAGGCACGTTTCCATCTCTTCCTTCTCCCTGAGTGGAAGATTCCTGTAACAATAGGCTTTAGCTTCCTTCTTTGCAACTTCATTTCAGTCTTAAGATCCACCTTGTCTGTGATGATCAAGCCCTCCCTGGTCTGAGGGCGAGGTGTCCATAACGAATGATGACCTCGCTACGTGTGCTGGGCAATTTCTCTTCCAAAATTGCATGGCTACTTAGAATGTAGGAACTAAAACTACTAGTATAATGTTTTTCAAATTCGTAGTAATCATAATAACTAATATTTATTGATCTATTACTATGTACCGGGCACTATGAAAAGCCTTGGGCGATCCTTTTCTCAATTGTAATCTTGCTTATAATCTCAACATATAAAACAGGTAGACACAGAACTGCTCTGATTGAAACCAGTAGGTGTGTTTTGCGAAGAGAGGTCTGATTTTATGTTACCTCTCTGTTCTCCCTCGTGACATCCTCCATGGCCCTCCATGGAGCTCTTGGACCCCTAGAGAGCTGCTGGGTGTCCTAGTGGTCAATTAGGATAACAAATCAAATGGGAAGTAACAATAAAAACTTTATTCATTTATTGCGATTGTGTAAGCAAGAGGCCAAAAAGAGAGTGTACTAGTTCTCTCAATTTTCCATTACTCCCCAGGTAATCGTACTGGGCAAGGGTCAGCTGTATCGGCACAGATAGGGGAGAGGACATGATCTCACTGCTAAGGGAGCCCCCCAAAAAGCTTCTATTATTTTATGGACCTGGGGCCTAGGGGAATGGAGAGTACTTTCCCACATACATACCTTTCCCACACACACAAGGAGGCTTCTACACAGAGGTGCCTAGGCTAGGAATGCAAATATGTGTATGAGCATGGCTGACGGGAGGGTGGGGTGGGCAGAATCCTTGATGGTAAAGCCTCCAGAGACTGCAATGGCATCTAGTTTAATGTGGAGACAGCAGCTTTCTCAACCTGAGGCCTACCAGGCAGAGCCTGTGTTTGGGCCTGAAAGATCAAGCATAGTTTGAAAACTACTATAATACTTGATAGAATATAGGATTGCTTTCTGAAGAAAAGATGTAGTCATTTAGCTTTTATATAGGATGGAGTTTGATATATTCTGTGCTAGTAAATAGTTTATATTTATATCTAATTGGCTTAGTAAACCCATATTAATATACTAGTTGATCATGCTTTTGAAGATATGTTCTTTATCTTATTGATGAAAACCAAGATGGTTTTCTAGTGCCTAGAAAATAGTTTTGCCTTTCACTGTATGTGTCCAAACTTTTGTGACTCTTCTATGATGTGAACTAAATAAAATCTCTTAATAGTGGCATAAAATGTTATAGCCTGGAAATAGTAAAGCTTGTGTAAATAAGATGTTGGTCATTGTTTATAGTCAATTTCATGGTTGCTAACTAATTAGGAGCAGAGGAACCAGTCTTACCAAATATAGATGCTTTGCCTCTCAAATCAGGTTTGAAATAATGACATAACTATTCAGCATTTACATGGCATTTTTACATGAATAAAATGTATTGACCATTTTTATTAATGATAATCATGTACCTTTTGGGATTTCAGTGCATTTGTTTAGGTTGATGAGTAAATTGCTCTGTCTATATACAAGAAAACAGAAACAACTTTAGAGTGTTACATTTTATTTTCCAATTTTCAGATGCAAGCTTAGATTTAAGTTGGAGATCCAGACCTTAGGAATTCACTTACATTTTACTAATGAATTCAAATAAATCTTTGCTGATTTGTTTGCATGTTTCAGAAATAAAATTGGCCTATTGGGTAAAACTGTTTTTTGTAAATTTTGTTTCAGGACAATTGAAGTCAAAATTGTATATATGTATATAAAAAGCTTAAATAGCTTTTTAGATTCAATGGAAGCAAATCTAAGTAGCTGAGGATGTAATTTTTTTGGTATTGTACCTTTAGTATTACTGTTGTATGTTTAGTTGAGTATTATTCTATACTCAATTTCAATGTGTGGGTGTTTCTCCCTATGCCAAAAAATTCTCTGACACCAGCTGGGTATCCTTCAATTCAACTCAATACTGACATTGTCTACCTGGAAATAGCTTCTGATCCCACAGGTGAAAGACTCAGTTCCACAAGACTGCTTCTTCCCCACATGACTTCAGACATCAGTCAAAGATCCAGGTTGCCACCTGTGCTTCTGACCCAAAGGCTATGGACCGGAGGTTCCAATGACACCCTCGTTGGGCTAGATTATTTTGCTAGAGTGGCTCATAGAATTGGAGAAACAATTTACTTACCACATTACTGGTTTATTATAAAGGGATATAACTCAGAACAGCTAGTTGGAAGAGATACATAGGTCAAGGTATGGAGAAAGGACTCAGAACTCCCATGACCTCCCTGAGTATACTGCTTTCCCTGAATCTCCATGTGTTCACCAATCTGGAAGCTTCAAACCCTGTTTTTTTGGGTGTTCCTAGAGGCTTCCTGATACAGTCATGATTGATTAAATCATTGACCGTTGGCTATCGAGTCAACCTCCAGCCCCCCTCTCTTCCCATAAGGTTAGGGTGGGTGCCTGGGAGGACTGAAAGTTCCAATCCTCTGATCACTTAGTTGAGCCCCCTGGCAACCAGACCCCAAACTTAGGTTACCTAGGGTCTTTTCAAGTGTTAAGTCAATAACACAACAGAAAAACTCCTTTATTGCTCTCATTACTTAGGAAATTCCAAAGGTTTTGGGATTGCTGGGCCAAGAATGGGCCCAGCAATCCCGAATTTATTTTTTAAAATATATTTTTTAAAATAAATTACAATAGTAGGGATATTATAACTGATAATGCATATTAATGGTACCTTTCAAGAATTGCTTTCTAAAAAAGGGAACCCAGATTAGAATTGTGGGCTCCTGTGGAATACTTGGAAACCACTGATAAAGAATTTGATTTCTCTTAGGTAATTATATCGCAGACTGGAGCCATGGGCATAATAGGCCATGCCCAGAAAATGGTAATCAATGAAGCACTTTCAGCTTGAGAGGAGATAATAACTCCTCTGCTTGTCCAGAAGCAGTTAAAGTATTTAAAAAATAACAGTAGGTTAATGTTATATTTCTCAAATAACAGGTTTTTCGGTTTCCACATTGCTTTTCTTTTATAGGCATAGTCAAAGAAGAGGGTTCAGAGTTTTCCCTCGGGTGCTGCCTTGTTTATCCAATTGGTTAAAGAACATGAGAGAGGCAAGAGAAAGTGTATTGTAAGTTGGATGAGGACATCAACCCTCTGGAGGATAGGATTAACATTTAATTAGAGGTTAGAAACAAATAAAACTACATGCAATTCCTGCCAAGTTTATGTTATTCATATGGGGAAGATCAGCAAGCTTTACGAAATGAAGTTCAAAAAATTCTCAGGGAAGAAGGAAAGGTTGAACAGTTTATCATTTTAGAAAAGCAAATGTGCATTTGTGTTGGTAGGTACTTCAGCAGGAAAATAGAACATATGCTATTATCTATTTCTGCTTATAATTAGTAGCACCTAGATTCAGGGCTGGTTTCTACACTAGACTCTACAATTGAGGTAGTCAAGAAGAGTTTGGAGTGTTCAGAGAAGTTAAAGAGTACTTTAATGTTGGATGATAATGCTATTAATGAGAGTAAAAGAAGTCACAAATTTTTTGGTCTGAAAGGAGGAGGATAAACAATAAATGAACAAATCCTCTCCTCCTAATGGTGATAGAGTTGTAGAATAGCATTTGAATAGACCCTTGGGGTATCTTATCCAGCCTGCTACTCTGTGCAGGAATAACAACCCCCAGATAACAACCCCCAACTGGTAACCATTCCAGCCTGTGAATCCTATGGGTGCCAGACAATCTAGCACCACTGAGGCAGTATGATCAAAATTTGAGGCTTTAATTTATGGCTCCTAAATCTGCCTTTCTGTAGCTTCTCCTTAAATCCAAGTCCTGATCTTTGGAGTTGAAGAGAATAAGATTGTCTCTTCCTTTGTTCATAAGGCAGACTTTTGTGTGGTTTGAGGACAGTTGCCATGCTCCTTGCAAGGTTTTTTCAAGATAAACACTAAATGTCGCTACTTGGTTTCTTCAACTCTTTCTTATATGTGTGATTTCTCCCTCTTGTTTTTTTTTTTTCTTTACACAAATTTCAATTATGTCAATATCATTTTAAAGTCATAGCACAGAGAACTGGGCATAATAATGGTGAGTGAACACTGTAGGGAAGCAGGACCTCAGCTTCCTGATTCTGTAATCTTTTGTTAAGGAAGTCTGAGGTGAAACTGAATTTATGACAACCACATAACTCTGCATGTGCAGTCAGTCACATGAAGACCCAGGTTCTTTAAGTGTACACTGTCATTATATTACAACTACCCATTTCATTTTTAGAATTATAGAATACTATGTTTGTTTCCTATAGCTGCTGTAACAAATTAACACAAACTTGATAGATTTAAAAAAGAGAAATATATTCTCTCATGGTTTTGGAGGCCAGAAGTCTCAGGGCTGTACTTCCTCCAGAGTCTTAAGGGGAAAATCTACTTCTTGCCTCTTTTGGCTTCTGGTGACTATGGGCATTCCTTGGCCTATGGCTGCTTCTCTCTCTGCTTCATCTTCATATTGCCTTTGCCTCTGTCTGTATGGATGTGTCCCCACACTCCCTCAGCCAATCTCTTATAAGGGTAAGTGTGATTGCATTTAGAGACCATCTAGATAATCCAGGATAAAGTTCTTCTCTCAAGATCCATCCTGGAAAGATTTCCTCTCTATGGACCTATGAAACTAAAAAACAAGTTATCTGCTTTCAAAATACAAAGGTAGAACAGGCATAAAGTAATAATTATAGATATTGCCATTCCAAAAGGGAAAAAAAAATGTAAGGATTATTCTGCAGGTTTGGGGTACCGAAGCTTGGGGTGCACGGTTCTGGCAGCTGGAAGAATATGAGAGGAGCCGTGGGCAGATGCCACATAGCTTTATTTAGGCATAGCAGGACACGGCAAGGCACAGACACAGCTCCAGCTCCTCTGCCTGCGTGGAAGGGGCTGTTCTTATAACAAGGTATGCAACAGTGGCTTAAGGCCAGGTACTATAATCAATCACAATCTACAGATTGTGTAGGGCACTGTATCTAAGATTACATAGGACACTGTATCTAAGGTCACCTAGGACGCTGTAGCTAAGGCTGTCTGAAAACAGGAAGGCTTGCTGGGAGGGAGCCTAACTGCATCCATTTTGTTTGTCAGTTCTCTCACCCAACAGGATAAAGGGATCACCCATTCCAAGATAATTCCAAATCCAGTGAGGAAAATTACATTAGGTTTCAAAGCACGAGAATAAATCTGAGGATCTACCCTCTGGGACTACAGCCCTACCCTCTGCCTCTGTGCCTGTGGCTTAGGCTTCTGACTCTGCTCTTATGGTTTGGGCCTCTGCATCTGCACCACAGTTCTAGGTCCACCCTTGGGGTAAATCTTCCTTTTTCTTAGAAGGTAACACATATTTGCAGCTGAGTAGTTTTACAGCTCATTTCCTGACTGTAAAATTTGGGGAGTCTGACAACCTTTTTTTTTATTTCATCTTATCTCTGTTTTCTTCGGTCTGTGCTGACAGTGCTTCTGCTGGTATAATGTCTTCAAAAACCTTGTTGGTTACCCATGTTTGTCAGAGGATTCTGACCTATAGACAAGAAGGTCCTCCGCAGATCTTTCTTGGATAATCTCATCTTTATTTTTGACTTCTGCTGAGATGGTTTAGTAGAGCCATGAGTCACTCACCTAATCTCTTTAATACTATCCAGAGGGTGTCAATTCACACCCTCGGTCTTACCCCCAGAGTGTGCTTTCCTAAAGGTGAATCTCCTATTTTAGCATCCTTTGCAGTCTAGATAAACTGAGAATTTCTCAAGTCATCAAGTCCTGGTACCTTTTTGCTTAACACTCTCTTAGTTTATCTCTTGCCTCTTGAATTTTACTATAAGCAGCAAGAAAACACCAGGCTGTACTGTCGATGATTTTCTTAGAAATCTGCTCTGCTAAATAGCTAAGTTCATCACTTACAAATTCTCTTTTCTGCACAACTGTAGGATATGGTACAGCCAGGTTTCTGCCCATATGTAACAAGGATAATCTTTCTTTCAGTTTTCAATAACATGTTTCTCATTCTTTTTAATTGCCTTTAATATTCATTTTTCTACAAACATTTTATTCATGATGTTATAGGTATCCTCCATGATGAAATTTTCTCTACTGTGCTCCTTATTTCCTTTTGATCTGTCACCGGAAATATCTTTGACATCCATATTTCTACCAATTGTCTGTTCGAGGTAATCTAGACTTTGCATTATAGGATCCAATTTTTTTCTAGTCTCTATTCATTATCTAGTTCCAAAGGGACTTCTACATTTCCAGATTTTTGTTATAGCAGCATCCTACTCCTCATATAAAAATCCGTATTAGTTTCCTATGGCTGCTGTAACAATACTACTACACATTTGGTGGCTTAAAACAACAGAAATTTATTCTCTCACATTTTTTTTTAGAGGCCAGAAGTCCAAAAGTCAAGGTCTGTAGACAGAGCCGCACTCTCTCCAGAGGCTGTAGAGGAGAACCCATTCCTTACTTCTTCTAGCTTCTTGTGGCCATGGCCATTACTTGGTTGTCCATTATCCCTCTCTGGTCCATCTTCACATTGCCTTACACAAAACTACCTTTCTCTTATGAAGATGCACATGATTGCATTTAGGCACACCTGGATAATTCAGGATCCTTTCAAGATCTTTAATCACATCGATTGCCGTGTAAGGTAATAGTCACAGATTATGGAGATTAGAAAGTGATTATATCTTTGGGGGACTACTTTTTCGAAATTCTTCCAATCTCTACACATTACCCAATTTCAAAGCCACTTCCTCGTTTTTAAGTATTTGTTACAGAAACATTCTATTTCTGGTACCAAACTCTGAATTAGTTTGCCATGGCTGCTGTAACAAATTACCATAAATTTGATGGCTTAAAAAAATAGAAATTTATTCTCTCATAGTTCTGGAGGCAGAAGTTTGGAATTAGTATCCCTAGATTAAAATCAAAGCATTGGCAGGCTGTGCTCCCTCAAGAGGCTCTAGGGGAGATTCCATTCATCGCCTCCTAAGGTTGTAGTGGCTGCAAGCATTCTTTATTTTGTGACAGCATCGCTCTGATCTCTGCCTTCATGGTCACAGTGCCTCCTTCTCATCTTGGGTGTGTCATCTCCCTCTGTATCTCTCTTAGGTGGCATTTAGGATCCACCTAAGGATCCTAAATCTTAGGATCGTCTCCACACCAATATCCTTAACTAAATCACATCTGCAAAGACCCTTTTTCCAAATATAATTCCAGGGATTTGAAAGTGGATGTCTTTTGGGGGGCCATTTTCCAATCTACAGTTAATACTATGATGTTCAACTTCTTCTACAAAGAAAGAAACAGAAGCCTTGGAAGGGTAAGTCAGTCTCTGGAATTGGTTTATATTCTTTGAATAAATAGCTGGAGCAAGAAAGACATCTTTCAGCCTCTACTGCACTGAAAAAAATTCTTTGCCCAGGATTTATACAGTTGATATTTGGAAGAAGTAAATATAGAATATTATAATGATCTTTATTAAATCTAATTATATTTGACCCTTTATTCTAATCTGTTCACTTATATCAGGTCTTCTCAACAGTGGAAATACTGACATTTGGACTGGATAATTCGTTCTTGGTTGGTTGGGCAGGGAGGGGGCTGTCCTTGACATTAAAGGATGTTTATCAGCACTTCTGGCTTCTAGGTGTCAGTATCATCACTTCCCCCCTCCCTGCCCCCAGTTGTAAAAACAAAAAAAAATGTCTCCAGACATTTCCAAATGTCTTAGAGAGAGAGTAGATAGGGGTGCAAAATCATCATCAGTTGAGAAAATGCTGATCTACATGAAAACATTTAGATTCAAGGTATCCTTTTTTATTTTAACCTTATCATCTGCTAATTTTATTAGAAATCATTTTTTGTAGCCAAATGTTAAAATATAAATGTTGTAATAATGTTAAAAAAAAAAAAAAAAAAAAGACAGGATTGCGGCCAAAACACTGCAGACCACCATTACCTTCTTCCTGATGGACCATAAATCTACTTTTTGGAGCCAGCTGTCAATCCACTTAATGATATCATCATCTGGCTTACAAACGCCTTGCTGAAATCCAGATCCTAAGTCTCCCACATTTTAATGATAATTCTTTAGAGGGATAGAATAAGTTTGACTAAACTTTGGCTTGTTCTGGCACCTAGTAATTATGGGTTTTTTGTTTGTTTTGGAAGAGCTCACAAATCACTCCATTACCCCTCTGTTTTAGAGTCATTTGGTGCTCTCAAAAATCATTGAACTCACCAGTTTGTTTGTGGAATCAGCCTTTTTCCCTTCAAAATATTCTCATTCTTTTGGTACTTAATCCTTTAGTGCATGATTCCTAAAAGATTCAACAACATAGATATAAGATAATATTTCTCTTAAAAATCTAAATATATACTTTAACATCTTAGAAGCAGCCAAAAGCTTTCTTTTGAACCTTGTATCTGGATGCCAGAATTACATATCCAACTGCCAAAGTGACGCCTTCACTTGGATGTTTCAAACATAATTCAAACTACCTTGAACTCATGATTTCTAGCCCCAGCAATGGGTTTCTCCACTGTTTCTTGAAGGTCACCATCACCTGGTCAGTTTTGCAAACTGGGACACTAGAAATTGTTATATGAACACCTCCTTCTTACTCCATACCCAACCCATCAAAAATTTAATGGATTAAACTTTCTAAAAATATTTTCACATTTTCCCTTTCCTGTTAACTCCACTTCTTCCAGTTCAAAGTAAATCATTTCTCACCTGAGCTAATACAATACTTTCCTAATTGGACACCCCGAATCAACTCCTGATGGGAATCATGGCCTTTTAAAGATATAAATCTGATTATGTGATTCCATCACGAATTACCTTTGTTCTTGCATGAATGTTAAAATCTTGATTATGGCTTAGAAAGCCCAGTCTAGGCGGGCCTTGCCTATGTCTGTAGCTACATCTCACTCTGCCTTCATCTCCATGCCTGGCACACTGATCTTCTTTCAGTATGTGGGCATGCATACCCTACTCCCCTGTCATGAAGCTCTTGCACTCATAATTCCCTCTGCCAGGCAGGCTCCTATCTCATATCTTCCACTCATTATCAGGTCTCAGCTTAATCATCCCACTCCAAGGAGGCCTTTCTCTACCATTTCCTCACACATTCTTTTGTGTCTCTCAATCATATATTCTTAATATATGCTGTCATAGCACCATATACTTCTTTATAGCACTTTGGAAATGTAACTTTACATTTGCTTGGGTGACAATTGAATTAATATGTCTCCTACACTAAATCATTGAACTTTTTGAGAAAACAGATGCCACCTGATTTTGCTCACCTTTAGATCCTTGTCACATTTTTATCTTCCACTTATGTCACTTTCATATGCCTTGTAAACTGCCTAGTGTATTGTATGAGCCTAATTTTTTTTGGATTAACGGATGAAGGAATGAATGAATACTGGGCCCCGTTACCTTGTGATGTGTTTGTTCTACCCTTTTAAGACTAAAGATGCATTTCTTTAACAGAGAATATGGTATGAAACTTGAGCTGATTTTGCTTCCTCTGGTCCAATTAATATAAAATAATTCACCTTTAGAAATAGATAAAACCCTCGTTCTTTTTTCTCATAGAGTAATTTGAAAAAACATTTTATTTTATTTTATTAGCTATTTATAGTTTTTTGTTTTGTTTTGTTATTGCTAATTTTTTTTGCAACCATATTTGGTTCTGGGATTTAGTCTTTCTGACATTATTCAAGTTACAGGTCTGCGCTTGTCATTTATCATTGATGAAGTCTTTCTCATTTCAACTGTTGCAGGTAGTTTTTATTTCTTACTATTTAGTTGTAAGAAATAATACAGAGAGATCCCTCATAAACTTGGCTTCCTTTTCCCCTATGGTAACATCATGTATTACTATCACACAATAGCATGACCAAGAAATTCACATTGTTACAACTTGTCCATCTCATTCAGATTTGATCAGTTGTACATGCTTTCATGTGTATGTGTGTCTGTATTTAATTCTGTTCAATTTTGTCACATTCGTAGATTCATACGACCATAACCATATACAAAGATACAAAACTATTTCATCACCTCAAGAATTTCTCCTCTTGCCCTCAATAACCACATTCATCTCCCCCATGCCTGTCCCTAACCCCTGACAATCACTAATCTGTTCTCTTTTTCTAGAATATTGTCATATCAAGAATGACATATACATTGACTTACACTGTGTGTAACCTTATAAGCTTTGCTTTTTTTCATCCAGCATAATTCCCTTGAGAGTCATTCAAGTTTTTGTATCAATAATTTGTTCCAATAGTGTTCCATGGTAAGGATGCATCACAGGTTTTTTTTTTTTTCAGTTTATTGTTATGTAACTGACAAAATTGTAATATATTTAAAGTATACAACATGGTGATTTGATATATGTACACGTTATAAAAATTCCCACAATTGAGTTAATTCACACTGCCATCATCTCACATATTTACCTTTTATCTTTTTGTACAATTTGTTAAATCACCCACTGAAGAACATTTGGGTTGTTCTCAATTTTTGACTATAATAAATAAGCTGATATCAACATTTACACGTAGGTTTTTGTATAAACATAAGTTTCCATTCATTTCTCTGGGGTAGATGTCCAAGAATGCAATTGCTGGATCACATGGTAATTTGATGTTTAGTTTTTATGAGAAATTG
>NW_011888803.1:15849890-15856484 GCF_000151845.1 Pteropus vampyrus
AGTCATATATATATTTCTGTATAAGAGGTCCACCAGCATCTGTGAATCTCAGTGATGTTTAAAAATACTTCTTTTTGTTTTTATATTTTTCCCTTTTTCTTTTTCCTGAAAGAGCTAATTCACAATGCATTTATCTACATGCTGAAACTCCTGTTTTTCTTGGAGTGCACTTAATTAATCTATTTGAACAGTTCCTTTATCTATAACTTCGAGATAACAGTATCTTAGTATAGATTGAAATTAGGGTTTAGTTAATGTCTTTACACAGTACTTGAATACTAACCTCTTTTAACTACCAGAAAAATACCTACATATCTAATTCCATTTAGAATTTTTAGCACGTACACAAAGTGCTGGAAACAGGTGTTTTTTTTTTCTTTTTCTGTGTGACACAGACAATAATTAAAGTTTTAAAAGTTATGCATTGGCTCTTTTTCATAGTTTACTTGGTGTTAATTCTCTTCCCATGCTTATGGTTTGATTTGAGGACTTCCATATGATATTTTTTATTGTGCCATGTGTTCGTACATATGTCATATTTTTCAAGCATGGGTCATTATTTTGTATAAGAAAACACCCTCTTTTTCCAACCTTTACAAAGGATAATTAATATCTGACAGAATATGCAAATGAAAGAGAACAGATGTGAGTAAAGAAACTCTGATTTAAAGTTAATAAGAAAATGAAGAAATAGTAACAATCTCTCCAGAATACCTGGGGCATTAGCTTGGAAATGATTAAGAAAACCTAATAATATTACCTCCAACTTTATTGAAGCTTAATATTCTGCAAATATGTAAGATCACAAGTTAATATCTAACTTTGTCAAAGCAAGACTGATGGCACTATATGATAAAAACTGCAATATTCTTTTGGTTTACTAAGTTCCCAATAAATGTTATAATATATGTGAAGAAATCAGGAAGGCATCACCCAGAGATCATTTTCTCTAAAATAAGACCCCTCAGGTGAAATCAAGTAGATTGACAATTATTGAATATCAGACCTTTAAGATGAAGTATAGGTCAATTCAATTTGACAAATGTATATTTAGTCCTTAGTGTTTTCCAGAATCTATAGTATATAGTAAGGGTGCAGAGAGGAGCACACAGCTCTTCCTCTGCATCTATTGAAATGCATGGCTTTCTTGACAAATTGCTTAGAAAAATACCTTGAAAGCATGGTACTCAAGTTTCAATCGTTAGGAATTGCAATTTCAAGGATAATCAAACTGAAATCAACTAGGCTAAACAAAATTAGATGTTCCTGAGATCAACTGGTATTAATAATAAATGAAGAGAAGTTTTAAAAAATCACTGTGAACCTTATCATTCTCACTATGAAGCAGATTCTTATACTTTTGAAATCTTTGTCCTGAGCACCAGAACTTGATAAGTGAATTAATAAGCACAATATGAACTTGATAAAACAAGTGGCAGTTCTATGTGTTAATTTCTGGACCTGTTAAACCAGATTTTTTTTTCAAATTGGCAAAAGATGCTATAATTGATATTTTGGACTAATTTACATTGGGTAGGTCTTGGTACGACATTGTTAAAATTTACTAAATTGGGCCTTTAAAGATTTGATAGATAAGACAACCAGAGCAGAGAAAATCCTGTCTGCATGATTTTTCAGTTGGAGCCAAGTGAAAATGCTCAGGTGAAACAGTTACTCATTCAATCAATAAGATCTTAAGTGTGGTTGAGCATCCACTTTGTATCAAGAAGACAGGCAAGTAAGTCATAATTTATGCCTTCAATAAGTTTAAAATGCAGTAGGGCAGATAGATTGATATGTGAGGAATCTGGCTCCAGGATAAAATTCTATGTGCGGTTTCTCAGGCCTGAGCACAGGCAATTATGAAGGCTTTACCTTACGGGCTTCATGGGGAAAGCTGTACTCCCCACACCAGACATGGGGCACAGACAGACATCCTTCTCAGTCACGATCTTTCACATGTTTACATTCCTGTCTGCAGTATCTTCATTCTTGGGTCTCTTCATCTGAGGGCTTTGGCAGAGGTTCTCTCCAGGAGCCTCTGTGGAGGTCCCCTTACAGGAAAGGAGGGGGAAAATCTTGAAAACACTTTTCCCCATCATGACTCAGTCAAGTCCTAGCCCTCCCTGCTTGCCCCCTAGACTCCACCTCAGAGTCCATAAAGCAAAAGTTATGTGTGTGTTTCTATAGAGAATGTCTGTGCTATACAAGCGCATGTATGCGATCTCTATGTCTGTGCTTATATTTAAAGAATAAAGAAATGAGGACTTTCTGGACTTTACAAAATGGATTCCATGGGAGCTGTGACAGTAACGTCAACTTGCACATAATGGGAGTGCCCTCAGGGCATAACCGGAACTCTCCAAACCACACAAACATCAGCCACGACTGTCCTGGATAAGCCCCCATCTGCAGGAGCTGGTGAGCATAAGGATTGCACCTTGTGAGGTCCATATAAGCTGACAGACGATGCTCAAGCCTAACTTGGTATCACTGACAGGTGCATTAAGAGTCAAAAACTCTGACCTTCCTTGTAGCCCCTGGCTTGGGACCAACACACAACTCTCCAGTGCTGCCAGTCAACGGAGCTTGCTTTGGAGATGCTAAGGGCTTTCATCCCTTCCCTCTTTCGTGTAAGACTCTGTACTGTCCCTTTTTGTGTGTCAACCTACATGGGTACCTGACTGGTTTATCTGAGAACGTTCTACTTTACAAACCTGGCATCGTGGAAAATGTCTTTCAAGGGTGTTACTTTGGTAGCTGCCTTCCTTGCTTGCAACAGCCTGCTTTCCCTGACTCTCAACTCCTGTGCTGTTCAGTGGGGGAAGGTGGAACGGGGTGGTGGGAGAGGGGATTGGCACATCTCTCTGGCTTTAGACTCTGACTTATAAAATTGCAGTAAGAGATGGACTTTTTATTTTTGACTTGTTGCTTTAATGGGCTACCCCACACAAAACATCTCAGCTCTCTGTCTCCCAGCTCAGCTGAGCCTGGGCAATCTGGATACAAATAATCACAAAAGACTGAGAGAAGTATAAATAGGGCATTTGAAATAGCTTTGAGAGTCCACTGGATGGTTATATAGAGAGGCCCAGGAGACTATAATTCATCATGGCTCAAAGGTATACACTGGAAACAAAGACACCCCGGGCCAAGGAAGCAGCCTGTGAAGAAGTCCGGGGACTTCAACTACATGACTCACTGGGAAACTGGAAATAAAGAGTGCAGACTACATTAGGAAGTGGTGGTAAAGATGAGGCCAGACACGTAGGCAGGGGCGACCTGAAGGAGTTTGGATTTTATATTCATGGGGATCTACTGAAAATAAAAGAAAAATAAATTCATCAGAGAAAATGATGATTAATCTTCGTGCATTTGAAAGTACAAGATTTACAAAAATAGTATCTCTAGAAGCTTTATTACCATTACCTAAAATACTTCACCTGTCCTCTTATCTCTAAACAAAATTATTTATACTGGCTTCAGGAAATGTCAGAGAATAAAGTACTTGCCTATTCGCTAACAGTTTTGTCTATTTAGTTTTTTTAGCTTGTTATACTTGGAACATTTTGCTGACTAATTTGTTTAACATAGAGTGAACTTTGTAATGATTTTTTTGGCCATGCTGAATATTGGATAGCTTCACTAACATAATGAAAATGTCGCCCTTTCGGTCAAGCAGAACACTATGACGAAATCTCAAAGTCCCAAATGTGCTTATCTCCTGTGGCATTGTACCACATACACAGGCTTGTGGAGCAGGAGTCCTATGCCAGCCTCCAGTAAGAGATATTTGGCATAATAGTTAAGGGCATGGGCCAAAGGTGAAACTGCCTTGGTTCACAGTCCCATCAGTAACTAGCCGGGTGACTGTGGGCAAGTTATTTGATCTTCCTCAGCCTCATTTTCCCCTTTTGTAAAATGGGAATAATCATAGTACCTACCTCATAGGATTGTTGGGATGATTATGTGAGTTAATAAATGTAAATAAAGCATTTAGAATGGTCTATAAGAGAAGAGCTGGGTGGCTGCGGAAAGAGAGAGGTCAGAGAAACAGACCTCTGTTTATGTAGGGGTTAGTGGTCTAGCACCTTAGATTTTTAGAACTGGCAAAGTGATGATGAGAGAAGAAATCAAGTGCCAGGATGAAAGGAGATTGGGGGAGAGGATAAAAAGTGAATGCAATTCTGGAAAGGCAGAAGTGATCTGGACTTTTCTTGAAATGTCAGGGTTTTGAGAAAGACAAGGAAATAATTATAGCTTCTGGAAGCAATGATTTTCAGAGAAGATTAGGCCATAAGAAAAGAGGACAGCTTGTTTGTAGGTGGAGAGAGGGAAAATAACCAAATGGAGATTTGAAATGTTTGAGAAAGAGAATAATTTTAAAATAATAAATAAAAGATTTTGTTATTTTTAAAGTTTTTAGTATATATATTTTCAAACATACTCAAGAGTAGAGACAATCTATAATTTCCTAGGTACCCATTACCCAGCTTTGACAATTATCAATATTTTCCAAAACTTGATTCATCTATTCTCTACATTGGAAAAAGCAAAAACGTTGCCAAAGTATTTTGAAACAAATTCTAAATATCATACATCATTTTACTCATAACAATTTAGTATACATCTCTAAACTAATAAGGATCTTTGTTTTCATAACTATAATGCATTATCAGACCTAAAATATTAACATCAATTTCTCACTTTCATCTAATATGCAGTCCATATTTAATTATTCTTAGTTGTCTCTAAATGTCTTTTTACATATAACTTGTTCAAAATGGCATCAATATAAAATCCTTACATTGCATTTGATTATTATTTCCTTTAAGTCTCTTTCAATCTCTGACAATCCTTCCCCCATAATCCTTTTCTCCCATGCCATTTATTTGTTGAAAAAACAGAGTCATTTATATTGTAGAATGCCCCATGTTCTGGATTTGTCTGATTATTTCCTTCTTGTCTTTTAATTTGTTAAAAGGTGATACACGATGGTATAGATTCTGAGATGAAGCATTTCCCTGCTCCCCACTCTCATAATAGAAGCAAGAGAAAAAAACTGAGATGAAGAGGAAAAAGTTGTGTATTTCATGTTAAAGGGCTTCAGTCACTTCACTAAAATGGAATGTGAGCTCATTGTTGAAATAAAAATATGAGGGGCTGTGGCGACACGTTTAAGAGCAAAAGTTTGGAATAGGGTTTGAGGAATGTGATAGGGAATCAAACTGAGATGTATTAAACGTTCACCAAGGAATAATGAGAACTGAACTGAGGTTGATTAGCAATGCTTTGTGTGCAAGCAGTCAACTTGTTTTCTTGGCTTTCTTCTTTGCTAAGTAGTGGGCTCCAGGTGTAGGGTTTATTCAGAGATATGGTATTTAAAGTATTGATGGCTGTGACATGATAAACACTCACAATATATCTATTGTGAGTCATGAGGAATCATGAGGTCAGTGTGTCTTGCCACACAGTGAGGTAAGTTGTGTATGGAAGGATTGTTGTCAATTAGAAAGTCATTAGTACTTTTGAAGAGAAAACCAATAAAAAATTAATAACTCTAAATAATAACCATCAGTGCCAAATCAGACAATTCAAAACATATAAAAGCTAAAAAAAAGGTGACTGTACACATATCCTCAAACAAACCTACAGTGTGCTTATTCACATTGTATTCACGCCTGCAAACCCTCCGTGTTTTCATGTGTTCCAGACAGATCATTGTTTTGCAATCTCTGACTTATAGCCATGTAGTCAATAATTAGGTATTCTGGCTGGTAAACCAGATATTCATGAATGTAATCAAGGCTGTTTTTAAGTAAAACACCCAAAATCCAAGCCTGTTTTCAGATTCCTCTCTCGTATCTTTCAGTATTCACAATCTAGCAGAGAAATTCAGAAGAGCCTCTTTGTGATAAAATTCCATCGAATATTCAGTATATATGGGAAGCTAGAGAGAGTGTGACAATTTGAACAGTCACTTCTGATTAAGTTAAACAATGAACAAAACATGTCACAGAAAAGCTCATTTCTGACTAATGCCTGGTTCTTAGGAAAGGGTTAATAGGGAGTGGTGAGACAAATCCAATAGTTTCCAGCTCAAGCGGATTTTGAAGCATTGAAAGACTGATCTTCAAGTTTATGAATACAAATGTACCAGACAGTCATCTCATAAGCTTCACAAATGGCCTTGGCTGCCACTAAGTGTGTGGGAAGTGAATGGGAAAGAAAGAGAAGGGTGCTGCTTTGTTTGTGTGGTACACAGTATCAGATTGATGAGAAATGCTGGCAAGTTTCCACTTTTCAAGAGACTTGCGAGAATCTCCTGCCTGTGTTTTATCTTTGAGTGTTACCATGACTACTGATGGAAAGAAATGAAAACCAAAAGGTGGAGGGAGGCAGACAGATTAGAGGGTAGAAGAAATGGGGAAAACAATCTTGACAGACAAGCGTCTGGGAAGATTTACTGTTGAAGGTCTCGATTGCCTATCCTGCTTCACGTACTGTATTCAGACATCCACTCTGAAGCCAATTACCTATTTGAATAAAACTCCATAAAGGACTGCACTGGAGATCAAACCACCTGCTCTTATG
>NW_011888803.1:15856534-15865567 GCF_000151845.1 Pteropus vampyrus
TGCTCCCCACTCTCATAATAGAAGCAAGAGAAAAAAACTGAGATGAAGAGGAAAAAGTTGTGTATTTCATGTTAAAGGGCTTCAGTCACTTCACTAAAATGGAATGTGAGCTCATTGTTGAAATAAAAATATGAGGGGCTGTGGCGACACGTTTAAGAGCAAAAGTTTGGAATAGGGTTTGAGGAATGTGATAGGGAATCAAACTGAGATGTATTAAACGTTCACCAAGGAATAATGAGAACTGAACTGAGGTTGATTAGCAATGCTTTGTGTGCAAGCAGTCAACTTGTTTTCTTGGCTTTCTTCTTTGCTAAGTAGTGGGCTCCAGGTGTAGGGTTTATTCAGAGATATGGTATTTAAAGTATTGATGGCTGTGACATGATAAACACTCACAATATATCTATTGTGAGTCATGAGGAATCATGAGGTCAGTGTGTCTTGCCACACAGTGAGGTAAGTTGTGTATGGAAGGATTGTTGTCAATTAGAAAGTCATTAGTACTTTTGAAGAGAAAACCAATAAAAAATTAATAACTCTAAATAATAACCATCAGTGCCAAATCAGACAATTCAAAACATATAAAAGCTAAAAAAAAGGTGACTGTACACATATCCTCAAACAAACCTACAGTGTGCTTATTCACATTGTATTCACGCCTGCAAACCCTCCGTGTTTTCATGTGTTCCAGACAGATCATTGTTTTGCAATCTCTGACTTATAGCCATGTAGTCAATAATTAGGTATTCTGGCTGGTAAACCAGATATTCATGAATGTAATCAAGGCTGTTTTTAAGTAAAACACCCAAAATCCAAGCCTGTTTTCAGATTCCTCTCTCGTATCTTTCAGTATTCACAATCTAGCAGAGAAATTCAGAAGAGCCTCTTTGTGATAAAATTCCATCGAATATTCAGTATATATGGGAAGCTAGAGAGAGTGTGACAATTTGAACAGTCACTTCTGATTAAGTTAAACAATGAACAAAACATGTCACAGAAAAGCTCATTTCTGACTAATGCCTGGTTCTTAGGAAAGGGTTAATAGGGAGTGGTGAGACAAATCCAATAGTTTCCAGCTCAAGCGGATTTTGAAGCATTGAAAGACTGATCTTCAAGTTTATGAATACAAATGTACCAGACAGTCATCTCATAAGCTTCACAAATGGCCTTGGCTGCCACTAAGTGTGTGGGAAGTGAATGGGAAAGAAAGAGAAGGGTGCTGCTTTGTTTGTGTGGTACACAGTATCAGATTGATGAGAAATGCTGGCAAGTTTCCACTTTTCAAGAGACTTGCGAGAATCTCCTGCCTGTGTTTTATCTTTGAGTGTTACCATGACTACTGATGGAAAGAAATGAAAACCAAAAGGTGGAGGGAGGCAGACAGATTAGAGGGTAGAAGAAATGGGGAAAACAATCTTGACAGACAAGCGTCTGGGAAGATTTACTGTTGAAGGTCTCGATTGCCTATCCTGCTTCACGTACTGTATTCAGACATCCACTCTGAAGCCAATTACCTATTTGAATAAAACTCCATAAAGGACTGCACTGGAGATCAAACCACCTGCTCTTATGCAACTTTCCTTTTATTTCTTACCAAGGAGGATAAGAAAATTAAGAAACTTACCTTCAAATCTCAGCTCTGAATTTCCCAGTTATTTAACTTTTACTAAGTTATTTATCTTGTTGGAGTTCCAGGTTATCCACCTGTAAAATGGGATAATCCACTTACCTATTTCAGTTGTAAGGGGATGACTTGAGTGAAAGTATTTAGTACAGTACTATGTAGTAATGACCACTTTAGACCAGTTTTTATTCTATTCCGTATAAAGTAGTATACGAATTGGTTATGACAAGATAATCCATTTGTCTGTTTTCCTAGTGTTCCTTCAAGGCTGTGCACATATGAAATCTGTTTCATTAAAGTTATGTATTATGGCTAATAAAAGCTGATGAGCAAAAAATCTTGCCCCTCTGATTGGCTTAATTGAGGAGCAAGGCATACTCTGTCACTGCTGGCTGCAATATTCTTACCCGAACCTGATGCTTTTGAAAAGTTGGGTATAAATAAAAGTTTTATAAATGGAGACATCTTTCTTTGGAACATCTTTCCTGTTACAATGCTTTATCTTCATTTCTGATAGAAAGGAAATTATCAGCGGTATTTAACATAGTTTCCCTTTAGCTGGTTCTGTCAAGTGGTTAATTTTATAGCAACTTAAATGCATTAGGAGAATTATTTATATTTAACTTATTGAACAAAATTCTTTCAGAGAGTGAAGGTTGCCTTTGAAATGTGAATGATTGGCTTCCTTCATTTCAATTTATTAGATTATAAATATGAATTTTCATGTACAGCACTAAGTTTTCATAAGGTACGCAAATGAACTGCATCCAGTACCTTGAACATCTTATTATCTTATTAAAATAGACGCAGAAATGTACTCCTCTTGTCTTTACTGAAGTTGTCCATTATTTTAAAGCATGATGTTTACAGGCATCTTAGATTTTTAGAGAAGTAATCTAAAATATTCTGGAGAGTAAGAAGAATGCATTGCTTCCACATATGTTTTCCCCTTACATATGATAGAATGTTTTCCCCCTTTCTATACTGTCAGCATAACTGCTGAATCTTATCACCTAGGACAGCATTTTTCAGACTCTAGGATACAACCCATTTGTGAGCCGTGAAATCAATATGGCAGTTGCAATGAGTATTTTTAAAAAGTGAAATGGAATAGAATAGAAAATATCAGAGTGCACTCACTATACATGGAAGGTTAAGTACTGTTTCTGACATTTTGCATCAGTTATATATTTACACTGTCACACAAATAAATGTGCATTGAGGTTAAAAATTTGTTTTCATAGCCATTGACTTCAGGGGTGTAGTCCAAGGCAAGTGGGCCTGAATAATGGAGCCAGGCAAGGTTAGGATTTTACAACAAGTTTTCATCTCCTTCAGAGTGTGAGAATTTGTGATTCTTCTAAAGTACAGGAATTCTTTTAGTACTGGAATATTTCTTAGAACTTTCCACATTCCTATTGGAGATGCTGCAATTTGGCCGGTTACTAAGGTTCAAAACATCAGAGTCTCTTTGTCTCTGTCTGTCTCTGTCTCTGTCTCTGTCTCTGTCTATCTGTCCGTCTGTCTGTCTGTCTGTTTGTCTCTCATTCTTGATCCCCAATCTGCTGCTGAGTAGTGACGACTCTACCCTACTTTATCCAGTACAGCTCCCTCTTCTCTCCCCTCACTGCTCCACTTTGTATTCTCCTTAGTCCTGGGCTATGATAGTAGTTTTCTTGTGGCCTCCAAAATTTCTGCTACCCCATAGATTATCCTAAAATATAGTTGCAAATTATCCCTCCCATATTCAAAAACTTTCAGAGCTCCCTTGATACCTAGTCATTTTCAGATTTTTGTTCCTGCTATTCGAAAACTTTGTGATCTAATGCCAGCTTACCTTTCTAGTTTCCCTTGCCCATTGTTCTTGTCGCCTGCGCTCTAGCCAACTGGAACTTCTGGTTCTTCTCGTTTGTATGTCCCACCATCACCTGCTTAACTCTTTTTCCACAAGGTTCTTTCTTCCTGGACACATATTTTCTTCTATCATTTCTCTCTTTTACTCCCCATTCTCTAAATCTGTAACATTCTCTTTTTCAAATACCACTTTTTTCTTGACTTGCTTCTCCAGGTAGAAACATCCTTCCCATATTTAAACTCTCATTGCATTTTATCTATATCTCTCTGAGGATACATTTATGATATTTTATTCATGTATATGACTTGTCTGTCTTTAGATGAAATTATTCCTCCCACATCTCCTATTTATCACAGTATCTTGCAACTAGTAACACTGATTATATATTTGCTGAGTGAACTATAATATGACACCTTTTAAATAGTGTGTCAGTAGTCTTAAAGGGTTAAATCTTCCAAAATCACCTCCAATGGTCTCGGAAATTGTTCATTGTATTGAAAGAATGAGGATCATACAAATCTGGGGAGAATTATTCATCCTTTTACCTGGTTTCAGAAACCTCAAAACTGCTGCCTGACATACTGATCCTACTCAACTTATTCATACATATAATTAGCTGTCAGTCAGTCATGTGGCATCCCTCAGCATCATGATAATGTACCACCTACCAGGGTCAATGACATTGCCTCCTGTAAGACTTTCAGTGTTGTTTCTGGCCTGAACCTTTTGAATAGTGGTTTTCAACGTGGTCCCTGGATTAGCATCATCGACATCACCTAGGAATTGATTAGAAATGCAAATTCTCTGCCCACCTTCTCCAAGAGCTATTGATCAGATGATCTGGCACAAAACTCAGCAATCTGTGTTTCAAGCCTTCCAAGGGATTCTGATGAATATTAAACTTTGAGATTTAGACCTCCCTCTTCCCTTTCATTCCCCTCTCTCTATATGTTGCATGAGTTCTTAACATCATCACAACTTTAAAAAGAGCTCCAAGTCAGCCATCTCTAATCATAGATGATTATGCCCTGGGGTGGGGGTGGGGAACAGTGTTGCAAACATACCAAGAATAAAGAGAGCCAAAGTTTATGAAGCAAAATTAGGCATAACTAACCAACTTATTTCATCATCCACTAGAATTTTTAAAAGTTGCCAGAAACCCTCTTCAAAATCTTCTTTCTTAACCCTCCTTAAATCTGGCCTTCTTTATGTGATACCATTCAGGATAAATTACTTCTCACTCAGTATTTTTTCCCATTTATTCCCTAGTTGTATGACAGAATTCTGTTTTAATTTATAGACTATTAGCAACATTTTAAATTGGGCAGGCTTTTGTAGACTTGCTTAGGGGTCTAATTTGCAATTAATATAATTGTCCCTACAGGGAAATGTCTAGTTCCAAAAATCCAAGTCACTAAGCTTTAGAAGGTGGCAAATTGGTGCATTGGGAACTTGCTGTGCTGGGAGAAGATATTGTGCCTTATCAAGGTCTTCATTTCCTATTTCAGCTATGAAAAATTGACACCATAGTATAAGTCTTTCACTGAGAATATTGAAGCAGCCTGGGTAGAGTGAGGTGGGCAATAGCCTGTGTCAGAATTTTTTTCTTAGATGCAGAGAGATGCTGGCTGCTTTATGAGCACAAGAACCTTGTCGGTCACATTTTCTGCAGCTTTTCCAATGCTTAGAATATGTCAGACTCACAGTAGTGACCAATAATTTTTTAAAAAAAATTAATAACATGAAGAGTTGAAAAAAAAAATGAGATTTTATACTACAAGGGGTACTTTCTGGCCTTAGGAATCCATCACAGAGAAGTGACTTTCCTCAAAGTCTGCCTTGGCATTGCTTTGAACTTTTAAACCTCAGTTTTCTTATCTGAGGATGATGATAGATACTTTGCAGGGCTGTTTTCAGGCTAGAGATAACATATGTAATATATTTAGCACAGTGATAATATCAGCTATTGCTATTAAATGTTTATTCCTTATTTCTTCTAGGACACAAACTAGTTGGACAAAGATGGCATTTCTGTGAATTTTTATCTCCAAGGTTATAGGTAACTGATGTGTTTATTATTCTGGTGTCCCCCTCCCCCCCCCCGCCTTTAAAGAAATTTATTTCAGAATATTCCTTGACATGGAGTCTAGAACTTGGTGATAGTATGTCAGAGTACTATAGTCAAGACAATTCTAACTGAGTTTTCTTTACTATATTCAAATTAGATTTGGGTGTTCCAAAAGACTTGCAAAAGTTTTTTTTTTTTTTTTTTCCTTATGCAGAAGGTCTGCTTGAGTCAGATATAAATTTCTTGACAGGAAACATCTGCTCTGAATGAATACACTATATACGGACAATAGAAATGTTCCCCCATAAAACTGATAGTGGTCATGGTTCTAGAATTTCCTTTTGAAGAGTTTTTTAACAATAATATGGTTGAAACTGAGGAGTAAGGGACTTGTTTTGAAGTTCCATTTGCATAAGATGCACATCTTTTTGTACTAAGGTCTTCTTTAATAGGATGACTGAGGGTGACAAGTGGACAGTTGATAGATATTACAAAGGTAGACTAAAGTCACTTGCTAAGCAGCTGTTTGACTTTACTCCTGAGAATAGCCAGATCAACATACTGGTTGCCTGTAAGAGAGCACGTGTTCCGATTACACAAGTGGAGTAAGATATACAAGATCCTAAGTTCTCATTAATGCAGCTTAAATGCTATAGACAACAGCATATAAAATGCTCCTGACAAAAGGATAAATGAAACATAGGAATGCAAAACCACTGGGGAAATTATATTATCCTAATTATCCAAGGAAAAATTATTTCTACAGGTAAATTTAAAATCACAATGACCAGCTCTCAATTTAAAAAAAAAAAAAAAAAGCCACACAAGGAGATAAGACAGCTTAATACGACAGAAATAGTGGATTATAGAAACAAACCTACAGGTGTTGCAGGTTTACGAATTATCTCATTCAAATATAAGAAAACTACATATCGAACTTGTGAGATGGTATTAAAGCAGTTCTTAGATGTAGTTAGCAAAAACACATGTATTAAAGAAGAGAAAGATCTTAAAATTAGTGAGCTCAGCATCTCTTTCCAAATGTTAGAGAATATAGAAAAATAAACCCAATGAAAGTTGAGGAAAGGAAATAAAACTGTACCAGTAGAAATGTATAAAAATAAGGAACACACAATAGAGAAGATCAACGAAGCCAAAAGCTGGTTCTTTGATGGGACTAAAAAAATTGATAAACTTTTGGTGAGACTGAGTTAAAAGAGGAGAGAAGGCACAAAATAGAAATAACAAAGGGAATATTACTACAAATCTTGCAGAAATGATAATGTAAGAATATCATGAATAGCACATCATTTGTACCAATACATTTTTAAAATTAGATAATATGGACGAAAACCTGGATAATTTCCACTTTGTAAAATTTATACAAGAAGATACAGAAAATTTGAATAGTCTTCTAGTTAGTAAAGATATTGAGTCTGTAATTGAAAATGTTTCTACAAGGACTATTCTAGGTACCCATGGCTTTAAAGGTGAATTCTATCAAAGATTAACAGAAACTCTTCCAGAAAAAAGAAAAAGAGAAGCACTATCTACCTCATTTAATGAAACCAACATAACCATAATACTAAAACTTAATTAGGACATTATAAGAGAGAGAAAATTATCGGCAAATCTTCAAATATGTATGAGAATATCCTGAAAAACACAGAGAACATATGTTTAGAACAAATCTGAAATAAAAATATAAGAATAATAATATGTTATATTAAATAATATAAAATGATAACATATTATCTTTTATTTATACCAGGAATTCACGTTTCATTTAATACTAATTTAATCACTGTAACCCCTACAAAGTAAAAGAAAAATCATAGTCAATTAAATAGATAAAGAAAGTTTATGATTAAGTCTGATATCTATTCACGATTAATCTCTTAGCAATGTATGAATAAAGGGAAACTTCTTAATGTGATGAAACATGCCTAAAAAGGCCTGTAGCAAACATCATAATGGCATATTGAGCATATGAAGGATACCACCTATCACCACCTCTTCTTCATTTTACTGGAAGGCGTAATTAGTGCAATAAATCAAGAAAAACAAATAAAAGTTGTAAGAATTAGAAAAGAAGAAATAAAACTGTCCTGTTTGTAAATGATATGATTGTGAATAGAAAATACTTGACACTATACAGATTAGTTATTTGAATTAATAATTAATTTAGCAAGTTTTTTGGATACAAAACGATAAAAGTCAATTGTATTCCTATATTGCAAGGAAATCAAAATTTTAAAAATAGCATAGTTCAATGTGGGTTGGCAGTGACAGGAATTGAGGGTCTCTTCTTCACAAATTACTCTGGGTTTTAGGTGTCTTCCATCATAGAGCTTCTACTACCTTACAGGACTTGTCTTCCTCTGAATGCAGACAGATGAGGAAAGAGAGAGAGTATAAGATTATTGGTGGGAGGTCTTTATAGCCCAGGCCTGAAATTGGCCACATTTCACTCGCTAGAACACTATGATGTCTTGCAATAAGGGATGCTGTGAAGTTTGCCTAGTTGTTTGGCTAGAAGGGATAAAACTGGGTTTTGATCTACACATATCAGTTTTTAACTGTAATTTCTGTTTACTATTTCATTATTAGATGGATTACCTGTGGATATCAGGGAGAAAAAAAATGTTTTTATAGGCTTAGAAGAAATAGCTGATTGATTTCTGTATCAGTTCTTCCGTAAGAGCCTGGTTCAAATTATAACAATAGCAATGTTTTCATGAGGAGATGAATGAATTTGTGGGCTAAGTTGTCTATTTCAGAAAAAAGTGAAAGCTCTGACTGTGTGACAATTACTGTGTATAGATTTTGTTTTCTGAACATTAATTTCACAGTGGCAAAAATGTAGAATGTGTTGCTGTGTGTGTGTGTGTTTAATGGATTGAGACTACATTTTCAGAATGAAGCCATATGCTATTTATTCTTATCTCTACTACTGAATGAATTAGCTTGCCATAGTGTTTCCTGAGCTAATGAGGCAAATATTTTCTTGGATTCAGTCGGGGAAGAAATCTTTAATATTGTCACTTCAAGAATAGGAAAAGCAGTGAGAATAATGTTATCAAAATTTTCTGAAGCAACCACCATAGTTATGGAGATAAGTTTTTCAAGAATAACCATATTGAACGGTGAGAATGTCGAATTGTCATTTTGTGGGGGTAACTAGAAAAAATCGTAAGCAATTTAAAAAAACCTAATTATGATGAGAGAGAGAATAAAATGGTTAGGTGTAGCACAGTGAAAAAGAGTCCAAATAAAGCTTTGGAAGTAGGAGATTATTTGTTTAATTTTATAGTAAAGATTTTTGGACCTGTTATTTAATCTTTGGATATAGTTTATTTTTCTCATATTTTAAATAAAGATGTTGGGATGGAAAATCCATGTGAATTTGTCTAGTTTTAACATTGCATGATTCTAAGTCAATGTCCCAGTTAATAAAGTAACTGGAAGAACAAAAATGACACGGGATTT
>NW_011888803.1:15866187-15870454 GCF_000151845.1 Pteropus vampyrus
AGCATTATCCAGGTCCTGCACAATATTTTATCCATAATGTCAAGCAGCCGATACAAATTTATGAGTCATGCTAGAGCAACAGAAAGGGAAAAAAGCAAGTAAAAAAATGGATAACAGGAAAGACTGGTGGTGGTAAAGTTATTGGAAATTATCAGATGTGGTTAAAATAACTATTAAGCAATATGTTTAAGAATATAGAGAAAAATACGGAAGAATAGATAAAAATGGAGAATTTCAACAGAGATATGGAATCCACAGAAATAATCAATGAATTTCTAGAAATTAAAAAATATGATATTTGTAATTAAGAATTCATGTGATGGGTATAACACAGACTGAAAACAGCAGAAGACCATATTAGTGGACCCAACCTAAGTGTACTTGTCTGTTTCCTTGTCCCCACACAGCCTATTTTCATAATAAACTTTATTATGTCCAAAAAATTTTTTCAAATTAAACCCCAGAAGATGTTTCTTTGTAGAAATTCACACACTGATTCTAAAATATTTATGGAAATGGAAAAGACCACAAGCTGTCAAGACAATCTTGAAAGTCACCTCTAATAGACAGGAAAACTTATTGTAAGGCTACAGCAATTATTGTCATGTGATATTGGTACAAAGAGATACACATATGCAATGAACACTTGATTTATTATAATAACAACACTTGATAGGAATGGGTAGAGGATGCTGCTGGGCCAATTTGAAATTCACATGGAAAAAAATGAAACTTGATCTTCACTGACATTATAGCAAAATTTAATACCATGTAGAAGGCATATCTTAATGTAAAATATAAAATAAGAAAGCATTCAGGAGAAAATGTAGAAGTTTATCTATCACTTTGGGATAGACAAAGATTCTTTAAATAAGACACAGAATCCCTAAAGAGAAAGACACATTAAAATTAACTGTTCATCAAAAGACACCATTAAGGAAGTGAAAGGCAAGTCACAGACAGGGAAAGGTTATTTATGATACAAACAGGTACAAATCGCTTGTATCAGAATACATAAGGAATTCCTATAATTCATAAGAAAATGTAACCAGGAAAAGACATTGTTCAGAGACTTGATATAACACTTTATAAAGAGGTTATTGAAAACGTGAGCAAACATCTGTGCTCTGCCAAATCTTTTTCATCAGGGAAACATGAAGTGAAGTCATGGCACAGTTCTATTTTGTATCCACCAGAATGGTTAAAATTTAAGGCTGAAACTTCCAAATACTGACAATAATGTGGAACAATTCAAAAGCTCATCACTGCAGGTAGGAGAATAAATTGGTAAAATCACTTTGGATGACTCTTTGTCATCCAAATACATGTTGAACATAAATATATCCTATGACCCAGAAATTTCATTCCTAGTCTGGCTTAAGGTAATGGCAATGTAGTACTAATAAGCATCAAGACATAAGATTGGAAAGTATGGGGATACTCTCAATCACCATACACACACCATTTGAAGCCTACTCACTCTGCATTCAGATCTTTAGCTGGTGTAAACCTAACCAAGAGAATAAGCCTCATGGTTCAGTTTGGTCGACCAAAGTACTATTCCACTGATTAACTGATTATTCCATTTTTCCTGAAGTGTCTCTCTAGATATCAGTTGTTTGCCAAATTCCACTTTGCTTGGTGACCACATTATTGAAGTTGATTTTATTATCTAGAAATAAATTTTATTAATTTGGCCTCTAAAATTTGAACTGTTTTGTTGTTTGAGGAATAGTCAGAGATTAATTGTAGATCATATATTTTAATGGAGGGTAGAAATCCTTATAGGAACAGATGAAACTTGGTGTCTTGGATGCCTCATGGTGAGTAAGTACATAAGACTATTAACAATTCCTTTTAAATACTTAGAAAGGCTAAATAACTGTGTTGATGTCTAGGCCACATTTGGATGTGAGTAATTAGAAAGCCTTCTGAACACATAAGAAGAATAATATTAAGGATGCACATTAAGCAGACACTGAGGTTGTTAGGAATTGCTGTTAAAATTTAATTGATTTCACTCTGGGGTTAATTAAACAAATGTAATGGTTTTTGTATATGTAGACTTATGAGAAAACAATTGGACAATAGTTTGTATCATTATTCCTGTGTCCCTTTCTATCACTGAAATTCTCTGAGTTTCTTCGAGACTGTGACAAATACATAGAAGCAGCTAATTGTTGAAACCTAAGTCCAATTAAGTCATGTTGATGTAGTGGGTTAATTTTAATAGTAGAATATAGGACTGGGTGATAAACTCAATAGTTGAAAAGACTGTCTGCCATTACAGTTGTTTGGCAATGGCAAATTCAGAACTTTAGAGTTTAGAGAAAGGAAGTCTGTCTCTAGAAGGGCAAAAATGATTAGCCATTTTCAAAGTCTAGTACAACAAACAGATCCAGTGTAAAGGGTGCGGCAATCGGTGACAGAAAAAGAAGACAAATAATAAAATGTGAGTTTAGGTGTAAGTCCATTTTCCTATTATGGATCTCAATCCAAAAGTCTTAGAAGCAAGTAATCTACACTTGATATCATCTTTATGAGCTCTAAATTCTTGTATTAAACGTTTACCTCTGGAAGTCATTTAACTGTTGGCCTTAAGTAGATCTTAAGTTTACTTGTACTTTTGGTTGTAGGATCCTTGGCACTTTCTGAGCAGGAAAAACATGATTCCATGGGTATAAGCTCTGGAATTCAAGAGCAGTATTTGTGTTTATAAATATTTAATATGGTTCCTTCCTAAGTAATGTTAAGTCTGCCTTTAATTGATATTTTTTCCAGTAAATTCAGTCTCCTGGATGTGTATCATGTAGGTATATATCTAGTGGGAGCTTTGGGGGAAAAGTAACTTGTACTTGCCAAAGATATGTCTGTGTATATAATATAAATTTTAATAATATCTGATATAATCATAATATAAAAATGTAGAGTCTATCAGTGAAGGATATATCCAAGACACATAGGTCTTCTTGCAACAAATTTATGAGAGCTCATATGAGAATTTATGAGAATTTTAAATATAGATTGTATATCATTAGGACTATGGGTAGAATTTAGACTAAGCAGATTAAATTTATGTAAAAATTTTGTTTGTTTTGATTTAAAATGGCATAAGTTTATTCTTTCCTTCCAGAGCTTTGGGATGTTATTCTGTTTTAGTATTCTGCTCATAACAGCTTATTTTACTTATAAGGCATATTTTGCTATCATTAGTGAGTATTGATGGTTTTCCCAGGTAATAAAAGCATAATTCATAATCATTTTGTAACAGAATGTTAGCCATTCTCACCAGACTTTTAAAAGCTAAAATATATTTAATGGTTTGTGATTTGGGCAAGTGAATAAAATCCATTTGTAAATGTTCACACAGTCCTAGAGATCAGGGTTCTGACTTTTGTCCCATCTTCATAGTTTTTCTTGGGTTATGATACTAATACATAAGAGAAAATTTGGTCACAGAATAAACAATCTAGCTTTACACCTCAGGAAACTAGAAAAATAAGAACAAACTAAGCCCCAAATTATCGGAAGGAAGAGAATGACAAAGATCAAAGTGGAAATAAAATGAAATAGACTGAAAAGATAATAGGAAAGCTCAATAAAACTAAGAGCTGTTTTTTGAAACTATAAACATAATTGACAAACTTTTAGCTAGATTCATCAAGAAAACAGAAGACTCATAAAATGACAAATCAAAGAGGAGACATTACAACTGATGCTGCACAAATAAAAAGGATCATAAGAGACTATTGTGAATAATTATATGCCAACAAATTGGACAACCTAGAATAAATGGCTAAATACCTGAAAACATATAACCAAAGACTAAATCTAAAGAAAAATAAAATCTGAGTAGACTAATCACAAGTAAGGAGATTGAATTAGTAATCAAAAATCTCTCAACAAAAAAGTTCAGGAGTGATGACTCCTCTGGTGAATTATACCAAACATATAAAGAAGTTTTAAAAACAATTCTATGCAAATTTTTCAAAAATGGAAGAGGAAAAAATGAAAGTAGCATTACCCTGATACCAAAATCAAAGACTCTATAAGAAAAGAAAATTACAGGCCAATGTCCATGATGAACATAGGTGTAAAAATCTAAAACAAAATATTATCAAACTGAACAGTACATTAAAAGAATCATAACACCATGATCAAATAGGATTTATTCCAGGGATGTGAGAATGATTCACATCCATAAATTAATCAACGTGATATACCACATTAATAAAATGAAGTATAAAAATCATATGATCATTTCGAT
>NW_011888803.1:15870504-15874802 GCF_000151845.1 Pteropus vampyrus
AATTAGTAATCAAAAATCTCTCAACAAAAAAGTTCAGGAGTGATGACTCCTCTGGTGAATTATACCAAACATATAAAGAAGTTTTAAAAACAATTCTATGCAAATTTTTCAAAAATGGAAGAGGAAAAAATGAAAGTAGCATTACCCTGATACCAAAATCAAAGACTCTATAAGAAAAGAAAATTACAGGCCAATGTCCATGATGAACATAGGTGTAAAAATCTAAAACAAAATATTATCAAACTGAACAGTACATTAAAAGAATCATAACACCATGATCAAATAGGATTTATTCCAGGGATGTGAGAATGATTCACATCCATAAATTAATCAACGTGATATACCACATTAATAAAATGAAGTATAAAAATCATATGATCATTTCGATATATGCAGAAAAAGCATTTGACAAAATTTTGCATCCTTTCTTGATAAATATTCTCAACAAATTTTGTATAGAAGAAATGAACTTCAACATAATAAAGGCCATATACGATAAGCTCACAGGAAACATCATATTCCATGGTAAAAGCTGAAATCTTTTCCTCTAAGATCAGGAACAAGACAGAGATGCCTACTCTCACCACTTTTGTTCAACATACTACTAGAAATCCTACTCAGAGCAATTAGGCAAGAAGAAGAAGAAATAAAGGCATACAAATCAGTTAGAAAGAAGTAAGTTGTTTCTATTTGCAGATCACATGATATTACACACAGAAAATCCTGAAGATATTTTTATTTTTAAATTTGAATAGTTTTATTAGGATAAGTTTTAGAATTGATCTTTCTAGATCAATTTACACTGTACTTAGTTGACTATTATGTAGATTCAAGTATTCTTTGATTTTTCCAAAAAATTTTAAATTATAGTCTAAAATAATAGTTCTGTTTCATTGCATTGTTTTTCTTCTTTAGGGTCTCCACTTATACCTATGTTGACTTTTCATTGCCTATTTTTCATTTCAACCAATTTCTCTCTGACTCCTTTTACTTTACAAAAAAATTATTCTCTTTGTTGTTTTCTTACTTTTCTTCAATGTTCTTCATTACGTTTTCATTCAAATCTATTTTGAATATTATATAGGCACTTGTATAATTGAGTTTAGTTTATCATACGGTATTACCTTCTACCTCTTTCCTAAAATCAATCAACTCTTGTTTCATATCTTCTTGTTCTAGCCCCCATTTTGGTTCTTAGATTTTGAAGTTTTAATGTTATGTGTCTTTTTGTATCTCTAATGGTTTATTTGAGGATAATAATTCAGCTTTGTTTGTTGTGTTATTTTTCTTTGAATTTATGATTATTTATTTGATTAAATTTTATCAGCTGAATTTTTTAACTAAAATTTTTGTTTTCTTTTTATAGTAGCTTTGTATAGAAGAAAACTGCATGTATTTACCTACATATTTGTTTGCTTGCCTTGGCAGAGTATAGTGGTTTCTCAGATTTCTTGTCCAAGGTTGCCATCTTCTGTCAGAGCAGAAAATTGCAGTGTCTTTAATAGGTGGCATCGGGGCATGCCTGGAAGGGGCGGTAAGGTGTAGGATTATGTCTTTTATTTTTTCCTTTTAAAATCTTGTTTGGAAGGCTCTTAATGTAACTTTATTTATTTATTTATTTTCTTTCATCATTCTCTTTCCGTCTGAACATTTCTTTTCAAGACTGTCTCATTAAGTCCTGCATCCAATTTGAAGTCCCTTTCTTGTAGTCAGTGCTCTGAGCCTCTGAGTGCTCTTTGACAGTATTTTATAACTTAGAGTAATTTTAACTTAATTAATCCCCTCTTACATCTTCTGCACACTTTTTATAGATACTCTTCCTTCTCCTTTTCTGCTCCCTCCCCCGACCTTGCTTTTTGAATACGCTGTTGTGGGAGTTATAGAGAAAGTTTTGCTGGGAATTCGTATTTATTATTCTAAATACAGATACTTTGAAACTATAACCATTTTTATCTTCTATATATATGCTGAAAGTATATTTTCATGGATTTATTTGTATTTGTTAATTTGTATAGTTTTTTTGGAAGATTTGTGGTAAGATTTGTATTTAGATAGCTGCAGTTATCCTAGATTTCTAGAATCAGCCCCCTTAATCACTACAGTCCTCATTAATATTGTTCCTTTAGATTTCACCCGCAGTTTCTCTTTTGATAGACTCTGGTATAATTTTCTTGAGCTTTATTTATGAAACTGGAGAAATTACTCAGATTCCAAGTTACATTTGTTCTCCCCATTGTCTCCTTTCAGGGATATGTGCAAACTTGCTTCTTTCATAGGCTTCAAAGAAAAATACTACACCAAAACATACAATCAAAACACAGCAAAGTATTCAATTAAAGAAACCCCTCCAGTTCAAAACCATATGCAAATCTCACCCTCCATTTCAGCAGTATCCAGATACCTCTATATGCCAGTTTCGGTGAGCGCTGGGTCCCTGCTGTATAGAATCCTGTACTTCCCCCTGACTATGTGATAGACTTTGCTAGAATGCGTGCGTTTGGAGCAGGGGGGGATGGTGGACAGGGGGTGAGAGAAAGTTTCATAGAGAAGGTGACATTTGATTTCAAATTTAAAGGATAAGCTGGATTTTTTCAAAGTGAACAGGAAAGGAACAGGAAAAGCCCTTTAAAACAGAATCATGAAGGTATTAAATGCTTGAGCTGTTTGAATAGGCAGTCTTAAGTGGCTTTAACACATGTGGTTGAGAGTAGGGTGGCAAGGTGTGGGAGGCCTGGGGTTAAAGAAGTGATGAGAGATGAGGCTGGAACAGTGGCTGGAGACAAATTTTCAAGGCTTTGCCTGCCACGTCACTCACTCACAAAGAGTAATATGATCCAGGATTGCCTTCTTTTACAAAGAAAAATGAAGAAAATTAAAGGCCTGCTGATAAAGCCGATATATTGTTAGGATGATAAATGCGTAACTTCTAACACAAACTGTTTTTCAAGGGAAAACCAAAAGTATATCAAATAAGTTTATTTTGAGAATGAAGTGAATCATTTTTTTCTAGCATGTGGATGTCAGTTCATTGTTTTGAAAAGCTGGTTGATAAAGTTTAATAGTTTATTTTTTATATCAGTTGCAGGATATCAGACCAGGCATTTGAATGGAGGACTTTTCTCACTTAAGCAGAAATCCTTGAGTGAATAGTTCTACAATTTCTTCCATGTTGAACTCTTCCACTTTGTATCCTTAATACCCAGTGCAGTGAAGACAGTTAAAGAATAATAAATGTGTGTTGAGAGAGATGGAGAGAGAGAGAGGAAAAGAGAGAATGAGAACAGAAGGAAGAACTACCTTTCTTGGTGGACTAAATTAAGCTACTGTTCAACCGTGACATGGAAATCTTGGCTTAAGGATTTCCCAGGGTTCATGCTTTAGGACACTTTAGAACATGGACTCTGGGTGGTGTATTTGGGTGAGACAACATTCCTCCACCTCCAGCTGAAATATAAACACTCTGAGAACTGTTAAAACTTATCAACCAATGTAATTTAGACATAATTAATAGATAGATAATAACAAAATGGGGCATGGAATATGTCCCTACTTCAAGATGGGACATTCGATTCCATAAGGACACTGATGAGGGAGGCCTAAAGAAGCAGCAGACAACTCCTTGCTGTTTTTCTTAGCATCGCCATGCTGGGCATGGTTAAAATAATACCCTATTGTTCAAACTCAGAAATATTCTGAAAATAAACAATTAAAAAAATAAAAGTCTCATGCTCTTCTAGGACACACTTTAGGAAGAAAGTTAGAAATAAAGGAAATTTTGTTAACTTTTTCAGGAAACTTAGAGTTAAATGATGATCTTATTCGAAGAGGGAAAAAATAATTTTTGAAGCTTACTAGGTACCCATAAACATAAAACTTGGGATTTACATTTGAAATGGAGCAAGTCAGATTCTACTGAGAAGGAAATATTTAACTTTAATGTTTGAGATATTTCCAAAAATTTAGTCTACATTACATTACTTGTTACAATTTTATTAGAATTAATAATATTCCTGAAAATGCAAAAGTCAATCTCTCCAAGGAGGGTGATATCTGATTTTTAAACATTGGACCATATGGAGTTTTGCTAGTTAGCTGTGTGTGTCTGAGGCCTTCGAGTAGTTTCACTGTGAGGAGATTTTACCCAGAGCTGATAGAATTCAGAACTATGGCATGAACTTCAGAACACATGTGAGTAAATTGTGGCGAGGACTGGTAGTGGTGGTTGTCCATTGCCAATAACGTTTTTAGAACTGTAGAAACTCTACTGCCAGGCCACAAGTTGAGGAAATTAATATATA
>NW_011888803.1:15875790-15909996 GCF_000151845.1 Pteropus vampyrus
AAACATATGGTTTAACATCTTTTTATTTTAATTTGACTTTATGTTAATTTGGTCAACAGTTAACCATGTCAGGATTGAAAAACCCAACTTTTAAAGTGATAAATGATAACTTATATTTTTGAAGCAAGATAAGGGTTGGTTGCTTTGAACTCTTGAGGTGGTCTTATACGTCTGGGTGGGTGGTGAGGTGTGGCTGCTAACATCCTAGAATATATTCATCTCATAAAAGACCTGAGTTTATTGAGTTTAAATGCTGGCCAACTTAGAAATTTTGAATGAATTACTTAATTTCTTTGAATCTCTGTAAAAAGAAAATAATAACCCACCTAGTGACCACTTAATTAAAATTGTTATAGGTAGAAGCAATCTCCCCCTTCCCCCAAATAATTGAGTTGCTGGGAAATCAACCCAAGTAAGTCTTTAATGTGATTCCTCCAATTAACACATGAAACAAACAGTAATGTTTAGTTAGTACAACTTTAAAACTAGGGAAGGCAAGCATGTTGTATATTCTGATACATCTTTTTCTGCTTAATTCTGGAACATACAAAGGTACCATGACTGATTCTCTGGTGATGACAGTGCACGTATTCCTGTCTGTGGCAGTGTTGCATAAGAGTTAACATGCTCAGACTCTGGAAATGGATTTACCTGGATTCTAATCCTGGCTCTACCACCTATGAACCATGAAAACTTGAAACCACTTAAGTTCTCTAAGCCTCTGCATTCTGATTTGTCAAACATTTGTAATAATAGCATCTACCTCATAGAGTTTTTAAGAGGATGATAATGCATATAAATGTTTAATGAAGAAATTGGCACCTAATAAACATCTAATAGGTACTGGCTATTATTACTACTACCATTCCTTAGGCTGTTTGCTCTGTTTTGAATGTATTAGCAGTCCCATCACTGACCATTGCAGTGGCTTCTCCTCTTATTTTTTTTCCCTAGCTTTATTGAGATATAATTGACAATTGAAGATTGTATATATTTAGGGTGTACAATCTGATAATTTGATATACATACATATTGTGAAATAATCCCAAATCAAAGTAATTAACATATTCATCACTTACATAGCTACCTTTTTTCGTTTTATTCTTTTCGTTTTTTTGTGGTGAGAACACTAACAATCTACTCTCTCAGCAAATCTAATTGTACAATATAGTAGTATTATAGTCACATTGATGTATTAGATCTCCAGAACTCTTTTCATTTTGCAAAACTGAAACTATGCCCATTAAACAAAAATCTATTTCCTTTCCCCTCAGCCCCTGGCATCCATTGTTCTATTCTTTGCTTCTATAAGTTTGACTTATAGAAGCAAAGAATAGAATTTTAGATTCCACATATTAGTGAGATTGTGCAATATTTCTCTTTCTGAATCTTATTTCTTGAAATGTATTCTTTAACTGCTTATTTGATGATGTCTTGGTTCTTTCTCAGTTCCTGATCTGTTTTGCATAGTTGTTAATATTTTAGGAGAAATTTTCACTTTTTTTATTTACAAAATAGGGATAACAATAATATATGCCAACTCACACAAAGTAGATACTCAAAAAATATTAGCAAATAAAATTATAAAATATGACAATATACACTTGCGCTTAAATTCCTGATAAATATTACAATTTCTTTTTTCAAAATGTGCATCACATTGGTCCTTTGTGTTATATTCTTTAGAAATTGAGAAACTTTGGCTTCCCTCTTCCTTTTCATCACCTAGTGTTTCTTATGTCTTTTAACTTTAATTATATTACTTATGTTTTAGAAAAAAATGTGTAGTTTTATGAAATCAAATTTATCTTTCTTTATGGTTTCTGGGTTTTGTATAATACTCAGGAAAATCTTTGTCATTCTTCTTATGCTTGCGTAGTTTTATTTCTTACAATTACATCTTTGAACCACTACAAATAAAAATCCAATAGACATAAAACGAGAGGAACAAAATTCCTTATAATTTTTTATATCAAACCAATAGAGTTTTATTATGTTTCTCTTTCACTATAATGACAAATTAAAAAAAAAAAAAACCCAAATGTCAACTAGTGTATGGATCTACAGTAGTCTCCCTTATCCCTGGTTTTGCTTTCAATTACCCATGGTCAACATGGTTTCAGTTACCCGTGGTCAACTGTGATCCAATAATATTAAATGGAAAAGAAATTCTTTGAGGCATTCAATTTTAATTTGATAAAATTGGTGAAGTAGAGAATCCAACATATTTTCCAGTTGTCTACCCATTTGTTAAAACACCATTTATAGAATAATTAATGTTTACCCCAATGGTATATAATCTTATATACTAATTCCTATTTGGATTTATTTATGGCCTCTCTATTCTGTTCCATTTATCTCTCTACATATGTAGCAGTATTTCTAAAAGAATGTGCACAAATTCAGGTAAAATATCATAGTTTTAATTTCTGTTGTTTGAAAATGTATTGTAATAACCAATTATCCTTATCTTCTATATTTTTCTCAAAAATGTGCTTGCTAGTCTTATGCTTTCTTTCTTTTTTTTTAATTGAATTTAAGAATCGGCTTACAGTGGTGACAGTGAAATCTTGTTCCTGGTGATACATGTGTGTGTATGCGCATGTGTGTGTGTATCCTTTTCAGCATCTGTGGAGATAATTGTGTCACTCATTTCTTTAAATATATTAATAAAAAATTTTTATTAATAGGTTTTGTTAATAATGAAACATTCTCACATTTCTAATATGAACCCCTTATCATGGTGAGTTAATCTTTTTAATGTGCTGTTTCCATTCTATTCTCTAATATTTTCTTACGTATTTTTGCATCAATGTTAGTAAAAGATAATTTCCTATAATTTTCATTCTTTCTGATATCTCTTGTTATGTGTTATGCTAAATTCATAAAAAATTGAATTATTTTCTATTTTCTTTTTAAAATTAATTTACTTTTCTAATTGAACAAATGATTCGAATTTTTCCCCCATTTACCTTCCCCCTCCCCCTCTATTTTCTTGAAAAGTTTAAAAATTGGAACTATTTTTTCTTGAAAGTTTGGTAGAAGTACCCTGTAAAACAGGTTATTCCTGCTAGAGTTTTATGGGGAAGAGTTTCTTGATAATTTTCTTTATTTGTTTCCATGTTATTTGATATGTTTGGATTTTCTAATTCACTAAAAGTGATATTTGATAATTCATATTCTTTCAGGAAATAATCCATTCCATCTAAACTTTATATCATCTCTTTGATGCTTGTGATTTGCTACTTTGTTTCTAGGTATAGATTTGTTTTATTTATTCTGCTCTTTACTTAATATGCTCATTCAATTCTGAGGATTCATACCGTTCTTAAATTTTGGAAAATGATGTCATTTTCTCCTCAAATATAGCCTCTTCTATATTTTGTCTTCTACTGAACATTTATTGAACAATATCCTTTCTACATCCATGTCTCTTAACTTCTCTGTCTGTCTGTCTGTCTGTCTAACAATCTGTATTGTAGTCTGGGTAATTTTATTAGCCAGACTTTTTATCATGTGTTTCTCTTCATTCAACTACACAGTAACGTGATTAATATCAATCACTGACTTTAAAAAAATCTTTTTTTTTTATCCTATGCTACCTTTGAATATTTTAAAGATGTTTCTTTAAAGTCTCTGTAAAAATGTCCTATTGTGTTTAGTTTTTGAGGTGTAGGTTGTTGTATTGGTTGAGTGTCCTCACGATTGTAACAGTTGACGCTGAACACATTTTCAGTGATGATTGTTTGTAGTAGGAGTTCAAGTTCTCTGAAAGTATTCCTACAGGGCAGTTTCACATTTGCCTACTGTAGAAAGACCCCATGCACATTATAGGAACCTGATTAGCTTTCCTGTTCAATTCTGAACTTGAAATCATACATGAAGGTGGTACAGATTTGAAACTCACACAAATATATGGAAAAGGTAATTGCTGGAACATTTTATGTAATTGACTCTTGATGTTCTTAGCCTTAGGCTGTAGCAAGCATCCCTGCTTGATGCTGGCTGGCAGGGGGAGTTTTTCTGTACCCTGTTTCGGAGGCTATGATTACTGTTGATACTCTAGTTCCAAGTTGCTGAGCTTACAGAATCTGTGACCAAAACATCCAATCTCTCCTGGGGTATATTAAAGTCTATATCTCACTTGGTGCCCCTGAAAGTCATCTGTGCATCAATTTCTCATTTGTACTTTTTGAATTGCATGTGAGGGTTTTCATATTTCTCATTTTGAGTTTTACAATATATTATACTTTTTTTCATTTAAAATATTTTTTTCAGCATTCTGGAATGCTGAAAAACACATATTGACCAGGACTGGATTTGCAATCAGATAGCTAAGTTCAGCATAAAATGTGATTCTGGTTTTGAACACATGTCTTTGTATTGAGGTCTCAAAGTCATCAACTACAAAATTAAGTATTAGGTGCTTGGTTCTGAAGACCAGTTTGGCATAAACATTTGTGTGATATGACCTCCTATGCAGATTTTTATAGCCCTTTTCTCAGTGAGCCCTTTTGAGAGAACCTTTTCCTTTTGATGAATGCTTCCAGTGCCAGCTCATGCATCTGTAAGAAAAAACAGACTAAACACTCTGTTATTATTCACACCGCAGGAAACCCTGAGAAGAGCTGAATGAAAGGAACGGCAGCCTAAAATTAAAGATCCATTTGGTGTGCGTGGTGTGTTTTTAACTTGTGTTTTTCTCCCCGTTATTAGTAAAGTCAATGGCTAATATTTTATACAATGGTACAAATATAGAAAAAAACTTGGAATTAGTATAAATCAAAATGGTAAAAAGCCATTCATAAATCCAGAGACTCAATAAATAATGAAGATGCCTCAAGAGTTTATAAAAGAAGCCACTCTGATGTTTCTAGGTACCATCTTTTACGCCACTATTGGGCTTATGGATGCTCTATACCAGTGTTAGAAATAATCTCTGATAGCTTTTCAGGCTCTAATCTTAGCTCCTTGATTATCTTCTTTTTTATGGGTTGTCAGGGTTTGGGTTGGGTGAACAAACAATGAGGGAAGATTCTAAACAGCTAAATTTACGGTTTACTAATACTTTTGAATGTCAACCTTTCTGTATAAAACAGTAACAGACTTATTTTGTTTTTTTATGGGTGGCAAAATGATAAAAATAGGATGTTAGATGACTTAAGATTATACTGCAAAAAATAAGACTAGGACAATAATAATAACAGTAATAACAGTACATTAACTGAAAGCTTCCTGAGTATCAGACATTGTTCTAAGCACTGAATCCTCACAATACTTAGTCCTCACAACAACCCTGAACACTATTTATCAGAAGGAATGGGTTCGGGAAGTTGGATACTCTAAGCACACAGTGTGAAAAGAACTGCTCAATAAGTTGGCAGATGCTGAGAATAAGAGTAATGTTCAAAGTAGAGTGTAGAGAGACCACAAGCAGGGCCAGATAATGGAAGGCCTCATGTTTGCTGAGGACCTAGGATTTTGTCTTCTAAAACATTGTCTTTAAAGAGCCAGATAGTAAACATTTTCAGTTTTGTGGGCCATATAGTCTTCGTTGCAGCTACTCAGCTCTGCTGCTGTAGCACAAAAGTAGCCACAGACAATATGTAAAAAAGGGGCATGGCTGTATTCCAATAAAATTATATTTACAAAAACAGGTGGCAAGTGAGAAGAATTTGGCCAATGGCCTGTTATTTGCTGACCCCTATTCTGGAAAATGGTAGACCACTAAACCTTAAAAGCAAAATAAAGCATGAGGCATGCATTGTTCCTTCAAAGAGAGGATGTTCCCACCTGATGTTAAACACAATTAAATTGAGGCAAATATAATTTTTTTTTTTTCCCCACTTCATCAAGAAATAATTATTCCATGGAAGTTATGGCTAGGGACTTTCTCTAGATAGAATAACCATGGGTCCCTGGTTTGTCTGGGATAGGCTGCTTTATACCTGTTGCTCAGGATTAAAACTAATAGCAACTCCTTTCACCTCAAACGTTTCCTTGTTTGGAGAGGTTATATATGGTTTCCTTATTTTAAACCTAACAAGGAGTTCATTTTAGAACTTCCACATAAGGATAGGCATTGGGCCTCATCTTCAGTAGATGATGTGATGAGTAAGAGTGATGAATAAGAACTACAGCATCTGGAATGGAGTCTCAGCTCTATTCCTTATTGGCTGTGTTGGTCTTGGGCTAATTGCTTAGCCTCTCTAAGTCAAAATTTCTTTCATTGAAAATTGGAAGTAATAGTCCCTTCCTATATTATAGGGCTATGTGAACGTAAGATAATGATGTTTGTAAAAGTTCATGAGGCAAATTATTAATAATATGCAAATCACAGCTTCTCTCTAATCTTTGGAACCTCATTGGGGCTAATAATACCACCTCCTCAGAGTCGCTGTAATTGTTAAAGGTGAGGTGTATAAACTGTCAAGCACAGTGCCTGACACATAGTTAGCACTTAGTAAAATACAATTATTATTTTTCAAACAGTAATGTGCTATGTCAAAGCTATTATTTATATTTATTTTGATGCATACCTCAAATAATTTATCCCTATTTGCCTCTTATAGTGTCCAAATAATTTTTTTTAACTGCTCTCTAAGCCACATTGACTCAGCAGCATTCCACAATTTTGATGATGATATTGATGATGATGATGATGATAGTTACTTACTGAGCAATTTTTAGGAATTTCTACATGGAGCATATATCCTGTCAGGTCAAATGGAGCTGGCTAATGCTAACTTCATCTGACTTTTGAAGCTCTGATGCACTTTTGAATCCCTGATTTCTGGGACCATTCTTGTGTCATGGTGGAGCTCCCTGTGGTTTTTCTTCAAAGGCCAGATGAGATCACAGCCTGAGGAAATAGGGCTGTGAACACCATGCTATTTCTCTCCTAATGCTTTGCCTATACCCTTCTATCATGTTTGCTTGAAGACCTGAAAATAATTGGTTGAAACTGCTACTCACTTTTAGCCTTTTATCCAAGTTTGACAAGTATGTTGCTCTAAATAACATGCACTATAAATAGCTCGAATCTAATAAGCAGTCTTTTTGGACATGTGAACCATTGTCCTTCCTTCCTTGAGAAGGAAATTACAATTTTCCAAGATTCTCCTTCCATTTCTATAGAATGTGGGTGCTAATTTGAAAGTGGTTTTACAAAATGGAAGCAAACAGGCTAATTAGAAATATTTATGGGCCTGTTAGTGAATATGTGTCTAATTGAAATAATGAGACTCTCCCAGAAGGAGAGAACATTACTTTGGTTGTAGGAATAATTAGCTTGTTCTGTTAACATTGAAATAGGATAAAATCTTTTCTCTCCTGATCAAATTCCTTTTTCCTTGATCAGACCAAGATGTTTCCAGTGGGACTCATTAGTATTTTTATTATTTAATTTTTATTATTTTATCAAAGCTAGACTTGCACATTTTTTTCACCTCTGAGATACTCACTTTTAACTTTTTTAGTTGATTATTTTCTTATTTACCTCCATATCTCTAAGTAATAAGATTACTCTTTTTACTAAGTTCTTTTAAGTTTTTATTTTTTATCAAAGTTACATGCCTGTATAGAGTTTAAAAAGTCAAATTAAAAAAGTAAACATTACTTGTTAGCAAAAACCAGAATATCTATGTCATACCCCTCCTTCTCATCTTCCTAGAGGAAACCACGTTTTTATTTACATCCATAATTTTATTTGACATGATATTATTGCTACTTTTTGACTTTTTGGTTTAAACATTATCTATTGACTTTGCACTCTGGAAGATGAGAATTTAGTTTCTTTTATACAAATGCCAATAGTTCCATCCTATATATATGTCCTTCCTGTTTCTCTTGCCTCTCAATATAGTTTTATTATAATTTTGAATAGATTAATATTCTGCCCTTACATTATCATGACTATATTAAAACTATTCATGGCTGAGCCACATAATATACTTAGATTATTTTGGCAACCCTATACAACATTTTTTTAAAAAGCTTTACATTATCTTAAACATATATTTGCTTAATTTTCTTTGGATTTACAACCAATTCCATTTCAAACTCTCCCACACCAATATGTTAATCTGTGCTAGATATGGTCTTTCACATTTGGTATTCTTTTGATTTATCTTCTGGAAGAAACATTTCCCAGAGCACACTGGTATGTCCTCATCAGGATTAATTTCTCTCTATTTCTAGCATCATCTAGAGATTTCACTTCACTTCCCTCATTTCTACCTTTGCCTTTCTCATGTATTAAATCCTCTGTTTCCTGGATCCACAGTCTTCCTCTGTATTTATTATTACCTCATTTTTATTGAGTATATCCTCCGGTAGCTTCCTAAGAAATGTAGAAAACTATATGAAAGATAAATTATTTGATATCTTGTATACCTGATAATGTACTTATTTTATTCTTGCACTTCATAAAAAATCGGCCAGTTCAAAATTCTCAGAAACAATTTTCTTCAGAATTTTAGAAAATGTTTTATTATGAAAATAACTGAACACATAAAAAAGCAGATTTCAGAGAAATTCTGTGTGCTCATCAAAAACTACCAGCTTCAACAACTATTAACATTTTGCCTACTTGTTTCATTTATCCCTCCACCTACCTTTTTGTTTGTTTCGCTGGAACATTTTAAAACAAATCCCAGGCATCACCTCATTCCACCTCTAACTGATTCGGAATGAATTTTCAAAATAAAATAAATGGCATTTTTTTACATAAGCACAATGCCATCGTCACAATGTCATTTTTTTACATAAGCACAATGCCAATTATTGTTAACAAAATTAACAATAATTCTTTTATATCACCCCAAAACAAGTCTATATTTAATTTTCTCTGATTGTAAAGGAGTCAAAAAATAATTTCCTTTTACCTTTCTAAGTTTTCTGGCTGGGCTAATAATCAAATTAACAAGAGACAGATTAACAAGAGAAAATGTCCAAAATTTATTATGGGTGCACATTTGGGGGTACCATAAAAATATGGTACACATTGGGAGGCTGAGGCTTTTATGTCATGCTGGAGCTAAGGAGAAACCAGAAGTGGGCGGGGGCTGGATTGTGGTTTGGGACTTCAAAGGGCAGAAAAGGCAATTCACATGGAGATAGAAAAGCAATTATTTGGTAAATAAATGTTTGCTGGGCCACTCTTTAACAATGAGACACAGAGAGGGCTTTGAACAAATGGGCCTTTCTTGGTTCCTCTCTATCATATACTAATTTATATTAAACTACAGTTATCTGTGATGTTATCGCCTGTCCTCTACTTAAATTCATTTTAGGCAGTTAGGGGGAAGGTCAAAAGTTTTTCCTAAGTCTTTTGTTTCTTAAAAATAACCTGCTTCAAATAGTCAACATCTCAAGTCGGCATATTCTGGGGTGGCAAAGTCTGCCCCCTTTCAATTGTCTGTAAATGTTTTTTATAGATGCTTTATTTGGATCAAAATCCAAAAAATTTTTACTCATTGTATTTGGTTGTTATATTTTTAAAGTCTCTTCTAATCCCCAAAGTCTCCTCTTCTCCCATATTCCTACCTACCCTCCTCCCCCATCGTACCAAGGGCAGGAGTCAGAGAAACCGCCCTTTCACATTTACATCCAGAAAGACTATCTGTAATCCCAGCCATGAGCTGAGGATCAGCTGTTGCCTTCAGTTCAACCACCCAGCTGCAAATCAGAATGGGACTTCTGCCTCAAACTGAGTCCTTCCCTACACTCTTTCTGCCCCCTAGCGAATTGTTCTCCTGCTGTTATTTCCAGCTCCAAGCTTTCATATACCTGAATCTTGTCCTGTTTTTATATTTTAAGTTCAGTAATTATAGCCACTGCAGCTACTAGATAAAGTTAGGCAAATTTCATTGTGTCAGATTGATTTTCAAATGAGGTAGGAAAAATTAAATTATAGTCATCTGTAGAGGAGCGGATGAGAAATAATGATTTGAATGCACATTGTAATGTCACGGCAGCACAGAGTTCTCTGGATTTTCTTTCTCACTTTTTTCCCCCCAGATGAAGGAATTATTTATCTCTATTCCCCACCCAAGCCACCAAAAGCCAATGTCCAGGGTGTTACAGGCGAGGGTTACTTTTATAAACCAAGGAATGCTAGAGAAGGCATCTGAGGAGCTCATCTAGATGGTTTTTCAACTTTTTTTTTGACAGCTTTAAAGGGCCCTTTAAAATTGCCAGGAGAGTAGATTCATATTTTTATCATTCCACCTGCATAGCATTTTCGACACATTTATATTCCTGAAAGCATAATAATACATAACATTTAGCATTTAATTTATGACTCCTGCCACATCTGGTATAAAACTCCTTCTGAAGCAATAAATCAACCTCTTCGTGTCAAATTGCCATTCATTCTTTGACCTCCTCTATAATTTATGGTTTGTGAGTGCAAAATGGGAGAAGCAGCTTAAATCAAGTGGATTTTAATTAACAATCTTGGAAAATTCAGAAGAATATTTGCAATTTATTCATGAGTGGAAAGGACTTTGTTGCTAGAAAGAAGAAGAAAAAAAGCAGCTCATTTCCATGGGTAAAAATTGATGTCTATTCTGGGTGCTTCAAAATCATAACATGAAGATTTTTCTCTACTTTGAGTTAGGAACGACAAAGCGATTCTGATAAGAAAAGCGGTCTAAGCTCCTAGGACAGAATCAATTTTCTAGGAGAAATTTTGAGGGAAAAGAGTAGGGGGAGACATTTAACCATCTTCTGCTTAGTGCAGCCTTTCACAGAGTTGCCTGGCTGCTGACATGGTGCCTTCATGTCAAACAATTTTATTTCTAAGCTTTTCACAGTGTGTCCTAAGTAGCTTCTATTAGCATTGTCCTGTCTGTTTCCTTGGCAACAGAGCTGGTCAATTTAGACACCATTTAAGAGCAGTGGAAAAAGCCACAGCCAGCAGTGTGATGGGCAAAATTACACAGAACAAGCTGAATACAATCCTCACCGGAGGAGATGCATTTTCTTCCAGGGCTCATTTTATTTTAATTAAAATAGAAAACCTCTTTTAAACAAGGCCCTAGATTAAGCACAGAACAGAGTAATCTATTCTTCAACCACTGCAGCTGCATTCCTTAATGTTATCTCTTTAACCTTAATGGATTGCTTGTACTTTTTCAAATAAACAAGGAGGGAAAACCTAGGGGCAATATGGTAGCTTCTTGTTATCCATCTGTAGAGTAAATATAGAATGGAGAGAGACAACTCTCTTCATGTCTGGAGCTGTGTTTAAATGGAGCACAAGCAGACCTCCAGCTGTACATACAATGATTACAGTTTATCTTGGATGAGAAAATAAACTTTTATTTCGAATATCATAGGTGGTCTCATTGGCCATTTACTTCATGTCACTGGTTGTGGTGACCTTATGTAGCCATTCTTTCCCCCCTCAATAAGCTTGCATGGATCATTTTGAAAGTGGAACCAACTAGAATTCTGGAGTTTTCAGGATTGAGTGCTTTGCACTTGCCGTTGCATTCACCGTTTTTGTGTGTGTGTGGTAAAGCATAATCAGGGGTAGGGAAAATCTTTTCTCCTAGTATGGAATATGTTAAAAATTCCTTGTCCTCTGGGATCAAAATAACTTATATTCAAAGTCCATTCTTACACTGACATTTCATGATCCTGTCTCTGAAAATAGACAAATGTATGTTTCCCAAAGTAGCCCAGGAATTACGGAAAGAAAATGACTCCTGAACTTCATTTTCCATAGTTATTTGGGGATATCCTTCACCTTTTTCTATAGGGCTGCTTTGTTTTTTGGGGGGGAAGGGGAAAAAAAAAAATATTCATTTTTAAGACTTTTAGATTCCTCTCTTACCTTATCAACAAATAAAACAAATGACTCTATGTCCATGAAAGTAAGGATCATAGAGTTTCTCTGATTTCTTTGCATTTTTTTTTTTTTCATAGTAAGAATCAGCTTGAATTACATTTCCCATTGAAAGAATTACTGGAGCCTTAAAACCATTCTAATCAGTACCTCCATGGCTAGATAACAAAGATGCCAATTAATGTTGGTTGTAAAGGGAACAGCAGGGCCCACAAGTCATTTTCCCATATGGTACACAAGAACAATTAGATACATAGGCTGACATTTCATCTGTGATATTTACATAATGCACAATATGGTGATTGATAGGAAGGAGGAACACAGATGTGACAGACTGACAGAGGATAAGGGCAGATGTCATCTATCCTTTTCATTATGATGACTATTTTAACAAATAGACCAACTCATGTCTGCAGTCCATTAAATCATTTGACAGTCTAAACATCTGGAGAATAGCCCTGGGAATTGGGTTTATGGGGTGAGGGCTCTTCGGCTGGCAGGGAGGGGATGTGGGGCTCTTCTGGGGCTGCTGATTCTGGGGAGAACCACAAGCTGCCCATCACAGGACACTCTGGTTTTCTTGACTCTAGGGGCCCAGCTTATGGAAGAGATATGTGCCACCAACATGGCATCCAGCTGAGAGCGCTTGTCTGTCCTTTTACATTCTTTCAGAATTCTTCTCTCTATTTCTGGCGTCTCTTGGTTTTCCGAGTTCTGAACTCCATCATCGAATAACCTTGAGCAAATGACAACCTTCCTTCCCTCCTGTTTTCTCATCTGTGAAATGAGGATCCCTCCAACTCCCAGTTCCCTCTCCCAGTGGAGTAACTTTCTGAAAAGCATTTTACTCTCCATAGGGAAAGGTGATATATAGCGACACAGAATTATATTTGATTCTGTGCCACCCACAAGTTCAATTTGTTGGTCCCAGCCTGACTCCATAAACAACCTAAGTGTTTCCCGGTGTGTGCAAATAGTAACACCAGAGAGGGAAAACTGTTTAAATTTCAAAGTTAGGAGCATTTGGTGCCATTTTTCTCATGTCTTTATCCCTCCAGAACAGGGTTGCTTACCTTTGGCACTGCTGGCATTTGGGGACGGATAATCCTTTGTTGTGAGGAGCTGTGCTGTGCAATACAGATTGTTTACTAGATGCTGGTATTACTCTTCCCTCATTTCCCAAGTCACAAAGAGCAAAAAAGATCTCCAGACTTTGCCTAATGTCCTCTGGGGTGCGAAATCGCTCCCAGGTGAGAAACCTGCTCTAAAATGCTCTTGGATAGTCATCCTAGCAACTTGGGATATGGTTTGTGCTTAAATGTGGCCTAGGCTCATGCTTATATAAACTAGCTGATGCTTATATAAACCAGATCTGAAGCAAATCCAAGCAAGAAGAAAAAAACTGACACCCCCTTTTTATATTTGAGTACAGCTACTAGATGATAGTATCCTGGCATTTTTTTCCTCACTAAATTGTTGCTGTCTCTCACAGTGGTGAGAACAAACAAGGGATGCCGTCCTCTGCATCCTGAGCTTTACTTAGAATAGACTAAGGGAACTGTTAGGTCTATTTGTAGTCTATGGATTGAAAAGCAAGCATGTAGTCTTGCTGTATGAGATACAGTCTCTTCCACTAATGATGTTATATATTTTCTTGGAAAAGCTTCCTGCTTCACAGTTGCAACCCATTAGCTGGTTTTGTATCCAGCAAGCATACCCATTGATTCTTTTCTTATTCAGGGTGTGATAGAAAAGCTTGCACTGTGCTGGGTCTGCATCGTCTATAAACATGATGTAATCATTGTAATTAAGTCATAAAACAATCAGGAAAGACCCTGGGGAAATAACTAAGAGATGAAATATTGCATCTACCATAGGAGGTCAAAGAACAGAAAGGTATTTGGAGATTTGGTTAATTATTCTATCTGCTAACTGAAAATGTTGGGCATAGCTTTTGAAAAGCAAAATAAATGTTATTGGAAGAGGATCTCTTTTCTAAAAGAAATTGTATTTATAAATTTAAAATCCTTTTCTATTCCTCAAAGAAAATGCCACTGTCACAAACTCATATCCGTTGAATGTTATTTTCTGTAGTGTAATTTATCAGATACCTTACCTAACTGGAATTTAACTTACAGCTAGCTTCACTTTTCCGAGAAATAGATGCAAAATCAGGAGGTAAAAATAAAAATAATAATAATAAAAAAAATTCTCCTGACAATCAGTAGAGATTCCAAAAAAACCCAGGTACTAAAGTTTGTGTACTTATTGATCAGTCAAATAAGTCTTTGCTTTACATTCATTTCAATACATCAATTCAAGGGCTATCAGCCCCCCAGGGAAGAAGAAACTTAGGTCTGGGAAGCAGGCACCATATTGTCTAGTCTAAAGTCTCAGTACCAGGAGTCTAGAGAGGGAATGTGGGCTCAGGTGAGCATATACTTTTGGCTCTTTGGACTCTGAAGCCTATATGGAGAGAAACATGACTGAAAGAGAGAGGAGCTAAGGTTCTTCAAAGGCCAAAGACCAGAGTAGCGACCCTTTTATCTACTTCTCTTGACAATCAACTCAGCACCAGAATCTGGTTGAAATAAGACAGATGTCCAGTAAGTCCTCACTTAACATTTTCAATAGGTTCTGTGACTTTAAGTGCAATGATATATAATGAAATCAATTTTACAATAGGCTGATATAAACAAGAGTTAATTTTCTACAGCATCTCATCAATGTTATAAGGAAATGATGTTGAATTAAAACTTATTTGAGGATCAGCTGTACTTGGCTTGAGTTAAATGAGTTACCATACACTAACCATGAAGAAAAGTATGTGGCACATGCAGGCACTCTGTAGGTAATAGCTATAGATACTGTTATTAGTGTTGAGAAAATCAACCTAGATTTTGGCTCATAATATATTTTAGGAACACTTCAAAAAAAAGGTAGTTTATTTGAAAAAGAAAGTTTTTATTTTGTTTTTTTTTTGTTTTTTTTTTGTTTTTTAAAAAAATTTCTAGCACTATTATCTTCAGATTGTTGTTCCATTGTCATAATATAGCATTTAAATGGTTCTGTGGATTTTGAGGTTTGGATTTACATGCTTGGTGGCATGCTGATGAATTGCTGAGGGCTGATGTTTACTTCTGTGGTTTTTCACACTAGGTCTCTGGATTAGTGTTTATGTCAGTCGGTTCACGGTGGCCTATACCTTACATTGGGTCTTATTTTACCACTTAACAAATATTTAGTTTGGTCAAGTGAAGACACTGATGACATTGTGGACAAAATAGTCTATATTCAGCAATACCGCTAGAAAAACTACTTAAAGTATGTTTTTAAAGTGGTTGGTCATTCATTTACTTTTTAAAGATTGACTATGACTTTGACCTGCTAGCTTAGTTTTTGCTCAGGTGTTTCTTGATCAGACTTCACTTCCAGAGGAATTGTTGACTTGCTTATTATTTATTTTTAAATTTTTAAAAAAAATTAAAAATTCTGTCTATATGAGTTACTGATTCTATTATTCTTAGTAATCTGCTTTGGGAATCCTTTAAGAATATTGCTGTGTCAAAAAAATGATAAATTGGCTTACAAAACTTTAAAAGTAATGCGGCAACATTTTCCCTCTTAATCACTTTTGCATCATCGAACTCCACACGCATCCAGTGTGGGACTGACTGTGGATCTTTCTGAGTTAACAAATCAAGGTGTCAAGTCAGGCTCCTTTATTACTTTTGAATGCTAGCAATTCTGTCCAAAAGTCCTAAAATAGCAAGGGGCTCCAGAATTAATCATCTCAATTTATTTTAGACTTCTAGTTTCCACTGAGTAATTTTTACAGTTCAGTTCATCTAGTTGGGGAAAAGTCTAGCCAGTGGGGCTGTGATGAATCAGAGTCAGAAACTTGATAATGAAAAGAATGACTTGGTAAAAGCAAACTTTTTAATTTTAGTAACAAGGTCAGCTTTTATCATAAACTTGTTGCCATTCATACAGTAAGAGGCTGGATGCCTGTCTGAGAGAGCGTGTCTGTAGTCAACAGCTGCTGGATTTATTTTATGCCATGTTGATCCCTTTAATGTTACAGAATTAGTTCTCTAGAAAGATACCTGTGTAGCAGTATATAAAATGGATTCAAAACATGAATATATTGTTTTCCAAGATAATTAGGTCATTTGGTAGGGAAATACTTGGTTTGTTTTTCCTGTCCTTGATTTATTCCTCTTTAAACTGGTACTGCCTTTCTCCTTACTCAGTAATAAATCTCTTTGTTTCTTACAAAGGAGAATAAATAAACCCTTCTTTTCTACTCACAGAAAATCCTACTGTTTATGTGTATGTTTCTTATTCGTTTTTATTTGTGATGAATTCATTATTAGAAAGAACCCCATTTTGCCCTGTTCTGTCAGTTACCTGAAGGGGAGCTGAGAGTTCACTCATGTAAGCATGCAGAAGCATGGCCATATATTTTTAATACCTCCATTTCATAGGAATATTGATACAATGATCATTCTCAGTTGTTCCTCTAGAAAATAGTCACTTTTAAAAACCTCATATAACATGACGGTCTCTTGAGATTAGAAATTAAACTGAAACTCTTGACTCAGAAATAAAACTGACTCAGAAAAAATTTTGTTAGGTAACTAGAGTCTTTCTTTGGAGAGATGATATACTTTTGCAGTGTAGTGTCTTGTTTTCTTGTGCTGCTCAGACTCCTCCGAAATATCCCAGGATCCTGAATTTTTCCTTTTTCTTCAAAGTCCTCTTTGAACTCATATCTATATTATTATCTATTCCCTCAGTATTGGTCTTTGTTTTTCAAGGTGCCAGCCATCTAAACTGAGAAATTATGCTGACAGAATGTAGAGCTGAGAAAACTCATAAGGAATCCTTAGCCCACTCTCTCATTGATTTCATTCGATTTCTTTGGAATCGAAGGAATAGATTTCAAAAGAAATTAAAGATTGTGGCCAAGATTTCGTGACTACTAGAGAAAACCCTGGCACTGGAGCCTGGGTCTGGGTCTGTGGTCTTTTCATCGACCCTTTAGCCTTTCTGATTTGCCCGTGGCTTCTAAGAGTCCCCTTCCCAAGGACATTTATATTTTAAGAGGGGGATTTCCAGAGGACACATTCCTAGAAGCTGAAGAAAGATCCTAACGGCAAGAACATAGAGACAGCAGAAGGCTGGTGCAGGTAGTATTTTAGGAAAGAACAGGTATTTTGGAGAACAGGCTTTTGGAGGCCTTCAAATCCACACTGCTTGGAGACTGTACATTCTGCCTAACACCAAGGCTGGCCACAGGAAGATGCTTCTTAGTCCTTTTGTCTGTAATAAGCTTTGTAGAAACTGTCCACCCAGATTTCTTCCAATTAAATAATTATGATCTTTTACCTTAATTTTCAAGTAATTAAAATTGAAGAAAGCAACATTGTCTTTTCAAATTTCCTTTATTCCTCACAATATTTATTAATTAAAAATATGTATTTTTTGTAGAAAATTTGAAAAGTACAGAAGAGTTGAAAGAAAAAAAAGGCATCACTCACTTCCCTATTGAAGCCAATCACTGTTAACACTGATATTTTTCCTTTCTGTTTTATTCTTATTCCTTTTCCAAGTTAAAGAGTAATGGCAGTATTTTCCTTTTTCTTTTCTTGACAACACTTTTTTTCTGGGTATAAAAATAATATATGCTCGTTAAAGAAAAATCGGATAATGCAGACAAGCATAAAGAAGAAGTTATATCATTAATAAGCTTGCACCTAGAGCCAGCCTAAGTGACTCATATCTTTCCAGCCTCCTAACAAAAGTATCCATATTTCCTTATTTTACTTCTTAATCATAAATTAACCAGTATAAAGCAAAAAAATCGGAGTTACTGACCTTTTTCACTTGGGTAAGATGAAGACCTTTCCATAAGTTGTTAAAATTGGTTTCGATTTGAAACAAAGTTGGATACAGGTGAGCTCTCTTTTCAAAAGAAGAATTCAGTCCAGACTTTATACTAGTTCACATTTTAAAGCCTACGATGAAACATTAGGAACACAGCAGAGGTGCATTCTAAAATGTCAAGAGTAATCATATCTTCCTTCAGCTAGGATTTTTTTTTATCCTATTCAGAATGCCCAGAAACATAGCAAACAAAGCTTGTGGTTATAGGCGGGACCCTTGATAATATATAACATGAAGAGATCTCTTATAGAAATGATGCTCATAGCTTGAGTGCACTCCAAAGACTAGCCCATTGCTACTAGCTGTCTCTGAGTGAGCACATTCTATTGTCAACCTTGAAACACTAATATCTTAGGTGTTCCTTCACTTTCTTCCTGCCCGCCTCTCTTTCTTCCAACTAAGGAGACAAAGTGTATTCTGATAACACAATCTCTCTGATGAGGCCAGACTGATTGGCTCACTGATTGGTACCTCTCGCTAAGCTTGTGTACCTCAAACTGGGGTACACTTGTTTATCTAATAGAATCACTTACAACCTTCAAGACTATGTGAAATACTTCCTGCTCACACACCCCACAGTGGGGCTCTCTTTGAGTGCCAGTCGCAAATCCTATCTTTACTGCTTGTATGGCACTCATTTTTACTGGGGCAAATCTTAGGATGTATGGGTGTTGTCCCTATACATGTCTTCTTTCCACAGAAAATCATAGATTCTCTACATATTTTTTCCACACTTTCCTAAATTCTTAAAGACTGCATTACATTGGAGAGGAATCTGTACTTTACCCTCTCCCCATTCAGTACCATAGGAATGTCTGCAAACTTTAATCCAACTCAATGACAATCAAAATTCTCATTCTTCTTTCTCTACAAATAACTCACTAATTGCATCTTAGGCCCTAAATTGAGGGGATGCTCATTCACATATCAGTGAGACCCCTGGGTGGGCACAGCCTGATGTATCTCCCTGGATGGGATGTCATAGGCTTTCAACTTGTCTCCATGTTAGCAGAAGGAGTGAGCCCACTCCAACTCATGCTAGGATAATAATAATAATAACCTGTCCCAAGTCTTCTAAACAGGGAGTATATGGACTCAGTGGAGGCAATCATCATTCTCAAAACATGTCTCTTTTCCCATCATTCCTCTGACAGCTCTGACAGCCCTACCTTCTCCAATGAGTTGACTTTCTTTTTCTTCTTAGTGAAGAAAGAAAACCAGTATGGTCCAGTGTCAGTGACAGATAAAGTGAAGGGCAACATTTTCTGACATTTGCTGCTAGGATAACCAGACAAGTGACTTAGTCTAAGTCAATAGTGAATGTTCCTTTATTGCTAAGAAAGGTTTGACAGGTCTCAGTATATTTGACATGTACTGTCTTTGACACATATCTCTTCTCTCCAAGAGTCAGTGACATGAGCAGTCTTGGCTTTGGGTGGTTGACTTTCAACTGATCTTGCATTTTACCCTGAATATGCTTTTTTCAAGTCTGTCTGTCTGTCTGTCTATCATCTATGTATATGTATATGTATATGTATATGTATATGTATATGTATATGTATATGTATATGTATATGTATATGTATATCTATCTATATCTATATCTATATATCTATATCTATGTCTATATCTATAGCTATCTACCTCTATCATCTATCATTTATCATGATCATGATCATGATCATCAATCATCGTCGTCATCATCATCATCATCATCATCATCATCATCATCGTTTGTCTTTCTATCTCTCATTTATCTCTTCATATGTTTTTAAATCTACTATTGGATTTAGATAAATTCACCCAAATATTAAAATATGGTAAACGTGAAGTCGTGACCTGAGTGCTTTTAAAAATTGTGTTCTTGTTATGTGAAGTTGAGACAGGAGCCTTAATTTCTAGTTTCATAGAATTATAAATTCATCGCTCAAGCCCTCTGTGACCTAACTTGTAAATAAAACAGATGATGCCTGCAGAATTTGTCAAGAGGAATGATGCAGACGTCTGGGAGTTGTTCCTAGTCACCTGTGGCTCAGATTGGGTTGGAGATCAACTGATAAAACCAACTTCTGGCTCTGTGCATGGGTGCTTTACTTAATTTTGTTTTATACTTTCTAGACACAATTCTCAGATCACTTTGAATTCTTTAGGTTTATTTCAGTTGTGTGTTGAATTGTAAATCTCTGTTTTTATAAATACAATGAGATGGGGAGGGGGTGAGTCCACACAACACATGCCAAGATGTGTGGTTAGTATATTGTCAAGTGTCTGTGAAGAAATTGATACTTAGCATCACAGAAAGCTAGGCAGAGAGGTGAGTCGTTTAGTGGTTCTGATCAATCTAATCAAGTGGATATCTCCTTAATGCAGATGCTGAGTAGCACTTCTCCCTGTAGCAGCAGATCCATTGCTCTTTTCAGTAGAATAGAGATATTTGCCCTGATGATTTAGATAATTGTTTCCACTAGTCACCTTCCTGAGATAGTACGTAAGATGTTCATCTAAAATTTAAAAAATAAATTTCAAATCTTAGTAATTCCAATTTCTGTGACAAATGTAAGGTTTTTAAAAAGAAAATTCATTGATTGTTATTGTCAAGGGTCCTAAGACAAGGTGATTTTCATCCTTATTTATAGCAGAGATTAGCACACTAAATTTTATGATTTTTAAAAATTTAACAGCTAAATACTTCACTTACTATACAATTCACCATTTTAACTGTGCAATTCAATGGCTTTTAATATATTTGCAAAGTTGTGCCACCATCACTACAATCAGTTTTAGAACATTTTTATCACACTGAATAGAAACCCTGTATCCATTAGCAGTTATTCCCCAGTTTCTCCATTCCATCACCTGCCCCAGCCTCTGGCAACACTGATCTACTTCTTCTCTCTCTGGATTTCTCTATTCTGGACATTTTCTATAAATGGAATCATATAATATGAGGTCTTTCGTGGGTGACTTCTTTTACATAGTGCACTGTTTTCAAGATTCACCTATTTTGTAGCATGTATTAATATTTTAAATTTAATCTCCATTGGCTCAATCTTGAATATTCGTGTTTTTAGTTTCACATAGTCTCACAAAAATCATCTCATCTATATTATTTTTATCTAAGTTTTTTAGCTCTTTTTAAAATGTTTCAAAACATTATTTATATTGAAAGATTTAAAACAAAATTTAAAAAACCAGACATCCCAGAATTACCTTTATTTATTTAATACAAAAATAATAATTTTTTAAAACGTTGTGAAGTTTTCTCCCATTGTCATTTTTTCTTTTGTGCTTTTATGTACTCTTTTTTAACTCTGAAATTTGAATTAGAAATACATAACTTCCCAGAGGAGTGTTTGTGTACTTTGGTTACTTTAGAAGTTTCAATGATTTAAGTTAAATGGAATAGTTTTCCAAATTTGGAGACGTTATCTCAACAGAACAGACTCCCTGAACCATTTAAAGCCTAATCATCTGAAAGATTTGGGAGGCTCTCTTTTCAAAGAAAGTAAAGAAAAAGAGATATACCAAAATCGTGGTTTGGAGATGAAAATAATTTTCTCTTCTAGTGGCATATTTTTCTTTCTGTGGATTCTCTGACATTCACCCCTCACCTGGGATGGCCATGGTGCATGGAGGACATGATAATCTTGACCTCAGACCTTGAATAAAGACATAAGCTATTTGGGTGTATTGTATTTCCAGTTTACTTACTAATTTTGGCAGACTATAATGTCATATTCAACAGTGCGGTTAAATGACTATAGATAACAAGAAATCAATATACTAATGTTGACAGTTTGTGAGAACAAATGCAATCTATTTATTCTTAGTTGCATTTACTTTTGTGTCCTTCCTAGGTACCAGTTGATACAGTAAATAGATGGAACCTTGTAGAAGAGAATAGAGTCTCTCTAATCGGAATCAGACCTAACCGCAGCTAAATCTGTTTTTAGATCTGTGACAAGCTGACCAATTAAAGTGTAAATCAGAGCGATAGAAAAATCTTGATCATAAAGCCAGATAAGCTCAAAGGGGCTTTCTTTGAGATTATTACAGGATGTAGAACTGTAATTAAAATAAGGACCCAACGTATTAGGGCCAGTTCTTAATTACATTAGCATTAGAGAAGTAATTAATAAGAATATATGCACACTGTGCAAGTTATCTTGTATGTTGTGATTTAATTCATGGTGAATCATTCATTGTTCATGGATCCACAGAAGGCTAAATTGTATTGCTTGGTATAAAATCTAATTGGACAGTTTTAAATTTTATGACCTCTGGCACAATATTCTTCTAGGAAATGAAAGTGGAGTGTTCTATTACTCAGAGATCATTTTATAAGATACCAGTATATCCTCCATATATTTATAGTGACTTTTTTTTCCCTATGCTATCCTTCTTTTCCTTCAGTACAGAATACAAAGAGAATAAATGAATCATTGCAATTGTTTTTTGAGCTCTACAATTAGCAGGTTTAGTATACAGTAAGAAGTATAAAATGAACAAATCGCATTTTTGATATGAAATTTTACAAGTGTCAATTTTATTTATTTTGGAATCAAAGGATTTGCACAATGAACAGTATTTTTTTTCATAGTTATTATAGCAAAGGCTTTTGATATTAATTAAGAAATGCTGATTTTGTTTATTGTCTTCTTGGTTAATATCTTACAATTAAGGAGAGTGATATAATTGAAGTCTTGGACTAAAAAGGCATGCTGATAGAGGGTTTGGTTTTGGTGCACGTGTTATTTTGCGATACATCAGTAACCTTTGCAAAAATATTCTCCTGGCAGTAACAACATTAAATCTCAAGCAGCATACGATGCGATTTGTGTCAACTGCCTCACTCTGATGCTGTGCTAAGACAACATTGCCCTAAGTACTTTGAGCAATCATCCTTAACTGCAAAGGCTATGCTAACCACACTGTAAAATGAGTTGGTTCAAAATGAGCATGCTGGAATAAGAGATGATTTAGTTTCATGATCCACTCGGAACCTGGGGTATATTCAAAATCAGCTATGGACTGCCAGATGCTATTGGAAGCATGCAGCTCACTAGGTTAAACTTAAAGTCATATTTTTACAAATAAGCCTGCTGGGAGTAGGCTGCTATTAGTGGCTCAGTGATGCTACAAATGGCTTTTCCACTGTGAGTCACTTCCCTTGCTGTTCAAAATACTGTGAAAAGGTATAAAACAGGAAGAGAGGTGTGACTTTTATCTCTTTTAAAAGGTATTACCACATAAGACAGAGTTTTGGAAATTTGCTTTGAAGCATCTTCAGTCTTAGGTGTCCTGAGAGGACAGAGACTGCCTTTCTCCTCTCATCAAAACGGTAATGACAGCCTTCTGGAATTCACTAATGATTGAAATGATATTTGGTTCCTGTACTTTTTTTTTTTTAATACTTATAGTCTGACTTCCTCATTTATTTTTGAGTGTCCATTCTTTATCTATATCATATAGTGCAAGTGGTGTGTGGGGAGAAATTTAAAAATAAAAGCAATGGTCATTGTCTTAAGGAAGCTTATGAGGCAGTTCTCTTAGTTAAGAAACACTGAGGCCCAATATCTCCAAATTATACCAGATGTTTTCTTACCTAGAGTATAGTTGTTCAGAACTGTAGTGGATAGAAGAGAGAAGGCAGATTGGGGATCCAGAGTTTGCAATCAAGGTGAAATAAAAGACAGAACCTGCCTCCTCACTTTCTGTCATCAGTTACCACAAGTTCTGGTTGATTCTATGAAAATAATGATTATTGTTCTAGTGCCTACAAATTACTGTGTAAATGAATTAATCAGAAACACCTCTAAAGTTGCACAGGTTGATGTTTTTGGTGTATACAGGAATTCTTGAAGTTTTCAAGTATTGGCGATGGGGAAGAATAAATATCTAGCTTGGATGCCAATTAAGGAGTTACACTTTTTATTAATATAGATAAAATATATCTTCTCTTTAATTTGTTTATTCATACATGTTTATTGTGCACCTATTAGCTGTTGGGCTGCCTGATGAACTAGATGAAACAGCCCATCTCTTGAAGTTTACAGTCTAAATAGGAGAACATGATTGATGACAAAGAACAAGGATATTATATTAGAGAGAAATCACTCCCAGCTGATAAGTCCAATGGTAGGTAGGCTACTTAGTAACGCATGTAGGAAAGCATACGTCTCCATACATGTGAATCAATGTAGTCTTGGTACATAAGAGAAAAGCTGTCTCAACAAAAATTCATGTCATATATTATAAAAATTAAAATTTCAGCCAACAAAGAGAACTTCAATGTTTTACTTTGGTGGACAAACACTGGTTTCTTTATATATTGCCAATGTTTTATTTCTTGAAATAACACTGTGGTACCTTTGTAGATCCATACCACTCATTAGATACAAACTATAGCCTCTTTCAAATGTGTATTATCAGTAGTCTTTTCAAGTAGCCTTTATGGATCTTGCTCACTTATGACCACCCATTCTCATTTTTCAGGCTGACCACAAAGCAATTCCAAGAGGGGCTTGGATTAATCATACTTATGTATAAGGGAAAACGTGAAATTTTGATATGTCAAGGGACTGAGGCATAGTGGCCCCTAGCCTTTGGGTAGTAAGCCCTCTGCTCCTTCCTAGCCACAATGCAGTTCTTATACATGGAAAAGCCTTATTTTAAAATCCTGAATCTGTGGTCAGTCTGTTTTCCCAAAGTGAACTCTAAGCTACTGCACTAACAAATAGGACATGTTGTCAACTAAGGAGGGCTCGAATCTGGTGAAGAAAACTAATGCAAGATATGGAAGAAGATGAGAAGGTCCTGAAAGAAAGAGAATTAAAATTGGATCAGATCAGAGGCCATTCATTTAAGGAAATGAACTATGAATATCCACTGAATCCAACCATAAGGCCTACTCAGAGACAGTGGTCTAAACTGCTTCTAGAGGTATTTCTATAGTAAAATGAATATAAGAGATTCTGTTTTACTTAATGAACATTTTTTTTTAAATCTTATTCACAAAGTCTCTAGTGAAGGATGTTTCCAGGTATTGTAGACATTCTGAATTAGAGTTAACCATACCTGATCTGGTACCCTAGTGGGTTCACCAGGTAAGCCACATCAATTATAGAACTGTACTAGTCAGGATTCTCCAGAGAAACAGAACCAAAAGGATAGATAGATTAGATGATAGATGACAGATGATAGATAGATAGATAGATGGATGGATGGATGGATGGATAGATAGATAGATAGATAGATAGATAGATAGATAGATAGATAGTAATTTATTGTACGGGATTGTCTCATGAGTTGTGGAGCCTGAGAAGTCCCACAATCTACTCTCTGTAAGCTGAAGGCTCAGAAAAGTCAGTGGTGCAGTTTTAGTCCAAATGCAAAGGCCTGAGACCCAGGGGAACCGACGGTGTAAGTCCCAGGCTGAACCTGAAGGCTTGAGAATCAGGACCCTGGTATCTGAGGGCAGGAGATCCACATAACACATCATGACCCGCAGACCTATTCAGGACCTATCTCCACAGTGGCATACACTCTTGAAACAAATATTTTAGAAATTATATTTATTCCCACATTAATTCACTCTAATATTTTTAATCTAGTCTATTCAAATTTTAAAATACTACTAGTTGTAATATACTAAATTGATTTTACCTTCTTTTAAAGGGTTGTGATCCATAGTGAGAAAAACTCTCCATTAAACCATTAATGAAAGATGGATTCTACTTTGTATTACAGTTTAGATGGACCACAGGCATCTCAGACCAGGAGGGACATTTACCAAAATAATGACTATAAGGATTATAGTTGATTTTCATTCTCTTTAGGATGCTTTCCAGTATCATCCACATCTAATGTAAACCCTTAATTATTTGACAATCAGTGCACTTTATTCAGTATATCAATTAACTTTCTTATCTCTGTTCAGTAAGTTTCAACTTTATTTCTAATTTTTTTCTCTCTTGAAAATTCTTCAACTGCTGGCTCATTCTATAAAAATTATTTTTTCCCCATTAAATACTTTCATATCTGTTTGCTATTTTTCCATTCCAAAGATATAAAACAGAATTTCCAGGAAAAATTACCTTTCAGAAACAAAACAGGACTTACCTGAACAAAAGACAAATGTGAGCTGGTGGTCATAATGCCCATACTACTGAATAGTATTATAATGAAAGGCAGTATGAAAGATATTAAATCCACATTCCGTTGAAAGTAGAAAACTTCTGTTTTTATGGACTAAAACGAAGGATCCATTTGAAGTCAGTTATCTTAAGTCTGCAGAGGGTCTTGCCAAACAAGCTGTTCCCACAGAGATTGCTTGCTCAGCAGGACATCATAGTTACTGAAGCATGCTGGCTATTCCTCACTATTGAAAAGGAGGAGACTTCATGCCTAGGAAATCATTTTTACTTTTTTGCTTTCTGGTTTTGAAAAAGCTAAATTTAAATTTCTACTGGTCAATATTCACAATGTATTATTAAGCAAGATAAGTGTGACACAAAACAACAATGTAATAATTGCAACTCTGGAAAAAAACCAAAATGACCGGGAGGACATTTACCAAAATAATGACTGCATTTGAGTCATGGGTAATTTTTTATTCTTTTTCTTTGTGCTTCCCAGTATTTTCCATACCTTCTACCTTAAACATTTAGCTATCTGATAATCAAAAAACTAAAAGTAATTTGACATCTTGACAATAATTTGCTTATTCTTTGGATAAAATCTAATAAAATCATTAAAACTATAGAATGAAAAAAAAAGCAGTATAAATGATTTTAGAAAAAGTTGAAATCATTTTATTTCTTTGCCTGTAAGCTGTAATAAATACTTTGAGATCAAAAGAAACATGTGCTCTTCTAATAGTTTCCAACTGTCTTACCTAATGCCACAATTTTATCCTTTCTTGGTAATTGGGCCAATAATTTCAAACATAATTTAAAGTCAGGATTTTATTAACTTCTCTTTTTCACAAATCACTAATTCTTTAGTTGAACAATGAATAAGAAGCTTCAATTAAAAGAAGTTTGATTAATTTTTAAACACACTAAAATATATGCATTAAAGAGAGCTTTATCCTCTAAGCAATTATTTCTATTGCTATTGTTCACATCTGTAAGTTCTTGGACACTCCCTGAGAGCAAGTTCTTGGATACTCCCTGAAAGTAAGTTCATAACTGATATTTAAGCTCAAATGGTTTTACCAAGGTTTTATCTACTATTTTATCTATCAGACTTTGAAAAATCTTTGACAAGTTCTTAAACAAATAAAATCACACCTACCCTCAAAAGGATGAAAATTCACAGCAACCCCTAGTCTCTTCTCAAGTATACCATGTGTACTGCCCGTTTCCAAAATTTGTGCCTTTGGTAGACTGCTGTCTTCTGAAATGCCTCTCTCCTTCTCCCTCTGTAAAAGTCTTACTTGTCTTTGGAGGCCTAGGACCTTCTGCTGAGAATAGGCTGTGATTGTCTTTGTGCTGCTACCGCAAGTGGTTTACCCCTCTACTTTATAACATATCTCTTTGTAGTATATATTCGTGTGTGGCTTCAGTCTTCATATAGTTATATATTTCTTGATGTTTAGTGTTTTATTCTACTTTGAGTCTTCAGTGTCTATCAAAATTCCTGGTGCATGGTAATTTAGGACAATCATTTTTGAACAAATTTAAAATAATATGAGGGTAATGAAATAAGAGGGTTATTATGCACATATTGAGCAATAGAAATACCTCAAATCAGTGTGTAACATTCAAGTTTACTACCTTGAAGAGATACCATATTCATCAGAATGTTTACATTTTAAAATTTAGTTAAAAAAATATTGTTTGATGTTTAAACTTCTTCATGAGTGTCTGCTTTGGGCAAAGAGCTGTCCTGGGTATATGGGACAAAATTTGGTTCTTATTCTTAAATGTAGTATAAGAATTGTTTATACTACAATCGTTTATAATTGTTTGCATGAAAATAATATTGTATATGTTAAGTACCGAACATAGATAATAAATGCTGTAATTTGTTCAGAGGCTAGAAAGTCCATCTTAGTGATAGATAAGTCAGAGAAAGGTTCTCCAAAGAAAGAGCACATGATTTGACTCCTAAAACCTAAAGGATGGGTAAGATTTGATGATGATGCTGATGATGATGATGATGATGTGTGTGTGATGATGATGCATAGAGAACATAGGCCATGTGTCTTTCTGAATCTTGAGGGAGCTGAACTGCTCCATGCTACAGTTCTGGTGGCTACCCTATTGCTGTTCATGCCCGAATAAGGAGGAGGCCAGGTCCTTTGTTGATACATGCATGTTATTCCTATCACAACCCATCTTGCTAAAACCATTATAACCCATAGTGGTGAAAAGGGGAATTCTTAATGAGTTGTGAGAGAAATGTAGAAAACTTGCCATCTTTCTTAGTGAAAGCTGCATGTTCAGAAGGTACATCATGAAAAGAAAGAAAGGCAGATACCCAGGACACACACACTTGAAGTGCTGTGCAGAGCAGTTCTATTTGAAATGGATTTGTGACTAAGAACAAGGCCATGTCAGGAGGAAAAAGAGCTCTGGGTAGTAGTGTTAGGTAGCTAGTCAGACATGAGCAACAGGTAGAACAAAGGAATGAGAGCCCGGTCTAGAGACCGCCCAAAGAACACCCTATTTGTTGGTAGTTAAACAATCCCTCTTGCATCCCCAGAGACAAAGGACAGAAGGGCCATAATCTATAGCTTGTTTAATCTGGTTACAGATACATTGTGCCAAATTAATTTGCCTACAATTTAAGCTTCAATATAATGCTATGTTTATGGCTGGAAGTTCATGAATCTAATTATAACAGACTGAATTCTGGGTAAGTACATGTGCCCTAGGCAAAGAATTATAAAGCAACCAAGGTCAAAATGACCTCACTTGCCAATCACCCAAGAATTCAGACATTCCCACTTCTGGGTCCTTTTTGCCCTCTTTTTTCCATTCTGGGCTCTCTTTTTTTGTGGACTTTTTGTTGGTTTCAGCGCTGGGACCATGTGCCTCCTTGTGGCATAATTTGTCTTTCTCCAAGTCCCTCCTTGGGGCATTCTTCATCTTTCTAAAATATATTTTTAATAAAACTATTATATCTTGATGACCTGTGATTCTTCACTGCATCACTCAAAGAAGAATCTAGGGAAAATGCTAACTACACTTCTGCGCCATCGGTATCCCTCTTCCTCCCCACTGCCGTTGGGGTGACACCGAACTTCAATCGGCCCCAACGGTGACAGTAGACTCTTCCCCTCCTGCTTTCCTAAAATTGTGATCCTGAAAGAAGATTCTATGCTCTGAAGACATACCTACTTCAAGGAAGTTAAGGCTTCAGAGGAGCTGATGGGTGTGGATGACACAGAAGGGAAACTGATAGAAGACAGTTCTTCATTCTACTTTTAGAATGAATAGAGTGAATGTTTCAAGAGACAAGGAAGGAAGTGATGGATGAGATGCAGAGAAGGCTTGCTCTTTGCAGAGTGACTCTCAGTGAACTGGGACGATGTTCAGTGCAGGAAGCTGGGAAATTGTACAACCCACCAAATCATTTGTATACTTCAAGTACATCTGATGCCACTTGGGTTTGTTAGTCTTTTAAAAAATAATTCTATTTTAAGTACTTACAAGATTTTGTAGTGGAAGGAGTCAAAATAACTGAGCTCCCATCTAGCTATACCAGGTCATCTTGGTAGGTTACTTAATCTTTCTGAGCCTCACTTTCTCCTCCTTTAAAAAGTAGAGATTACATTTACCTATAGGATCATTGTGATGATTAGAGAAAATGTGTGCAAAATGCCTACTATTGTGGTTGGCACATAGAGGCATACAATAAATGGTAGAGAAAAATGACAATGAAGATGACAATAATAATAATGCCATCAAGTGACATTAGTAAGGCTGTCCACGATGGTCTATTTTTCTAGGGCTATGGACTTTGGATTAGTGAGATGTGTTTTCCCACAAAGAATCTCATGTCCTATGTGTCAGAGGTCCCTCAGTATCAGAGTCCTCTCATGTGCTTCTTCCTTTGTGGCACATGGCATGCCTGTGACATCTGAGTGGAAGAACTATGGTGGGCATTTGGAGTTGCTTAGTGGCATTCTCCTGCCTTCTTCAACACTTAGGTTTTGGTTCAGCTGTTTAGAGAGCATATGCCCATGTCTGGAGGAAATATAAAAATGTCCTTTCACTTGCCTAACTTCTACAAGGCATCTCTCACATCAAGGAATAAGTTAAGTAGTCATCCGTGGCTGCTCCACAGGTGACTGCCTCCCACACACAGAGTTCATAGCTGAAGGAGAAGATTCTGCCTCACCTTTCATTGAAATTGAGTCATCATCTTACATTTATTTGCATGTGCAGAGCTTCTGAAAGCTTTTCAAATTATTTCTCTTCACTTCAAAAACAATTTGAATTTCAGATTTATTAAAAGTTCACCTCTTAAATAAGACAACGCTCTACTATTGACAGAAGAACATGTTCCTTCACTAATTCATGCTCTTTGCAAACGCTGAGAGCATCCGGGAAAACAGTAGATTAAACTTTCTTAAAAAATACCAAAACCAACATAAAAATTGAATAGGCTATGTAGGTGTAACATACATATGTATCCAAAGTCAGTGAGATTTGCTGACATTTGCAGATTAATGAAATTATATTATTTTTACAGTTGCAAGAAATTCAGCCATCACATATGTGCCAGTCGATGCCTGGGAGAGGACCGCGCAGTTGGGAAGTGTGACTGCAACACCACCAGTTACTTTTGGATCTAACCTGGCCAGAGTAGAGATCTTTTTAAACAGCCAATATCTCTTTTGTTGATTTATTTTTAAATTATATTTGTATTTTGAATAAGGGAAACAATCACGCAGTTTAACATTCAAAACTTATAAAAGCTATAGAGTGAAAATATGTTCCTTATCACCCCTTTCCCCAGCCTCCCATGTTCCCTTTCTTGTGTATTTTTTCAAATGTTTTATGCGAATGTAAGAAAATGTGGGTTTTTATGAGTATAAATTTGTCAGACATTGCCAAAGCACTCTCCGTAGACATGGTGCCAATTTACAAAACCACCAGCAAGATATGAAAGTTTCTAATTCTCTACATCCTTGCCAAATTTATATTACTTCTTAGCTGGCCAGCATAGAATTCTGCCCTCTTAACCTCCACACAGCAAATTTACCCAGGTCTCCCCTCTAGAAGACCTGTGTCTCTCCCGATATTTTCATCCCTTTAGGATGTTTTTACACAGTAGAAAAGTAGGGGTTTTTGAAATCATAGCTTTTTAAAAATTCTAAACAGTACATCACATTTAAGAACTTGGGCTCTGGAGGCAGTTTGCATGGATTTGAATCCAAGCTCTAGTACTTAACTAGCTGTTTGGCCTTAGGATAGCTATTTTGCCTCTTTGAACCTCAATGCTTTACATAAAATGGGGAAAATAATTTGTCTTGCTGACATGGTGTTAGGAATAAATGAGATAATGAAGTGTCTGGAACCTGGAAGGTGCATAAAAGATAGTTGGTGTTGTTAGAGCTATTATTAAGAAAATCTGTGCCATATGCCATTCAGTGAAGTATATGCTATATATAAATAGACTTAGATTAAATGTTAATGGTAACACATAAAGTTCACATTTTAAAGGGAAACTTTTATCCTTGAATACAAAAGATTGTATGATGAAGAATCAAGGTAGTAGAGAAAACAAACAGACACTGACCTTGGAGTCATTTTGTGTTTGTTGGCTGTGGAAAAGCCATCAGAAAAACCTGTCGATCAAGCAAAGATAAGTTTTTAAACTTACTGTCGTAAAGAAGGATGCTCTGTAAGATTTTCTTAGTAATGTCTCAGTAGCTTCAAGTCAGGAAAGAATATTTATAAGGATTTAAAGGCCTGGCTGGATTCTTATGCCAGTGGGGATTGAACAAAATTTATGCATAGACTTTGAATTGGTGGGCACAGTGAGGTAAAGATCTTGATGTAATCATTAACGTGTGGACTGGAAGTTTTGATAAGTTAACTATTTTAGATGGCTTACAGTCTTATACACCAGTATAAGTATTTAAGTATTCCTAGTATACTTATTAAGAATAGTAAGTATTGCCTGTGACCGGTTATTATTCAGGGAATTAGAAATAGAAAATTTAAAGATTAGGACATTTTGGAAATTGGAAAGAATTCTTAGTCCCAGAATTGTTCATTTCACACAAGGACAGCAAAATATGCTTTGTCTCAGAATTGGTTAGCACAGGAAACTATGTTGGTTTCAGTTCTCAGTTCCAACTTTGTCGCAAATAAGACATGTAACTTTGGGCAAGACATTCATTATTCCATATACTGTTCCCTCTTTAATGTCTGAAAAGCCTAATGGACTCATTGTCTTTAGAGGAAGGTGAGTTTTATGCAGGGAGGCCAAATGCCGAGCATTCTGGGCCCCAGAGGAAAAAAAAAAGAAGAAGAAGAAGCAAGGCCACATAATTTGAGTGGAGATATAGAAATAGTGCTATGCATTAAAATGGAGATTTTGAAGAGGATAATGATGAAGTGAGGAGCCTTTAGGCAGACAAAATATTGGAAATAGGGTAGAATCAAGTGAGAGAAACAGTAAGAGAGAACAGTTCAGAACCATAGACTAAATGCAGAGTTTGTGCTGGCCTGACCCTTTTCCTGCTACAATTCAATATTTTGAAGGTCAGTTTGGTGGTTAAAGGAGCCATTCAGCTTGGATACAACCTCAAGTCTCATTTCACTCATCTGAGCAACGGGTACAATAAGACTAACTTAATTTACCTAACTAGCAAAGATTGGAGAGATCAAATAAGATAAGAAGTGAAACATACTTTATATATTGTAATGTTCTTTAACCTAAGATGTGGATACTAACATTTTAATTTTGCATTATCATTATAAAGGGAAGGTTTCAGAATTAGAGAATTTGTTTTGTATGCATCAGGAAATATCATATAGGTGTATTCCTTTTCTAATCATATGTAAGACCAATCCAAGCTGTAGGATAGAGTACAAAAATGGGGAAAGAAAATGTTTTTGTGTATATCAGGCAAGGTATGGTTGCGAGAAGATGCAGACAGATGCCCAAATTTTTCCTGAAATGTATACTACTTAAATTTTGGTTAAATTCTACAGACCTCCATCAGGGATAATGATACATTTTGAAAAATTCTGATTCAAATGTTTATCAAAAATCTACTGTGCATGTTACAGTACTGCACTCTTTCACATCTATTATCTATTAAATTAGCATTCTTACAATGCTAAGTGAGGTAGGCATAGTTGCCATTTTTCTGAAACAATATCTTGAAGTGTTTGCTTGGACAGAAATATTTTAATTGTTAAGATTCACTGCCAGGAACTGTACGTGATGTTTTATTCTGTCTAAAAACATTTTTCTCATGTTACGTAGTCACAGGCTTAATGTCATGCCCTGGATTTGGTTCACAGAGCAGCAAATGGCAGAACTGAACAGAGACCAACTGTGGAGCATTTGACAATTTACTTTAAAATAATGATCTCAGATTCTAAAGGGAAATGGCCTCAGATATAAACAATTTTGCTTGGTGAAGGCCAAGGACAAGATAATGTTTATTCAGTTACTTTTGGTCCTCTGGAGTATAAAGATAGATGATCAAGAGAAAGGAAAGAGACATTTGGATAGGTCAGCATTCCCTAGACCCAGGCCAGAGTGGAGTTTTTCCTTTTTTCTCATATCTCCAGCAGTACATAAATAAACAAAAGTCTATTTAGTTAGTACTCTAATTCAATAAAAAAGGATAGTTACATGGATAGAATCTACTACAGGAATTTAGCTGTATTCATAGCTACCTAAGTATGGCCCGTGTTGTGGATGGCTTATTATAGTTACCTTTTTATGTTCTCAGAGAAGAATAATATTATACCCTTTGAACCCCACCCCAAAGTGTGTGTGTGTGTGTGTGTGTGTGTGTGTGTGTGTGTGTGTAAGGAGAAAGAAAAAGCTTGTATAATTCTCTTACATGGATAAGGCATTAGCCACACTATATTTGGGAAGCAGCATTTTGGAAACGCAAATGGGTAAGAATTTTAACTTTATGTTTTTTGAAAGAGTCCTGCTGATTTGGCTACTATTAAGGGCTAGTGCTTTGGACTTTTGTTGTATGCTATATATGATCTGTGAACCTATCTATAAGTTATCACATGGATTTGTGTTTTCTAGTTTCCTTTCTAAAGTTCCACTCTAATTAAATGCTACCATAGCAGTGTTTCCCAAAGCCTATTCCATGACCCAAAGTAGAAGCTGCTTGGAAAAATGGTGTCTGTGACTAAATGCTATCGAAAAATTGGATTAAAGGAAGTTGAACAGATTTCTTTACG
>NW_011888803.1:15911091-15926402 GCF_000151845.1 Pteropus vampyrus
TAAGAATTTTAACTTTATGTTTTTTGAAAGAGTCCTGCTGATTTGGCTACTATTAAGGGCTAGTGCTTTGGACTTTTGTTGTATGCTATATATGATCTGTGAACCTATCTAGAAGTTATCACATGGATTTGTGTTTTCTAGTTTCCTTTCTAAAGTTCCACTCTAATTAAATGCTACCATAGCAGTGTTTCCCAAAGCCTATTCCATGACCCAAAGTAGAAGCTGCTTGGAAAAATGGTGTCTGTGACTAAATGCTATCGAAAAATTGGATTAAAGGAAGTTGAACAGATTTCTTTACGGCAAAATTACTCACAATATATTTTATGTTTATTTGCATTTTAAGTCTCCTAGGGTAGATAATTATATGCAGTTTTTTTAATATTTTTTTGACCCCCAAATCTGTCCTCTGTTCTCTTAACACAATTTCTTCAGGAATCATTGTAAAGTCATTATCTTCAGGAAATGTTGTTGTAAAACAAAAGTCAGCTAAATAATTCCAATTTTGGGTGCTCTGTTTAATTTTTAGGGAAAAAAAGCTTGTTTTCTTAGCATTGGGAAAAAATTATTAGTGCTTTTTCTGTGCATTGTACTGTAGGCTTAGTTTTTACAGAATGCTGTTCCTCAGGCTGTCACTTCCTATGTTCTGGAATTATCGCAAGCTTCCTCCAGATGGAGATGGTGCTTTGGTTACTTCTTTATGACTGATGTTGTTTTTGGGAGAGAAAAGAAAGTACCATATTTCTAGTCAGTGATTGTTTTTTCCTGTAAATAAAAACACTTTATTGGAATATATTTGCTTGTAAATCTTATATTAATATAAGTATTACATGAATAGATAATACATATATTGTTACTAAATACCAACAATGATAAAAAAATGATATTTTTTTAAGTTTAAACTCTCCTTAAACTCACTTTGACTTTGATTCCTGGATTTAGAAGGCTATATTAGCACTTCCATGTCAATCATATTTAAGAATTAATGATTGACTGAATAAAAATGCCGACTTCATAAAAAATCTAGCTTGCATCTGTTTCTCCTGGTTGAAAAGAGACCAATTAGATTAGAAAATAGAATATACAAATTATGAGGCAATACCATGAATACGTAACATATGAACAAATTTGAAAACTTGGATAAATGGGAATATTTAAGTGAAATATGTATCCTTACCAAAACAAATTCAAGAAGAAATAGAAAAATATGAATAAAATACTCTATGGCAAAAAAATTAATTTACTCTTCAAAAATCTCTCTCATAAACAAGAGTTCCAATTCAGAAAGTTTTATAAGTGAATTGTGATAGAGTTTTAAGAAATAGATATTTCCTGACTTAGAAAAAGAAAAAAAGGTGAAGAGATATCTAGCCTATTTTATTAGGTTAGCATAAATTTGATAACAAAATTGATTAAGGATAATACATGATAATAAAATTATAATGCAACATTATTCCTGAGCATAGATGCAGAAATCCCAAATAAAATTTTAGCAACAAAATATAGATTATTAAAAGAAATGAACAAAAAGTAAAATAAGATTTATAGTAGGAATAGAGGCCTAGTTCCCAGTTAAAAAAATTTATTAATCTAATCCACCCAATTTATATATTAAAGGAAAAATTATACAGTAATTTTCTTTCTTTTTTTATCATTTATTATTATTTATGCCAACAGCATCTGTTCTTCCTAGGTGGTCTCCCATCCGACTACTAATCAGGCCCGAACCTGCTTAGTTTCTGAGATCAGACATCGCGCTTGTTCAGGGTGGCATGGCTATAGATCATGGACTGTGGCTCCACTGGGGTGTGAACTCAAGACTTTCTGTAAAGCAGACATGCTAACCGCTACACTATGGAACCACGTCCAGTAATTTTCTACAGTTACAGGATAAGCAGCAATCAATACAATTCGGCATGTATATATGTTAAAATTTTTTGCAAATTAGGATTAGGAGGGGATGTTAAAAAACCTGGCACAGTATTTAATGGTAAAAATTTAAAAGCATTCTTATTAAATCCAAGAGTATGATAAGTTACTCTGCCCTAATATTGTCCTAGAGAAAGACTATTAATAAATCTTCATTAATATTTTAGTATCAGAATAAATAGAACAGATCCAAGCCTGCATGAGACCATAGTCATTTCAATATATGGTTTTGAGCTAACTGACTTTCTATAATAGAAAAGAAAATAACATTTAAAATGTTAGAATAAAATATTGTAAAATATTATGACCACAGGATAAGATTTTTTTAACCAGAGACCTTAAGAAGTTATAAAGAAAAAAAAAAATAAAATTTATGTGTTCTAAATATTCATTAAATACTATAATATATAGAAAAATCCTAAACATTCAAAAATATATTTATATTTTAATGTAAAATATATTAATAGATAATATTTAATATTATTTAAATATTTATATGTGAAATGTAATTTATATAAATTGATACACTTTACGAAATTTATAAAAATCCTAAATATATGTTAAAAACTTTAATATACATTAAAATTCTAAATGTTCAACATATTAGAATGAAATATAGTAAATATATTTATGACTACAGGATAAGAAAGAATTTCTTAAACCAGATACCTCAAGAAGTTATTAAGAAGACAAAATTTGATACATTTTATAAAGGTTAAAACTTATGCTCAAAAAACATCAGAAAGTTAAAAGATGAGCAACAGAAGATATTTACAACATATACGACATATTAATAATCACAAGCCACGGACATATAAATATGTGCTAAATGTCTGAAAGAAAAAGATAAGCAACTCAAGAGTAAAATAGACAAAAGATATGAACAGGTAACCATAGAAGAAGAAATTGAAAGTGGTAACAAGTATATGAAAAGATGGTTGACTTCATTAATAATCTATGAAAGCTAAATGAAACAATGAGATTTTATTTTAAACCTAATCAGGACAACATGTTACTAGAGTACAGAAAATCCATTGTTGGGGAAAATGTGGGAAACAGAAACTTTCATACAATGCTAGTGAGAGTGTAAACTGGAACAAGCACTTTGTAACAATGTCTATTATAGTTGAAAATGCATATATACTATGAGCTGACAATTCTATTTCTGGGTATATGTCCTAGAAAATTCTAGGATACATAACTGTGCAAATGACAACATTATTTGTAAGAGGAAAAAAGTACTTTCAAATTCTCATCAGTAAAAAAAATGGATAAATAAATTGTTTATCCAGAATATAATACAACAAAGTGAATGAAATATATGAATGTATATGAGTAGATTTCAAAATACCTAAGGTTGAGTAAAAACAAAAGCAAGTTGTAGAAAGTTGCATAGATTATGATAACATTTGTGTAAATTTAAAAAATACAACACTATACGTATGTATTTATATACTATTGTCAAGTACATGTTACTTACAAATTCATTAAAATGTGAATTGCATACTTAACAGATACAGGGTAGTAATCGATGCTGGGGATGGAGGAAGAGTTATAGATTGGGGAGGGGTTCAGAAAGAGGTCAAATTTATCTGTACTATTTTTGATATTTTAAAATACAAAGATCCAAATCAAATATGATAGAATGTTAATATTAACTCTGAGTGGTGGATACACATATATTTGTTGTATTATCTTTGTATTAGTCTGGAAAAATATTTTTAAAAAATTGCAAAGAAGAGATTCACGTATCAGCACAATTACACAGCTGGTAGAGCCTTTTTCAAAACATATCTTTTTCCACTACTCCACTTTATTTCACAGATTTACTGTATGTTAGCATCTGGATCTTTTAAAGCCCAGACTGCAGTTATAACCAATTTAGCAACAATGATTGGATTTATACATTCGACCCTCCTCTACTTGTTTCCCCAAACCAGTATCCTGTTATCTTCACTGGAATATAGTTATCTTCTAAATGCCATCTCTCTTCAAGCCTGCATGTACCTCAGCGTGCTATTTTTTATAATCCAGGATTACCAGAACAAAGGTATTTCTTTATAGAAGTACATATCAAAGGAACTGTGAAAAGCTTGCTTTGAGGGACTCAAAAGTTAGAAAATATCACTTGGGTGTTGTGAAAAGGAAAAGGATTTTTATTGATTGCTCATTGCAGTTGTTCAAATTTCCTGTGAGGCCAAAGAATGACATATCATAACACTAAGAAATTTAACACGTATGAGGTGGCTTGCAAGTGTGCAGCTTTGAAGTGAAATAGACCAATGTTGGCTTCTTCTTTTATTTATTTATTTTTCTTGTCTGTGATTTATAAAATTCCGGTGTCTGAACAATTCTACCTTCCACTCTGAAAGATACACCTGTGTGGCAATTGAAGTTTCAGCAGAGAAAGGGCTTTTCTTATAAGAAGAACTAGACTCTCCCAATCCAGAATAAATGATAGGACTTCTTTTTTCAACTTTATTCCAATATCTAATCAGTGAATTTCTGAAGGGTGGTTTCTGTCTGTGTCTCATTTTATTTCAACCAATTTTTATAGATTGCTTAGCATGTGCAAAGCACTGTGCATTGATATGGAGGTAAGAACTCTCATTTTCTGCCTTTCAAAAATAAAAAAAAGGCTACTATCTTATAAAAGATTAGTTTTGTGGATTTTAGCAATTAAGAGGAAGTAGTAAACCAACAGGATTTCAATGTTCTGACTCTTCAGTAGTGCATTTACTCTTTAACTCAATTTAATAAAATGGTACCAAAAATGTAGCAAAAATAAAGTGACATATGCTTCTTTAATATCTATTTTATTAGATTCTTTCCCAAATTTCCTTGTGCTGAAAGCTATAGAATTATACAAGAAGAAGGTTTACAGAGTCTCATCACATTTCTGAGTGTAATCCAGGGACTTTTAGTATCATTTACCATTTTATTCTCCTGTAAGACTTTATAAATGAAGCCCTACATCCCGCTGTAAGGAACAAAGGGAATAATGGAGCATCAGGGACTGTTGCCTAAGAAAGAACTGCAGAATCTGACCTTCCTTTTTTTTTTTTTAAGGTAACACTTAGCCTCCTCTGATATTTTATAACAGAAAAGCCCAAAGTTTTATATCAGGAAAAGACCTTCAGGTCTGTGCTGCCTGGGGTTCCATCTGTTCACTCCCTATTATGATGAGAGACCAGGGCTCTTCTTACTGTCCTAAGCTAAACAAAAGGTATTTCTTCAATCATCAACTATAGAAAAAAAAACCGAGCCACATAAAAAAAAAAAAAAAAAAAATCTAACTGAAAGCCACAATAAGCATTTGCGATTTCCATTATTGTAAGCCAACGGTTATGTACATTCATGCACATTCATATCTAGGCCAGCAGTCCATTTGTACCTGGCATCCTTTTTCGGAAGGCTGAAAAGCCTCATGAATGGAGAGGGCACAAACCTCAGGCTTTATTCTTGCTTTGGAACCTTTGTAGATTTCATTCAAACTGATAGCACATTTTGGACATTTCTTTATGGTTTAATTTTCCTAAGGTTTTATTGATAAAGATGAACTATAAGAAGAGCTATTTTAGTGCAGGAGCTTTTCTTTCAAAGAAGCATTTCTAAAGCCTTTATGAAGGAGATAGAAATATCTGCACAGTCTCTGTTAACCTTATAGTAGAAAGTGTTCGGTTACCATTCTAGACCCAAATGCACCTCCCTCTGTTGCCTTTTGGAGCCTAGAGAAGCTGTGCACTTGTAAATTATGGAAGAAGAATAGCATCTGGAGTGGGTTGACTAGTGTCCTCCCCAAATCTATGTCTACACGAGAACTCAGAATGTGATCATCTTTGGAAATAGAGTCTTTGGCAGATGTAAGTAGTTAGAGAAGCAGAGAGGACACAATGAGACACAGAGAAGGTCATGTGAAGATGGAGGCAGAGATTGGAGTGATGCTTCTCCAAGCCGAGGAATGCCAAGGATTGCTGGCAACTGTCAGCAGCTGAGACTCCAGAAGGAACTAGTCTTTTAATTTTGGACTTCTGGACTCTAGAGATGTGAGAGAATACATTTTTCTTGTTTAAAGCCACTAGTTTGTGGTAATTTGTTATGGCTGCCCTAGGAAAAAAAAATACATCCCACATACAGACCTGTTTGTCTAAGAAAACTTCTTAATCTCCCCTACACCATTTTTTTAGAGGGGGAGGGGTGATATAAAATTTAAGTGTTCTAGGATATATTAAGCTAGAACATCACAATACAGAAAATCTTTAATTCTTTATAGTTACAATCGCTAAATCTAAGAGTATTGGAAAGATGCTATTTGAGCACTTTCTTTCAGTGATGCATCAACCATCTAGTGCCATAGGATTCTGGCAGCTGAATGTTGCACTGCCCTGGCTTTCATTGAGAAAGTTCTTTCCAGTGCCATACATATGTAAAATTGGGTAATGGTTATATTGCTCTCTCTCTCAGTCTCTCTCTCTCTCTCTCTCCCCCCGCCCCCCCCTCCCCACACACACAGTAAAAGAGAGCATGAGCTTAAAGAGCTACATGGAAAATAGTAAGCACTCAATAATTATTAATTATTATTGGTATTTGTGTTGCTATTGTCAATTAGTCATTCAGTCAACAAATATTGAGTGTCTACCTTGTGCCAGGTGCTGCTTCAGTTGTTAGAGACAGAATAGTAAACAGAGTTTCTGTTCTTGAGCTTATTTTCTAAAGGGGGGATGTGGCAGTCAGAGTAATGGTCCTCCAAAGATGCCCATGACCTAATCCCTGGAACTATGCATACGTTATGTTATTTGGCAAAAGGGGATTAAAGTTGCAGATAGAATTAAGCATGCCAATTAGCTGACTTTAAAAAGAGAGATTATTTTAAATTATCCAGGTGGTCCAATGTATTCCTTAAAAATAGAGGAGGGAGGCAGAAGGGAGAGTCAATTGGAGAAAGCTGTAACAGAAGAAAGGCACAGAAAGATGTGTTGTTGATAGTTTCAAGGATGGAGGGAAGGGGCCATGAGCCAAAGAATGTGAGTGGCCCCTCGAAGCTAGAAAAGGCAAGAAACAGACCTAGAGTCTCCAGAAAGGACCACGGTCATTCCAACATCTTGATTTTAGCCCATTAAACCCATTTTGGACTTTTGACTATCAGAACTGTAAGATAAATTATGTTGTTCAAGCAACGAAGTTTGCAGTAATTTGCTACAACAGTAACAGAAATCTACAACAGGATGGAACTAAAATAATCATATGAATAGATAACAAATGAGACAGGATTATTTTAGGTTTGATAAATTCTCTGAAGAAGATAAGATTATATGATAAGATAATGTCACTTGCTCCTTGAAGTGTCCCTTCACTTCTCCACTCCACTCCAGAAAGTACAGTTCCTATGCGGAGGTTTCCACTGCCTTTGTCCTCCATTATTACTCACCAGACTCTTTAGAATTGGTCTCAATAACTCATGAATTTCTGAAGACAAAGATCTGTCTTTTATATCTGTACCTTCTTGCTGTTGTCCTGCATGTTGCTGATTCTCAGCACCTAATTCCTGAATAAATCCTGAAGAAATCCAAAGGGAGCTTCTCAAGAAATCTGAATGGGTGATCAAGGAAGGAATACGATAGCTCCCCCTTATCTGAAGTTTCTCTTTCCATGGATTTAGTTCCCTGCAGTTAACCAGGGTCTGAAAATATTAAATAGAAAATTCCAGAAATAAACAATACATATGTTTTAAATTGCATGCCATTCAGAGCAGTATGATGAAATCTCATGCTGTGCAATTATCTCTTTGTCTAGCGTCTCCACACTGTATATGCTACCTGCCCATTAGTCACTTAGTAGCTGTCTTTGTTATTAGAGAGAAGGACCATATTCACATAACTTTTATTATAGTAAGTATATTGTTATAATTGTTCTATTTTATTATTAGTTATTGTTGTTAATCTCTTACTGCGTCTAATTTATAAATTTAACTTTATCAGAAGTATGCATGTATAGTATAGAAAAAACGTAGTATATATAGGGTTCTGTACTGTCTATGGTTTCAGTTACCCACTAGATTTCTTGGAATGTGTTTCTCAGGACTAAGGTGGCAGCTATCGTATGTTAAACACCTTCTTAGCAATGTTTATTTTCTTCTTTTTTTGTCTTTGAAGGGAATGAAGACTTTAGATGATGAATGAATGGGGGAAGCAAGTGTGGCACATGATTCCAGAAATCTAAGGAAGAATGTCTCCAAAGATAGTTCTTATGGATTGGAGTAGAGAGTTGAGTATGAATTTGCCTCCCATCAATTTTGTTCAGTCAGTCACTTTTTGTTCCCACTACATATGAAACTACATGAGGTCAGGGATTGGCATCTATATATTCTTTTCTCTCTGGTGCCTAGTAGAATGCCACCTGTGTGTTTGAATGATGGCTCAGTTCAGCTCCTTTACTATGCACATGAGGAAACAGAGGGTAAATGACTTGCATAAAGTCATACAAAAAATCAGTGGCAGGGCCAGTATCAGAACTCAGATATTCTGAATCCAGATAACCATTGTTCCCTTAGATATTAAGTAAAAATTTAAAAATGAAACAAATTCTTGAACATCTCAGAATACTTATAGTTGTCCCCTGACTGTCTGTCTGTGTGTTAATAAGGTCTAATAAGACAAGCTTAAGTGTCATTAAAGTGTGCCCCGAATTGCTCAGCTGTTGATGTATCTTAAAGCAATTACCTCATGACTCTTCTAAGATGGCTGGTCATGAAATGATCCTTGTGTCAGCATCAGTGACCTCTGTGAGTGTTTTTTTAATGGCTTTACTTATTTGTTTGTTTTTTACAGCTAATATTAGATATGGAAACTAGCTTCTTAATTTACTAAAATTAAATGAAAGTCCTAATAACTTCATGAGGAAGGAGAGTGCAGGTTGCCACACACTTGCATTGTATCTGGCTCAGTGTTAGGAATGAAGTGACAGAGTAGATGTAGCTGACAATTTATGGGATTCTTATTGTTGAAACAGCCCATTCTCTTTCCCATGCAGAAGCTTTGGTTTCCTCTTCTGGATAAACACAGGTGTTCTTCCTCAATTCCCGGTTCACCAGTGAATCACAGAAGTAAAGAAGCAGGAACTTAAAGATGACCTAATCCAGTCTCTTTATATAGAAGAGGAAACCGAGGACCAAAGAATTTAAACAGCTTTTTCAGGGAGAGGTAATTAGTAAAAGAGGTGTGTTTAGCACTCAGTTTCTAAGCTCACAATCTGTGTTCTTTCCATTCTAACACACTGTTCCTTTTTCCTACAAATATTTTTTCCTTCTCCTTTCATACTTTATCTCACTGCCCAACTCCTTTACTCTATTCAAAAGAAGAGTTATGACCTGGATTTAAAATTGAATTTTGTTTGATTTAGAAATTATTTATTTGAATGAGCAGAAAACTGTGGGAACTGTCAGGATGCCTTCCGAAACCCAAACATTTTTGAAGCCTAGGACAGGATAAAAGTAAAACCATTTGAGTTTAGGCTATTTAATAAAGAGGTTATACTGATGTTATTTGGGAGAATATCATTTATTTACCTTGTCTCTGTCTCTGTGTGAGGGAGGTGACTGCAGACAATGAAAAGTTAGATAATGCACATTTTGATTTAGAGTTTACTGATCCTCTTGTTCTTAATATGCTCTTTTCTGTTTATCAAAAATTCATTTATTTTTTTTATAGTTTCTTTATTAGGAAAATTAAGGTAATAATATGCCTTACCTCACAAGATTATTATAAGAATTAATGAATTAATGCACGAAAGTACTTAGAATAGTGCCTCGTATATGCCATCATCATCGTCATCACGATCCTTCAATACCTAGCTCAGATCCCTTTTACTCCGGCTGGCCTTTCTGAATGTTCTAGTGGGAAGTAATATTTCTTTACCTCAACCACTATGATATCCATTATTTATGCTATTTTGGATAGAGTTGTCAGTTATTTTTATCATGTGCACAGTTAACATATATTAATTGAACACCTGCCATGAGCTAAACGCTTTGTGGTCTCTGCTCTGATAGAGTTTACAGTTTACCTGTAAGCAATAATCTACTTAAAAGGGAATGAAGATTTTTGGGGGTGGGGGGTGGGTAGAGTCTAGGATGAGGGAGGAGACAGGTCAGAAAACGACAGCGTTTTGGCTTATGGTCCCATTAGTTGGGTGGTCTTTTATATAGTTACTTTACCTGATGACAATCATGGGTTATTCCTAGTGCCTGTTGGATACTCCGCTTGTCTGCGGTGAAGGAAAACATGAACTTGCTGACATTTCTTGAGTTGAGGACTCTAGAAGCAAACATTCACAACTTGTGTAGTTCCTTTTCCTCTCTTGCCCCAGGGATTCCACCATGTGACTTCACTCTTGATCTGACTTTATGTAGCCACGTATGTAGCAGTCTAATATCTTGAGCACTTGGCTGGCCATTTCTTGATCTAGACTATGGTATACACCATTGACTTAGGCTGACAGTAAATATTTATTTCTGCTCTTAGCAGTCTTTGATACTATTAGAGTTGTTTAATTGGGGCATCAAAAGCGTTCGTTTGTTTGTAAAAGGAACTTAGCTCTTCAATATAATTTTCTGTGAACTCTCCAGTTGCAAAAAGCATGCATGTAAACTTAATAACCTTTTCTTTTTTTCTTGGCAAGTTTCTTTAAGGCCTGGCTCAAATATTACTTCCTATGCTCTTTGTACCTTACTATTCTTTTTCTCTTTCAGAACTGCTTGTTTCTTTTTTGTGCTACTGATCTGATAGTATGAAAATTTTACTATTTCAAATGATTCAGAGTTAAAAACAAAATTTTTGACTATGGAGACCTATAGAATCTATTGCCTAATTTACCACTCCATCTTTATCTCATAGTTCTCTCCTCATTGCTCACAAAATTCCAGTCCTGTTTTCCTTCTCTGATTGTTTTCACCAGAGGAAGCATTTCCAGACTTACGGCCTTTTGCACTGGCCTTTCCCTGTGCTGGGAATACATTTTCTGTTAGCACCATCTCATCAACTTCCCTGACTGTTATATCAAACAGGATTTTCTCAATTACAAAACCTTATGTATGTCTTTCATAGTATTTATTATGATCTTTATTTGATGAATGTGCCTCTCCAACACTAGCATACAGTTCCATGAGGATAGGAACTCTATCTTGTTTCTTATTATTCCCAACACAGTACATGGCACAGGGTAAGCAATTAAGAGTATGTAATATTGTAGACAAGTAGAGAATATCGACACGGGTCAAATATTTCTATTAATACATAATTATCAACTGTGCTACATGTGGTAAAGAAAATGTCTCAGAGCTTTGGGGACATATAATAAGGAGTTAGGAATAGCTTTCTTGAGAAAACAATAATTATTCTGACACCTGAAGAATGAAAGTAATATGTACCATGGTAAAGGTAGAGAGCATATCCAAGTGAGAGGAAAGAGTACATGCTCAGGTTCTGGGATAGAAGGCAACATGATGCATTTGGGACCTAAAAGAAGCCCAATGTGCTGAATGCCAGAAGAAGACAGATGACAGAGGAGAAGAACAGGCTGTACAAAAAACTTTTCTCTCCCAGGAGATTGTACACCTCCTAGATTGGGAGTAGGTGAGGGGAAAGGGGAATTGTAAGGGTTTGGATGGGGTGGGCAAACTTGGTTTGTTTCTCCAGTACAATGGCTGTCAGGTAGAGGAACTCAATTAATCATATTTAAGCAGAAATGGCTTAGAGTTATTGCTTCGTTCCCAAGTCAGCTCATATGCAGCATCTGCAGATCAATAATTATGGAGCATGGAGAATAGTTATTTCTGTAGAGAGCCTGGCTCCCATAATTGTTGGTGAACAGAGTCATCAGATGTGCCTAGAATTCCTTATACTACGAGCAAACCATCATCATATTTTGTTCCTTATTTTCTTAGTAGTTTTAGTTTTTAGAAAATGTTCATGTCTAAAAAGCCAAACAGATAATCTGGCTAACCAATGACTGTCATGAAAATTAGACTTTGCTTTATAGTATAGAAAAATATCTATTGTCCATTTTCAAAGGCAAATACAACCTCTTGTTTGTGCTTTGGTTAAGGAAAAATATTCAAATTGCTACAACAAAACCCTTTCTCTCAAAATCTTACTTACTTCTTCTTCTTCTTCTTTTTTTTTTTTAAAAAAAGTTATCTTAAATAGTCAAATTTGTTTAAAATAAAGCAAAATGGAGATGAAATGCTTTCCTCTTAAGTCGTGCATCGCATTTTATTTGTGAGATTGCAATTCTTTGAGTATGTTCTTGGTGGGTTAAAGATTCAATAAGAATGGAGAAATCCCATAGATTTAGGTACTGGTAGTAGGAACATGCAATTGATTTATTATTTGAGTACTAGTGAGACTAAAGCATTTTGTAAGAAGCTTTGCTCTAGAAGATACTCTAGCGATTTGGAAGCATAAGGTATTAAAATTTACCAAATAAATGGTTGCTGCACATTTATTTTAAAACTTGTTTCACTTGGTCATTGCTATGAAGGTTAAAGAAATGCTTTCTAATAAGACAAAATGGAATTGCACATTTATATTGCCATGTTTAATTTGTACCTTACACCTTAACATACAATATGATGGAATGTTTTTAAACCGTGAAGCTGGCATTAATGAGGTCGCCTGATTCATACAAGTCTTTCGTGTGGCATTTATTGATATAACTGACTTCAAAAATTATACCCTGAATAATAGTTTAAGTGAAAGTGAATGGAAATGTCCTCTTTTTTTTTTCTTTAATAGCCTTTCACCAGATGCTCATGAAAATTTTAAAACAGATTTAAACTTTCAATTTATTTTGTGGTGCTATTTTATTATGCAGTTTATATTTTTTAAAGTTCTGATAATGATCAGCTAGAGAATAGTTATTATAAATTACAAAAATGTCATTAAAATTTTACTAATAACTAATGACTGTTATTGATATCTAAATTTGAATTAATGCCTAAATAGAGAATGTTGAAAAATAACAGTTATTATGAACCTAATTTCCTAACCTATCACTTGCTTCCCTCCCTTGTGTTCCTTTTTTATTTAGGTATGACAAATGCTTCGACATATACATCTTGGAGGGTAGGGAAGAGTGTATTATTCAACAAGCATACTGAGAGATCGAAAAATCTGTTTATTAAGTGCAGTGATTGACCAGGATTGATTCAAATCATATGTATGTAAGTACAAATAATTTTTTCACCCAGGAGTCTATCTCAGTACCGGCCAATTTCTTAGAACTGAATGGCAATATTTATGACTGACTTAGAAAAATGGCTTTTATATCTGGAGAGCAAGATCAATGCTTTTCAATGAACTAAATATTATAGGTGTACAGAGTGGCTGACACATGGTGAGCGCCCAATAGTTAGATAATCAGCTTTCTCCTTTTGCAGCATCTCTCTCCTCGTAGTCCCCAGATCAGCATTGTCAGTATCCTCTGGGAACTTGTTAGAAATGCAAATTCTCAAGCCCCACCCCAGACCTGCTGAATGAGATACTCAGGCAAGAGTCTAGCAATAGGAATTTTAACAAAGCCTCCAGATGATTCTGATGCATGCTAAAGTTTGAGAATCTCTGCTCTAGAAGTTAGCTTTCACTAATTTCCTAAGATATCTTTTAAGGAAAATGAACCGTAATTCAGCTCATTTTCTTACTTTCCTAACACAGCTAACATTTTTTGAGTTCTTTACAATATGTTATGCACTGTGCTAACCTCTTAAGAGATTAAACTTATTTAATCACTACTATAATATACTATTATTATGGCCATTTGAGAGATGGAAAACTGGGACCTTAAATAAGTTGCCGAAGGTCACACAATCGGTAAAGAGAGCTGAGATTCAAATCCAGGTAGTCTGATATTTGATCTTCATCATTGTGCTGTAAAGCTTTTCGTTATTGAGTAATCGTGACATAGCCGAAACTACTAATTAAACTTGTGCTGACAAATATATTAGATTCCCCCTTACACTCTGATCTTTCCCAGCATAATTTAAAATGAACAGCTGCATTCTGGTACTGTATTAGTTTTACTTTCCATTTGTACAAACGGTAGTAGTTGGAATTGACATGCCCCCAAAGCTGGAGCTGGTAAAAATGTACCAGCCAACAGGTTTTCACTTTGACTCCATGTTCAGAACAAATGTACATGGAATATAGATATTTTATTTCTTGGCAAACAGCAGTGCATGCTGACCCAGCAGATCGGTAGAAGATAAAGCAGAGAGGAAAAAACAGCAATTCAGGGAAACCGGGAAGCTTGGACATGGGGCAGATGATAGAATGAATAATGCCAACACATACTCCAGAGAATAAGATACCAAGCGCAGCATTCTTGTTAAAAGGGTGAAATTCATGACTGGGGTTTCCAGTTGAAAAATCCCCGTGAGCCACATCAGTAAGCATTCTGACCACTAGACCCTGGTTTTTATTTAATGGCTCAAAGGTGAGAAAACTCTGGAATAAGAGGCTTCAGCTGATAAAGAAGAGTGCTCTAAGGAAGACAGAATAGGTGATTGCAAGGTTAGTGCAGTCAGGGAAAAAATCTCTGCTGTTCATCTATCTTCTGTTTTTACCTTCTCTCGCCCTTCATAGTTTGAATCTACTCTCCTCTACTTATTTATGTATCTTTGGAATTTCTGTGTAATGCTGTTTGTCCTCTGTTTGTCATTTGTCAATGACTGGCAATGATGTTGGAATTCAGATGGGGAAAACTATTCAATTATGTTTGGGGGCACTTCAGGTCTGTAATAAGCAATAGAGTTGGGCTGTTATCAGCCGGTAATGAAGCTGTCCTCTGCTATCAGCATCTTGGCTTAGGGAACCTCATCAGAGATCCCTAGTAGGTCAGCTCCTCAATCGCACATTTAAAGCACAAGACCCTACAGGGCACAAGAAAAGGCTTTGAACAATTGACTGTAATCTTTTTAATGTTATGTTTTCCCCAGGATAACACCTAATTGCTTTGTAAATGGTCTGGATTTTTGCCTTTAACAATCTTACACGAAAGGCAATTACGGATTTTTTTTTCTTTAATGTGTAAAATACTTTCTTAGGTCTGTTTCTTTCAACTTTTATTTATGTTGCCCAGCTATAAAACCTGTGTAGCTTGCAGTTATTATTCCGTGTCATCTTCCAAGTTATGTCCTTCATTCTTTAGGATTTTCATGTTCCTTGATGAAGAGGTAAATTACTGGGTGACCACATCAACTTACTTGGCTTGTTACTGAGGTGGAACAGGACTTGCTCACTTTAATATAATTGATCTCTCTGTTTCTAAGATTGAACAGTAGCCTTGGGTAGAGAATTTGGAAGCTGCGAAGATGGGTTCTTCTTGTGAAGACA
>NW_011888803.1:15926502-15934160 GCF_000151845.1 Pteropus vampyrus
AATCATGGGCTTCTGTTCTAAAAAGGATTTATTGAGAATTTGACCTGTATAGATTGAGGATTGTCTGGGTACATTTCAGATTCCTGTCGCTGTGTAATTGTTCAATATTAAAATATTCTTTTCTCTTTGGTAATATGAACCTCACTTAGTGAGTTTCTATTGCTTTTAGAATTTGTCACTCAGATGACTTGTCTTCTTCCCTTTAGAACAGAGGTCCCCAACCTCTGGGGTCCGTGGCCTGTTAGGAACCAGGCCACACAGCAGGAGGTAAGTGGGGGGACCAGTGAGCGAAGCTGTATCTGTATTTGCACCTGTTCCCCAGCTCTAGCATCACCACCCCAGCTCCACCTCAGATCATCAAGCGTTAGCTTCTTATAGAGCACAAATCCTATTATAAACTGTGCACGCGAAGCATCTAGGTTGTGCATTCTTTATGAGAATCTAACGCCTGGTGATGTGAGGTGGAGCTGAGGTGGTGATGCCAGCGCTGGGGAGTGCGGCAAATACCGATTAACGTTAGCAAAGAGATGTGACTGCACAGAGATCATAATAAATCAATTGCTTGCAGACTCGTATCAAAACCCTATCAGTGAGTGGAAAAAACACAAGCTGCATCTGGCAGCAGGCTTTATAGTGACAAGCGAGTTGATGTACTTCAATTGTACAGCTGCATCTGGTGGCATCTGATTTTGCCTTATGGTGAGTTGTATAATCATTAATATTATATATAATATGTAATAATAATAAGGCAACTTTAACTCTATAAATCACTATAAATCTATAAATTAACCCTATAAATGTACTTCCACTTGGACATCAGGATGCTTGGCGAAATTCAGGGGCCTACAAATCACAAGACTTGGACTTTGACTGAGCTGTACCTTTAACCAGCTACTGGACCTTGTCCAGTCACATAACCTCTCTGGGTCTGTATTCTTTTAGTCAAACATTGAAAAAGTCATAAAGTGCTTTTAAAACTATGTTTCAATTCTCAAGTCTCCATTTCTTGTTTTTATATATCCAATGATAATAGAAGTACTATTAAGACACAAGCTAATGAAGAACCTCCTTGAGTGGGATGTTTTTGCTATGCTGAGCTCTTTGCAGAGTTCACTGGTTAAGCACACACTTGTTTTCACAATGCCCAGACTAGGTCAACTCATTCTTATCACTGAAGTGCGAGGCAAATAAACTTGAGGTAATTTTTAGTATTCCACTGGTTAAATGAAATGATTTACCAGAAGGCTCATCTTTTCTGGCAAGACTACTGAAATAGGAAATCAATATTCATCAATGTATCTTCAATAATTTCTCCACAAAGGGAGTGAATATTGCAAATGCTTTGTAGTTGTCTTTCTAACCTTTTCATCAGACATTTATACTGTTTATAAACAAAATATTATTGGCTGTAGAGTTATATATCTTACTCTTTTCTCTCATTCTTGTATTATGTTATTAAAATTCTGCAAAAAGATTTCCTTTTGAATCTCATTTTACATATGTTAAAATGTACTTTTCAGGCCTGTCTTAATTTATTTTTTCTATGTTGTTCTTCATACTTCATGGCTTGGATTCACTTACATGCTAATTACTTTGAATGTGTGATCTCATTTCAAATTCACAATAGTACTATGAAGTAAGTATTATGATTATTGCCATTTTACAGACCTGGCAATGAAACATTAGGAACTTGCCTAAAGTCACCAAACTAGTAAGTGGGGAAGCCAGGATCCACAAAGCAGTGTGTCTGAATCTAGTTCATAGGTCCTTAGCAACTACTCTAAGGAATGAACCTGGAACATTCAGGCTATTGTCTATGTAGGTTGTGTTAGAGTCACCTTATTCTTAGCATTTTTATCTAAAATATTTACATAATTAAGAAAATGGCCATTTGACCTTGTATAGAAGACATTTCACTTCTCTGTGTCTTGATTTCCTCATCTATAAAATGGGTAGTGTGTTAACAATTTTTAAAGGATTGTTGTGAAGATTGAAATAATGTGTAAATGCCTTGGAAAATGACAGCAAAGCATCTTGCTTTCCAAGTAGGGATTCTCAACAAGTGGTTTTCAAATGATTCTAAACTCTGAGACATTTTTGCAAGAAACAACGTTGGCAATTAAAATCAATCTTTCTCTTTTAATAAATCAAATGTTCCCTTGATTTCTGGATTTCCATTTGAAAATATATACAGATGCTTCTTGACTTATGATGGACTTATATTCCAATAAACCTTTCGTAATTTGAAAATATCCTATGTCAAAAAGGCATTTAATACTAAACTATAGAGTATCAGTTATGATACTCTATAGTTTAGTATTAAATGTCTTTTTGACATATCATGAGTCACCCTCATGATAACGTGGCTGACTAAGCGCTGCGGGGAGCTGTGGCTTGCTGCTGCTGCCCAACATCATGAGAGAGTAGCTACATACAGCATATCCTAGCCCAGGAAAAAGATCAAAATTCAAAGTATAGTTTCTACTGAATGTGTATCAGTTTTGCACCATTGTGAAGTAGGAAAATCATAGGTCGAACCATTGTAAATCAAGGACCTCTGTATTTGAAACCATAAAGACTCTTTTTTAAAAAGGAATTTCAACAAGGGATGAACTGAATCATGAAAGTCGATTTGAGCACTGATTCAACATGTAACAAATGTTTTCTCCATGAGCTAAGTTCCCAAGATGTTCAGACCCCAGAATGTGTTGGAGCCACCACAACACAGCTCTCTGTGACCATTTGGCATCAAGGTTGGCTAAGAGGTCCTCTAACAAATGTGAGAGATATCACCGAGCTTATGTTATCATTTTACAGATGAGAAAACTGAAGCCAGAGATATGAGGAAACTGGACCAAGTTTGACCAGCTGGCCAGTGACAAAGCTAGAACTAAGTAAAACCACCCCCATAACCCTGTGCTTCTTTTTCATACCAGCGAAATGACACTTGCAAATCTAAAATGAATTAAATGGAGAAGCCAGTGCCTTTGTGCTCAGAAAGCATTAGGTGGACGTTTGTGTATGAGGCAAGGTGCGGTAGATTTTCCCTTCCATTATAATTTGAACAGAAACATATTTGGCTTTCCTGGAAGCTGTTTTGGTTGTGACAAGCCTGTGTTTGCTTCCCCTCCTGATTGTTATGCTGCTAGCACTGTTCCCCTAATCTCAAATTCACTTTCTATATTTCTTGGTCACTGGGCACATTATTTGACATTTATTTACACTTATCTGCATTTTCCATCTTCTAAGCCCACAATAACACATACTAATGTAAATCCTTGTCTACTGCTTGGCATTTGGATACCTTATTATTTACTATACTGTGCCTCCCCCACTGTTTAATGTAATCTGCAAATCTTGTTCTCAGTACCAAGTTATTTGTACATGTAATTAAAATACGCTATCCCTTCCAACACTGATCTTTGTCGTATGTCTTACTAGTAATTTCCTTCCCAGATGGTGACTATTTTGCTTTATTTATTTCTCTCCTTGGAAGAAGATGGGACAGAGTGAGCTCAGCAATGTTTCAGAAGCCCAATCCTGTTTTCCAAAATTCTAAAGCATCACAACATCTTTAGCACATATTCGGTTACTGAGTAATTTCTGACATGTTTCTTTTTAATGAAAAGAACTTCTGACCAGTAATTGCACTAAACATATATTAATGGCACACGTATGATGTGTAACCACTTCTCCTATTTGGAGGCTGTACAATTGGAGATAAAATTTGAGTCCATTATCACCATGTGCCAGGGTGCTCATCATTCTCCTTTATAATGTCATTCAGGGACCATTTCTAGATAAAGGATATTGCACCAGACAACTAATACTGAAGTTGTTAACCAGGGGCCTGATTGCATAGGGACCTAAAGTGAGTTAACTCTCATAGACATCTGGCAAATTGCTTCCTAAACAGCTATTGCATGGCTGAGAAATTCTCTGATGTTTGAAACTTCCTGCTAGTTGAATAAGGAGTATTTAACAGTGTGAACCACAAGGCTGTCCTCATTTAGCAAAACTATCCATGTGGAGTTGTTTATAAGCAACCCCCTACACACCCACACATGCATTCCCAAACTTCTCAAACTTTTCTCAACGGCCTAGGTGTTTTAACAGGTGTCTTATACCTGTCATTTGTCATTAGAAAAGTTTTAAGTATCCATGTGCCTTTGGAATAGGTAGTAGATTGATTTAAATGAACACTGATACATACAAGAACTGAGTTCTAAAGTGGAGGGCTGTTAGGGAGGATTGAGAGGAGAAGGGTGCTATGTGTAAGGAAGAAAGCCAGTGTAGAGAAATAGAAAGCCAGTTTAGAGAGACAGGGAGGGAGCAAGACAAAACTAGCATAGTTTGGGATAGTTTTTCCTAAATGTGGTTTTCCTGATCAGGGAACATGAAGCTTCTATAAATCATTGCATTGATTTCACAGTGCTACTTCAGAAATAATCCTCTACATTTGCCAAAGTTATCCTCCCACTCAAGGTTATTAGGTCAGCCTACTTATAGCAAATTTTTCCAGAGGTTCTGGTCTGTGAGGGGCAACTGTAAAAGGCAGGGACAGAATATTAAAAGATAGATGAACTTCTATTCTCCTCAGTAGGTCCCATTTTCTCTCTGAAAAGTAAAAAGCTATGCAATCTGTCTCTGGGTGTCTGGGGACATGAGATGCTTATTTTTCAGTCAACATAGGATCTGTGAAGACTTTAGAAATTTTAACCTTGATTTTCTACCAATGCCATTGGCTCTACTTAGGGGTTTACCATCCTGTGAGATATTTCTTGCGGTCGTCCTTTGTCTTTCTCTGGAGACAGACTCAGTTCATTTCTAGAATTTCTCCTGGAAGTGCCATAGCCCCAAAGAGACAAGACAAGCTAGCAAAGAAATCAAGCACTTCCTCAAGTAAATAAAAGCCTAAAAAATGGTTTATTTGGTTATTTTAATTTTTTTCTCATTTGTATTTTTATTAGTCTTATTTAAAGTTGTTATTCAGCCAGTACATATCCATACAGCTATACCGTAGTTAAAAACATTATCAACTCACATCATCTTTTCTCTTTTAATTAATTTTTTAATTTATGTATGCAAAAGTTCACTTCTTTTGACATACAGTCTATGTGACTTGACAAACACAGTTGTAACCACCACTATAAACAAGGCAAAGAATAGCTCCATTGCCCTAAAAACTCCCTCATGTTGCCTGCCCTTTTGTAGTTAAAATCTCCACCTACCCTTAAACCCTACACATTACAAATGTGTACACATTTGTCAAATGTGTAATTTGCAAGTATCTTCTCCCTATCTGTGACTTAAAAATAATTCTCTGAACAATGTCTTTCAGAGTGAAAAAGTTTTGAGTTTTTATGAAATCCATTTATCTTTTTTTTTTTTTTTTTTTACAGATCGTGCTTTTGGTGTCAAATGTAAGACCTTTGACTAACCAAAGGTCACAAAGACTTTCTTCCATCATTTCTTCTAAAAGATTTATAATTTTGAGACTTTACATTTAGGACTATAATCTATTTTAATTAATTTTTGTAAAATAAACAAAGTGCAGTTCAAGATTCAAATTGTTCACATTGGAAATGGATATCCAATTATTCTAGCAGTATTTGTTGAAGATATTAGCCTCTTTCCACTTAATTGTCTTTTCACCTGGGTCAAATATCGATCGACTATCATTTTGTGTTTCTTAGTCTGGACTCTAGTCTGTCGCATTGATTTATTTAATAAAAAACCATACTACTTTGATTACTGTAACTATATATTGTCTTGAAATAGGATATTATGATCTTCTAATTTGTTCATCTTTTTAAAATTATTTTTGATATTTGAGTTTCTTTGACTTCAGTATAAATTTTGGAGTCGATTTGTCAATATCTACAAAAAAAAGTTTGTTAATTTAGATTGAGATTGCATTGGATCTGTACACCAAGTAGGACCATTGACGTCATCATAATATCTGGTTTTCCAGTCTCTAAACATGATATCTCCTTTCATTTAGATCTTCTTGATTTCTTTCATCAGTGTTTGGTAGTTTTGAGCATAATGATTCTACACACATTTTCTTGGGTTTATACATAAGCTTCATATTTTGGAGTGCTATTTTAAATATTTTCTTTTTTGATTTCAACTTCCAGTTGTTCATAACTGATGTATAGAAACATGATAAACTTTTGTATGTTGACTTGGTATCCCACAATCTTGCCAAACTCACTTATTTGATCAAAGAGCTATTTTATTAAATATTTTGTATCTTTTACATAGACAATCATTTGTCTGTGAGTAAAGACAGTTTTATCTTTTCTCCCAAACTTTATGCCTTTTTTAATTTGTATTATCTTATTGTATTGGCTAGGACTTACAGTATGATATTTAATAGCAGAAGTGAGAGAGGACATCCTTACCTTTTTTCAGTTCTTAGGTGGAAAGTATTCAGTCTTTCATCGTTAAGTATTAGACATTTTATTTTATTTTATTTTATTGTAAATGCACTTTATTAGGTTAAGTTATCTTCTATTTTTAGTTTGATAAGAGTTTTTTTAATCATAAAGGGATGTTGAATTTTATAAAATGTTTTTTCTGCATCTATTGAGATGTCAATATAAGTTTCTGTCTGTTTCTTAGTCTGTTAATATGGTAGATTACATTGACTGATTTTTGAATGCTTAAATCTGTCTTGCCTTTTTAGATGAATCCCACTTGGTTGTGATGTGATTTCTTTTTTTTTTTTGTATATATTGCTGTATTTGGATTTGTTAATATTGTGTCAAGGATTATTGTGTCTATATTCATGTGAGATATTGCTCTAGAATTTTCTTGTAATGTACTTGTCTTTGGTATTAGAGTAATGCAAATTTCACAAAACGAGCTGGGAAATGTTATTCCTCTTCTATTTTCTGGAAGAGATAGTGGAATTAATATAACTTATTCATTAAATGTTCAGTAGTTTACATCTTTAAGTAAAACATGAAAATCTTACAACTACATATGTTTCAACTTCAGCTTTACTTGCTTAAAAGGAAATTGTTGCTTTTGATATTTTTCTCTTTCCAGTTCTTGTGAGCTAGATTATAGACATGTTTACAATTCACTTTCAAGCATGCAGAAATGCACAACAGTCTGGAATAGCGAAGGAATGAGAGAGAAAAATCTATATCTTTGAATGACCATCTGGAGCAGAGCCACCCTGCCAACTAAGACTCCTCACTTTTGTCTGAGTAAGAAAAGAATCTTTTTCAATCCACTGCATTTTTGGTTGTTTTAGTCAAAGTGGCTTAGTCCTTACCCTATTTATCCTGACAGAAAAGAAGGTCATTTTGTGTAAACATTATTGAGATTAACCTGCAGGAAGTCTAATGGGATTAAATTGGAGGAGGCTATAAATAGATTCCATTTCTTCCATGGGAAAGATTAGAAAACAGAGTGAGGATACACCCTCAGCTTTCCTGGAGCAGTAGACTGTTTCTCACACACTGAAATTTCTTGCAGCATCTCCCAGTTTAGAGATCTAGATTGCGTGGACTGCATTTTTCCAACTACTGACAATGAGCAGAAAAGAAAGTATTGGGACATATTTGATAGGGAATAAGAAGACATCTAAAGTTCTTTGGTACTTCTTTTTCACAGTGTTCTAAAATTTCTATATTATTACAATT
>NW_011888803.1:15934210-15946223 GCF_000151845.1 Pteropus vampyrus
TTTTATTTTATTTTATTTTATTGTAAATGCACTTTATTAGGTTAAGTTATCTTCTATTTTTAGTTTGATAAGAGTTTTTTTAATCATAAAGGGATGTTGAATTTTATAAAATGTTTTTTCTGCATCTATTGAGATGTCAATATAAGTTTCTGTCTGTTTCTTAGTCTGTTAATATGGTAGATTACATTGACTGATTTTTGAATGCTTAAATCTGTCTTGCCTTTTTAGATGAATCCCACTTGGTTGTGATGTGATTTCTTTTTTTTTTTTGTATATATTGCTGTATTTGGATTTGTTAATATTGTGTCAAGGATTATTGTGTCTATATTCATGTGAGATATTGCTCTAGAATTTTCTTGTAATGTACTTGTCTTTGGTATTAGAGTAATGCAAATTTCACAAAACGAGCTGGGAAATGTTATTCCTCTTCTATTTTCTGGAAGAGATAGTGGAATTAATATAACTTATTCATTAAATGTTCAGTAGTTTACATCTTTAAGTAAAACATGAAAATCTTACAACTACATATGTTTCAACTTCAGCTTTACTTGCTTAAAAGGAAATTGTTGCTTTTGATATTTTTCTCTTTCCAGTTCTTGTGAGCTAGATTATAGACATGTTTACAATTCACTTTCAAGCATGCAGAAATGCACAACAGTCTGGAATAGCGAAGGAATGAGAGAGAAAAATCTATATCTTTGAATGACCATCTGGAGCAGAGCCACCCTGCCAACTAAGACTCCTCACTTTTGTCTGAGTAAGAAAAGAATCTTTTTCAATCCACTGCATTTTTGGTTGTTTTAGTCAAAGTGGCTTAGTCCTTACCCTATTTATCCTGACAGAAAAGAAGGTCATTTTGTGTAAACATTATTGAGATTAACCTGCAGGAAGTCTAATGGGATTAAATTGGAGGAGGCTATAAATAGATTCCATTTCTTCCATGGGAAAGATTAGAAAACAGAGTGAGGATACACCCTCAGCTTTCCTGGAGCAGTAGACTGTTTCTCACACACTGAAATTTCTTGCAGCATCTCCCAGTTTAGAGATCTAGATTGCGTGGACTGCATTTTTCCAACTACTGACAATGAGCAGAAAAGAAAGTATTGGGACATATTTGATAGGGAATAAGAAGACATCTAAAGTTCTTTGGTACTTCTTTTTCACAGTGTTCTAAAATTTCTATATTATTACAATTAAAGACAGTAAAGTATGAACAAACAGATAAGGCAGTCTTTCCTGATTCTAGACAGATCCTAAAACGTGATACCTGCAGAGTAGATAGAAATATAAAAAGATTAAGGAATATATGCTTTTGTGTCTGGAGCCTAAATAATATGAATCTCAAGAGATGACAGTAATGAGTAAATTCATTAAACTTCAATAGACTTGAATTCCTTAACAGGTAGGAGTACTTCAGTTATAGGAGGAACTGCTATCATCTGGAGGCCTAATAATAGTGAGCAGTTTTTTAAACACACACACACACACACACACACACACACACACACACACACGACATAAAAAAGATTTGGTTTTTTTAGCCATCCAGAGTTTCTTTACCAGACATACAAATGAATAGCTCCACCATTCTCCTTTCTCCTCTTTCTCCTTCTAAATTCACCATGGCTTTGGTAATGCCCCTTCAGAAAACATTTTCAATGGCAGATTCTGGTCATTTTGGTCTCTTCTACATCGCGACCTTTAACAGTCTCCTTTCTTCTCTTGTGGGATCTGGTCTCAGTTAAAATTCCTTAGTTCTGAAAGAAATTCAAGGTACTGGCAGAACATACTCACTCTCTTCACAAATCTTGTATTATGAATCCAAATTTTATACAAAAAGAGTAACCTCCCAACAACTTTTGATTCCCCTAAAGTCTTGATCTCTACCCTTTGGAAATCCCTGGACTTATTTTCATATTCCTAAGCAGTATATTTTATCCTTTTCATACTCAGATCAAAATACTGTGTAGAGAAATTGCTCCCAGGTGCATATCTGTGGGAACTTGGCTTCCAAAAGGAAAGATCAGTCATAGAGAGGGGCCCTAATCCACTGAGTTTTTAAGAAGCCCTAAGATTACTGTTGATATAATAAAAACCTCTATAAAAAAAGCCAATGACATAATCCATATTTTACTTGCCAAGGTGAGTAATATTACGATTCTGCTATAATCTTTTATTTTTTTTTGTAGGCTCTTAGAGTGGAGGAAAGGAGAAAATGAATATGAGTTTACTCTAGATTGCAAGTAACTTCTCTACCCCTCTACCAGATTTTCTATCTCTTAATCTAGTCATGATAATCTAGTAATGATATCATCATCACCATCATCATCATCATCATCATCATCATCATGTTCATCATCCTTATCTTCACAGAATTTGAATTTTTACCATATTTCAGCATCTTCCATCATTATGTTATTACTTTCTGTGATAAACATATCAGGCGAGTGTTAGAGGAGGAACACTTCTTTTGTATACCTCTCTTTTCCAGAGCACTTCTGGCTTCTTGTTCCCATCCTTCATTCCTTCCTGCCAAGGTAGAAGTGTTTGTGTAAATGATGAGCAACAGTTATTAATTTTTGGCAGATTTAATTATTTAAACATCATTCTCTATCTCCCTCCACCCCACACCGTAATGAAGCAAAGATGAGAGTGTGTTTGTTTTCCAGACAGAGTCCTCTGGGGATGGGCTGATATGAGGCTCAGACCTCCTTGCAAAGTGTGAGGATGGGGATAAGCAGACCCACAGGGCTCTTCCATACTCTTCCATGTTGTAGTGCCTTCCTCTCTTGTCTAAGTTCTCATTTTGCTTGCAGTTCAGGCTGTTATTTACTAAGCCTTCTCATAATTCAATAGTTAGTGCATTTGGGGAACCTTGAGAATAGAAAAATACTGAGATCTAGGGAGTATGATAAAACTTAGAGATTGAAGTTTTTCTGCAGACCAGGCTATGTGAAATTAAATCTTGATGGTTTGCAATAAAGCTGGTTTTTCATTCTTCCATTTGGCCTTTTATGATTATAGCTGAACTGGGAAACTGAACCTCCATGCTGTATTTGACTTGTGCAGTGACACAGCTTAAGGCACTGAGTTCAAAGGTGGGTGTCTATTTTCATATGGACCCTGAGTGAGTGCACAAGAGACCTGAGCAAACACACAGAGCTTAGGCTGTGGAAGCCCTTCATGAGTGTGAGGCTTCAGCAAACATTATGGCTAGGTTGTGTGACAGTAGATAAGATTTTTTTGAACAGTTGATTTTTTTGGCATTCTCTGAAATTACTGATATTTTTCACTATGGGAGATCCCACATAATAGGTTTTAGGGTACTATAATGAGAAAACAAATATTTGGGGAAGAGATCAAATACATGTAAAAGGAAGAAATCAAATACATGTAGAAAAAGGCACAACAAATGGTGCTAACCCTATATGTGTTAGGAAGGAAAGTATTCAGTTTAAGGAGTAGGTTATACATTCTGTTTAGCCTTTCTGATAAGAATAGGAGACTGGCACCATAAAATGAAATACAAGTTGTAGCTAATGGAAATGCTATTCAAGGTAGAGATTTTCAAAGGCTGAGGAAAACCGTGAGGAGAACAAGGCAGAAATATTAACACTAATTATTAGCCTTAGGTGCAGGCTTACTTAATTCTCTAGCTGAAAATTATTATCCCAGAAGTGAACATAAGCAGTAAAATATATTATATATTCATTTATGAATTAAAATATTTAGAAGAGATATCACCAAAATGGCAGAGTGGAAAACTACAGACTACTCCCCCCATGAAGATCCACACTGAGACAGACCTACATGAATAAAAACAGCTATGGGAGGGCTTAGGAGTCCACTTAAGAAACTTCATCAACACAAAAGAAAAAAAAAACTTGATAATAACTGCACAAAAAGGAAAGAAAGACTTCATTTGCTTGCATCATCCCATCCCCTAAGCCGGCATTGCTCAGCACCAACAGGGAACTCCCCAGTTAGAAAGACTTCCCCTCTCCAGGAGAGGAAGAGAAGGTGAGAAATCAGCGTTCTCAGCCTTTCAGCACACTGCAAAAAGGATCGATACGATTTGGTTTCACCTGACCCAGAGACTGGCAGCTCTGAGACCTATAAATATAGCTAGGAATAAGGAAGTAAAGCAGGAACTATCAATGTCAGCCATTAAGTGGGAATGACTACAGTGCCCAGTGACATTCTCTGCACATGACCCCACGGCTTTTGCCACTGGAGGAAACAACAGCTAGCACCATGGACCCACTGCAGATTTCACCATCTTTTATACCACAGGTATTCAAATTGGCTAATGCCAGCTGCCTGAGTCCCTCTCCATGCCCTCCCACCTGATTTCTGCTGGAGCCCAGGAACCATCCTGGCAGTCAGTCAAGGCCTCTATAGCTGTGCAAGTGCAAGATGCCAACCCATGACTGACTCTACCTCCATGTGCATGCTAGCCCTTCTAACTGTCAGCCTGTATGCCACTGGCCAAATTCCCATCACCAGCCTCCACTGCTGTGCTCATGCCCAGGGGAGATTATGCCAAGGGAGACAGGGTCTCTGCAACTGCTTGTGGTCCCAGATAAGATTCTACCTTCTGTCATTGGCTTGCACCACTATGCTCACCTATAGCTAGTCCCTCCAGCTGTACACCTGCATGCCCTTGGCCTGAGTCCAACCATTGGCCATTACTGCTGTATCATTGGTCTTCACTGCCCTGTGACTAAGGTGAGACCCAGCAGCCATGGTAGTGCAAATTGACATCTAAGGCTCCTAGAGTTACCAGTGAACGTTCAGTTGACCCTGGAACTTGGTGCCTGCCCTGCACGCCCCTCACCCCGCCGCCCTGCCACCACATATGTGCTTGCAACTGGCCACTGCTACTACAAGGCACCTACAGCTAGTCCTCACAGCCCACCATGTGCATATCACCAGCTCCAGCCACTACTGCTACTTGCTCTGATCCCTAGCTACTGGGAACCCCAACAGCCCTTGCAGCTCCGCACACTACCTGTGGTGCTCACCAAGGACCACACAGATGTCAATGGAAAATTCACAAATATGTAGAAATTAAACATCACACTTGTGGACAACCAATGGATCAAAAATGAAATCAAAAGGTAAATAAAAAAAATATACTGTACTGAGACAAACAAAAATGGAAACACAACATACCAAAACTTGTGGATGCAACAAAATCAGTGCTACGAGGGATGTTTATAGCAGTAAATGTTTGTATTAAGAAGAAAGATCTCAAATAAATAACTTAACTTTATACTTCAGGGAACATGAAAAAGAACAAACTAAACCGAAAGTTAGCAGATAGAAGATAACGAAGATCAAAGCAGAAATAGATGAAATAGATAAAAACAGTTGAAAAGATCAATGAAATCAAGAGTTGGGTTTTTGAAAAAGATAGCAAAATTGACAACAGTTTAGCTAGATTTACCGAAATAAGAGGACTCAAATAGCTACTCTGAATAATGAGAATCAGCTGTTTATGAAAATGCTCAAATCTGCTAGTTAGCAAACACATATACAACAATGTTGGGCATCTACTTTTGACTTTAAAAGTGACTAATAATGATTATGCTCATAATACTGTGATACAAAAAGTGAATAATAATGATTATGCTTATAATACTGTGATACAGACATTTTCATATAGTGTTGCTGTAATTAAAATTTTTTTTAAACCTTTCTGGAAAGCAATTTGACATTATATATTAAAAACATTTAAAATATTTCTATCCTTTGACATTGTAATTCTATTTCTAGGAATCTATTCTCATGAAATAATCAGAATGATACTATCCAAGATAGAAAACTTTATGATTTAATGTTAAGTATTTTTAAATGCCATATATAAAACTTTAAGTGATCCCAATTACTTAAAATGAATGATATGTATGTGAGAAAGAATGCTGTCCCAATAAACTCTGATCTTCTCTTTGGACACTAACGACTTAATTCAAGCAGGAGGTAAAAAGATGGGATGGGCAAATTGGCTTTTTGTAGATGTCCGTGGCTAGGCCGTGAACTGCCCCACAAGCTCTAGTAATTCATGATCATTGAAATTCGGCATCTGCGGCTTCTCCTTGCAGTACAACTCTTCTGTAGTACAGTGCTTCTTAAATCATAATGAGAATCTTGCTAAATGTAGATTCAGATTCAGTAGGTATGGAGTGGCACGCTGAGATTCTGTATTGCTAGCATTGCTCAGGTGATGTGAGTGCTGTTGGTCTGACAGCCACACCGAGTACAAGGCTCCAGGCTGGATTGGGTAGCTCTAGTGTAAGATCTTTGTTGTGATGCCAGGTGTCTGAACCTGGCTTATATTTTTGTAGAGTGATAGGATATCTGACTATATGATTTGGGAACTAGAACCTAAAGACCTTTTACTACTGGCTCGCTGATTAATATTTGACATCTCTTATTTAAGATTTTGGTGAGAGTTAAGATATATGACAAATCCAGTAACTCCATATTAGGAGAGTAGTACCTCTAGAATGGTTGACGTGGTGGGTTTCATAGCCATTAGAAATTATTTATTGATTTATTTACAGAACACAATAGTGGAGAATGTGGCCCTGAGAAAATAGTAGACAAGCTCTTCAATTTTAATAGGAAATAAATGAGATTTTCTGAAATCTCATATTCTGCTGGTGAAAGTATAAATGGGAATAACCACGTTGGAAACTAATTGATGATATTTAATAAAGATGAACATAAGTATATCCTATGAACAAAAAAAGTAATATTTTAATAGATTAATAGATTTAATACACCTATTTAGTTTTATGCATCATATATATCACAGTTTTATATATATATTTTATATATATATATATATATATACATATAACTAAATATGTACATATGTCTACTAAAAGACATGAGTTAAGAGTGCTCATAGCAATACTATTTGTAATAACCCCAAACTGGAAGCTATCCGAATGTCTTTCTGGATGGATAAATTGTGGTATACATACACAATGAGATCCGTGTTTACGACAATAAAAATAAATGATCTACAATCATGCCATAATATGAATGCATGTCATTAATAAAATGTTGAGCTTATGAAGCCAGATACAAAAGAGTACATGCTATATTACTTCATTTACATAAAGTACAGAAGCAATAATCCTTGCTGTTAGAAACCAGGGTATTGTTCACCATTGCTGAGTGGTATCTTCTGGAAGAAAGTATAAAGGAAGCCTCTAGGGTGCCGGTAATGGGCTTCTGCTTCACAATCTAAGTGCTAGTTATTTAGGAGTGTTTAGTTTGAGAAAATTCATTGGGCTAACTATATAATTTTCTGTGTGAGTGTTATACTATCATAAGAGATTGAAGAATGCACACACACAGAAAGAATCTTCAGGGTGGGATTGCTGGGGGAGATGGGATCATGAAAAAACAAAGTAATTGTGGGAGATACCTTTTCTGAGCCAATTATATATATATATATATATATATATATATATATATATATATATATATATATATATATATAACTATTTTCTGAGGGTGATTTTGTGGGCATAAGGTCTATGTTACACTATCTTTCTCCCCTAGCATAATTCTAATATAATATTCAAAATTTGCAATATTTATTTCTGTCTTATTTTTGTTTTTATACAGGATTTGAGGCAACCTAAAAGAAGTGTAGGTTAATTACCTGATGAACAGGTCATATGAGAAAAGTCAAGTGCAATAATTTAGAGTAAAACACCAACAAAAATAACTTCTTATAAATTTCTAATAATTAGAAAAGCCATCTGCACTATGCAATATCCTAAATAATTATCAGCCTTAATAATTAACAGCACAACGTTCTGTTCTTCATTCTTACTAACTAGCTGTACATAATCTTGAAAAAGTCACAAAATCCGTCTGGACAACTCCAAACCCAAGAGTAACTTGATAACCTTGACATTTTGTTATAGTTAGAGTGCTACTATCTGAGATTATCTTGATTTTTTTTCTTGTTTATTTATTTTCCGATTCCCTCTGTCTTTAATGTTTAAGTATTTTATTCATTACTGCATATGTAGTGCTTGCTAGAACAGTGCATGGCACATGGCAGAAAAAGAATTTACTTAATAAGGGAAAAAACCTGGACTAGATCACCAGGTTCTTTCTAGCTGTAATTTTCTGGAACTCTAACATTGCACAAGTGAATTTGCAGGTCCAGAAGGGACTCATGGATTAACAAAATTCTGATTCCAGAATTAGATTAAAAGTAAAGCATAGGACAGTGGTTCTCAAAGCACGGTTCATAAACACCTAGGGGTTCCAACAACTCTTTCAGGAGTCCATGAAGTCAACACTACTATTACAATAATACTAAGACATTATTTGTAACTATGATTCTCATCTCATGAGTATACAGTGGAGTGTTCTAGAGGCTGCATGACATGTGATTTTGCAGCAGACTGAATGTAGAAGCAGATATCAGAATCTTGTTGTCTTCTATAATGCTGGGTAGTAAAAAGATTTGCAAAAATGTAAACCAATGCCACTCGTCTTGCTATTTTTGCTTAGGAAAATACATTTTTTTTTCCCATAAATATACATTTTTATTTAGTATTGTTATTTTAAATGAATGAATAAATAAATAAATATACAAAGTATTATAATTTCTAATGCTAAGTATAAATTGATATCACCAACATAAATAAAAGCTCTTAGTGAATCTTCAGTATTTCTTGAGTTAAAGGTTGCCTGAGAAAAAAAGTTTGAGGACACTTGATACATGGAGCTGCTCACAGCAAAAACAGGAAAGGCTGGATGATGGCCCAGGATAGGAGGGCAAGCTCGGAATAACACTTTCTGACTTACTTTTCCCTCCTCTGGGCTGAGAATCTGCTCCAGAGTCTGCTCCATTAATGATGCATCCAATCCAATTCTGTTTTCTAGAAATTTCCATCACCGCAGTTCCCTTCCTATATGTCAGTTGCTGAGACAGCAACAGTAAATAAGAAATTATTCCACTTCTGTCTGGCAAAAGTCCACAGAACATATGTATCAAATATCATTGTTTATTTGACCAGAAGAGTTTCTCTGGCTTGGCTTGTATAATGATCTCCATTTTCTAGGGCTGGGAGTTGTATTTTCTCTGGAGAGTTGACTCCAACAGTTTAGTTGCTTTTTATCTGCTACAATTCAGCACATTTCAGAAGTGCTAGGGCAGCATTTTTCATCTATCCATACCATTTATTACCCTGAGCAAGGAGCCCCAGGAAAGGATAAACAGTTGGCTGAACAGCTGCTCCCGGTGATCTAGTTGGATGTGTGTGCCTGCTGTCCGCTTCAGAGGCATGGTCCCTGAGGAGGTGCTGGCTCTGTTTAAATGTGAGCAAGGTTGGAAGAGGACCAGGATTTAAAAAAAGAAAGCCATCCCCCAACTCTCCTGCTTTTTTCCCACTATACTTATTCACCACGTATATTATGTTTCACTATTAAGAGGTACATAGGTTTTAATCATTTTAAAAAGAAAATTGGATGCTAAAAGTAAAACAGTTTGGTGATCCTGGTTTTAGAAGTAACACTGCGAAATGAATGGATGCCCCCACAGGATCACAGCCTGTTGGTGTTCATTGAATGAGGTCAGTTTTGAGGCAAGTTTACATTGCATATTTGATGACAGGTTCACCTTTGTACAACCTGTTCTGTCATGAAGTTTCATTTGATTTTTAAGGCAACCCTGTGAAGTCATTGAACAATTACACTTTCTTTTCCTCAGTGCTACAGCTTGATGCCATAGAAATAGTATGAGGTCTAGAGGTGAGGAACCTTGGTTTGAGTCCCAGTTCACTATGTGCTAACAATGTGATGCTGGAGAAGTCACAAACATTTTGAGTCTTTTTTTTTTTTTTTCTTAGTAGCAAATTTGGGATAAAAATATCTATTTCATAGAATGATCATAAACTGCATTAAATATATTTGAAATAATTTCTCAACTATAAAGCATTCATGGGCTTAAATTTTTTTAAGGTCATATTACTGAAATTTGTGAGTTTTGATTTAGCTATTGCTATTACTGTAACTCTACATGATAAATTTGATTTTTATTCTAAGGAAAACTGCTTTTGACTCTTCTAGATCTGCCTGCTCTTGGAGTGAAAATTAGCAAGCATTCTTATGCTTCCCTCAAGCTTAACTGGACTCGGAGACTCTAAAATTAAGTTTATAACTTAAAAAAATTCCCTTAAGATGATGAGCTGTAGAAAAACTCACTTTTGTTTATCTGTTTGTTTGTTTGTTTTCCTTACTAAGGGAAGACACAAAAGGGAGAGGAGACAAAGTTCTTACTCTCAGGAGTGGAAGAAATCCATCTGAGTCATGTGATTCCCCTTGTTCCACATCTTGTGGAAAGTTGTCTTCTGTGTCTTGAATACCGCTTTTGTGATTTTGTTCACCTAGAACATGATAGCATAACAGTTAAAGATGTGAGTTGTGAAGTTTGACGTATCTGAGTTTGAGTTATAATTTGGCCCTTTACCAGCTATGTAATCTTAGGGGAGTTGTGTAACCTACATGTATTAGGATTCTGTTGCTGTCCTAACAAATACTACCAATTTAATGGCTTAAAACAATGCAGATTTATTATCTCGCAGTTCTGCGGGTAGGAACTGATTTCTCAGGCTCATCTGGTTTCTCTGCTCCAGGTCTGAGAAATCTAAAATCAAAGTGTCAGCTGGCTGGACTCATTGACAAGTTCTGGAAAGAATCAACTACTTGCTCATTCAGGTTATTGGCAGAATCCTGTGGTTGTAAGACTGAGGTCCCGTTTCCTTGTTGCCTGATGGCTGGTGGTATCCTTAGCTCTGAGAGGCCTCTCTCTAGTCTTTGCACAAAGGCTCCTACACCTTAGAGCCAGCAACAGTGCATCAGGTCCTTCTTGTGGTTGGAATCTCTTTGGCTTCCTCTTGTGCCACAACTTCTCTGCTTCCAACTTCTCTGCTTCCAACAGAAAGTTGTCTGTTTTGGGGACTCAGACAGTTAGATTGGGCCTGCCAGGATAACCTAAGATAATTTCTCTATTTCAAGGTCTATAACCTTAATCACATTTGCAAAGTAAATATAATTACAAGGTACATTGCCACTTAACATAACATAATCACAAATTCTGGGAATTAGCATGTGGACGTCTTTGGGGCCAACAATTCTGTCTGCCATACTCAGCCCAATTGTATATAAAATATTCACATTCTAGTCTTCTTCACAGGACAATTGTGGGGACTAAGTAAATGAAGACCTCTAAATAGCCTCATGCTAACAAACCTGATTGGCTTTCTAACAGTTGTCATGTCACATTTAAATCTTCTGCCTTAACCATAATATCCTCTATTATCTGACACTGTACTGATGATCTTAACCTGTTTCCTCTTCGACATGCACATTAGTCTCTTCTGATCTTGTAAGGCAGGTGTCCTCTTCCTGTCTTATGATTTTCTCTCTTCTTCTACTTCACTCATGTTTCACCCACGTAGAATGCTCTCTTCTTCTTTTCTACCTAAAATTTCTTTATATTTTAAAATTTTGGCTCATACCCAACCTATATATTTTGGAGTCTACCATGATTATCCCAAACCATGGTGCTCTGTGTCTGCCAAAAAGCTAAGGTGCTTTTATTGAGATCATACCATTCTACTTTATATTGGGAAGAGTTTGTGTTTTTTTCCCCCTCTTAACCCTCAGTGTGTCTGACTTTCTCTTGAACACCATCATAATGCCATGCTTCTCACCTATCATTGGTGTTTGGAGTGATGACTTCAGATATTTTGGGATACAACATCAAACAACAAAAATTCACATAGTGAGAAAGCGATTCTCTTTTCTGTTCTCTTTCAATCTTTCTGAATGCACAAGTCATAATTTGGTCTTGCCTTTAACACCTCTATTACTTGTTTTTTCTTTAAGACAAAGGAAAAGAAGAGTTTTCTGGAGACCATAATGGTTAGCTAAATGTAATGACATAATTAGTTTACATCACATATTTATATAT
>NW_011888803.1:15946370-15955943 GCF_000151845.1 Pteropus vampyrus
CTACGTTCTCCTTAGGCCAGCGATGGGATTTCTCTGAGTTTTGGTTTCCTCATCTGTCAAATGAGACTATTACTACCTATGTCATAAAATACTTGGGAAGATGGGATGAAATAAGGCACGGGGCACAGTGGCCAGCTCACAGCATATTCTCAACAATAGGAGCTATTATGCCTCTTACCCACTGGTGCTCTTCCCGAGACCAGTCTTTCCACGACATTCATTCAAGGTCATACTGTCCCTGAAAGGAAAGTATTCAAATATATTTTTAATTTTGCAAACATGCATTTTTTTCCTGTGTATTTTTTTCTTCTTATCTACTAATTAAAAATAAGAAAGGTATTGCAGGAAAGAGCCTGGTAACCCTTTTTTTTTTTTTTAATAAATTTTTCTTCATGATCTCAGGAGCAGATATAGCATTTTTCACTGAGATTTTACAGGGCTGTATTAAAATGTTTGTATGATAAATATCTGCATTGATCTGAGAATTCTTTCTTAGATGCTTTCCTGAAACAAATGAAACTCTGCATGAAAGCCCTTGCAGCCCTATCGGGTCATCAGCAGTCATAGCACACAACAGGGTCTGTCTGACAACTCAGGTGCTTGAACCACTGAGAACAGAGGTGAATGTGAGATGACCCCTGGAGAGGTGAAGCAGTGCCTGTGCACTGTTCTGTGGTTCCTACTTTTGATAACGCCTTACTTATATACACATCTTGTTCATGAATGCCATAATTTAACTTTTGTAACTGATTTTTATAAAAAATAATTTATCTTTCACAATTCAAGAAAGAGAAAGATATCGTTGCCTTCACATTTCATTCTGATATCTAGTTTATTAGATTTAGGAAAGACTAACTTCTGACCAAAGGTAGTGTCCTCAACTTTAGGGAATGTACTTGCTATTCAAGGCATTTCCCTTATACACGCGCGAGTGCCTGTGCACACACACACACACACAAAAGCAAGAAAAAGTCTCTTTACACTATCTGAATTTCCATTGTGAAATCCAAGAATGCTTACTTAGTAAAACCATTTTTTCCTCTTAAAATGTAATGGAAGGAGCTTATATCTTAGAGTCAGATTTGCCTGTATTAGGATCCCAGCACTACCCTTGGATAGTCTCTTAACTCTCCTGAGGCTCTTCAATTGTAAAAAGAGTTAATCGTGCCTGCATTGCAGTACCTACCTACGCTGTTTTAAGACATTAAATTAGATTTTAGGAGCAGAGTCCCTAGTTCATGAAGCCCTCCTTAATAGTTACTGTTGCTGCTCTTTTGGAGGGGATTGGCTCAGTTACTATGACATTGTGAATATTAGTATGTCAGATTTTTTTTCATGGTGATGGCTAAGGAGAGTTCTCGATAGTTATAAAAATGAAAGTTTTGTTAGATAATGAAAGGAGACTCTTTAAGACAAAGGGTACTTCTTAAGGGAAAGTTTAAGGATGGACTGTAAGGGTTACTGGCAGAGAACTTAAGATAGACTTTATTTCCTTCCAAGTGTGATTTGATCTAGCTGGGGGAATGGTTAAAGAGAAAGTCCCAGGCCAAGGAAATTTCTAGCCATTAGAATTTTCTGCATCTGTAGAAAAATGTGAAAAAAAGGAGGGAGAGATTAGCAAAGTAGGAGGATAAGGGATGCACATTCTTCTTGCTGATGTGGCATCTTTGTAAATCAACTCAATAGTTCTTTTTCTCCTAGATTTAAAATGTCAATATATTAATACTGTTAACAAAGGGCAGATTAAATCAATGTTGGCAGAAGTATAAGTCTAAAGGGAGGTAAGTTTTCAGTAGTAAATGTTCTACCCAGATAAAGGAGAAAAAAAGATAGATATTTGAACTCTCTCAATTGCATCTTTAAGTTTTAAGATTATAGTTCAACATTTAGGCAAGGTCTGTGTTTGTACTACTTATAATTTTTACCAGTAAAATATTGAAAATTTCCATAGTTTTTCACTGAAGAATGACTACTTATAAATTGATAATATATTTAATATTACATATATACATATATAAAAATATATGTATATGTGCTCTTGAATAATATAATATATAATAACATTATATAAATACACAAGAAATATACATATATACATATATGAAATCCTGAAGCAGATATGTAATTTATGCTCAAAAGAGGTCTTATATATAAATTTTATATAAGAAGATATATTATGGCAACTTGATTGATAAATTTTTTCTGGTTTTGATTAAAGTATGTTTCTCAAAGGAAAAGAGTGGTCTTTGGAGATCAGACTTGAAAAACAGAAATCTCTAATATTCTTTACTTGCTATTGTCTTTTCTCCAAATGTGTTTAGTGTCATGGGCTTCCCAGAATGTGCCTAATCAAATCTTTCACGTTGTTATTAAATATGATGCTGTCTCTTACCATGATTTACTTCTAAAGGAGAAGACTGAAACGCTGCTCCTAAATTTCAGTTGACTGAACAGTTTTGATGTGTACTTGATATGCCCTCAAGAATTGATTTTAAAATGAGATATCTGTTTAAAACATTTTTCATTCTTATTTTGAAGAGTAATACCTGTAGTCTGATAGCACACATGGAGCACGCCTCCATTATAACTATTATCACTCAATACAGAAATTTTAAAGGAGCCTGGAGGTGCAGGCTCCTTATCTTTTATCTCATTAGTCCAGACACATAGCACAGAAAAGCCAGATAGTCACAACTCAATGAATGTTTGGGACATGTTGAGTATGAAGCTCTTGTGGGGCATCCAAGAGGAGCATCCAGTAAATGGTAGGATACGTGGTTTGGAGCCCAAGAGAAAGATTTGGGCTAGAAAAATTGATTTGAAAATTATCAGCCCAAATTTTATATCTGAAACCATATGTGCACTTGAAGTTATCAACTGAGAATTGGGTAGGAAAAGTCAAAGAAAAAAATGGAATCCTGAGGAGGACATGAAAGTGTAAGGAATGAGTGAAATAAGTTTGTTCTCCAAAGCTGACTGGGTGGAGAAGCCAAAGAGGAAGAGAGAACATGGAGAAAATGCAATGTCCTGAAAATCATGTGAACAGAGTTTTTAAGGAAAGAAAGAATATTGCTAAGTATCAAATGCTACAGATAAGTAAACAAAGAACTGCAAATTGCCTATTATATTTATAAATATATAAATGTGTGTGTGTGCGTGTGCGTGTGTGTGTGTGTGTGTGAGAGAGGGGCGGGGGAGGGAGAAAGAGAGAGATCTAGGCCGAAGCAGCTACAGTGAGATGATGTGGTAAAGCCATATTGTGCTAGATTGAGGAACTATGCTAAGTGAGGAAGTGGAGACAATTATTTTAAGAAGCTTAATTTTGAGGAGATGAGGTAGTAACTGGAGAAGGGGATGAGGTAGGGGGAGATACCTGATCACAACTAAATGCTCTGGTAAGAAAGTATTTAGAAATAAGGGTGAATGGTATAGAAAATAATAGTAGATAATTGATGGGCTTAAGTTCATGAGAATCTAAGAAGGAATGATAAGCAGAGGACAATGGAGATGTTTGCCTTGTACAGATAGGGTTTGGATGGGGACAGTGCACTTCTTTCACAGGAGGAGGGGAGGAAAGGACAAGTTTATATAAAGGTCTGGTGTCAGAATTTGAGGAATTCTTATCTGATTGTTTTAACTGCCTTTATGAAATAGGTCAGGTTATCTAATGGGTGTCTGGACGGACACTATGGAATAGAGATTTAGTAAAATCATGAAAGGTATAGACATAGCTTCTTTGGAAAGTAGTAGAGGGAGCTGAACAAGGAAATCTAAAATTGCTGAGAAGCACCGATGCCCAGCTGGGGTTGAAAACGTTGAATTTGTAGAAGCAATACACAGTTTGGAGTTATATGTTTTTTTCTCTAGCAGCACTCAGAAATTGGGTGCAGAAGGGGAAAGAATAAACAGTTGGATTGATTTGAGTTTTGAACTTGCTAGAAAGGTGAGATAAAAAAATAACTGGACAATAAAGTTAAAGATGCTGTCAGTAGAGTAAACTTATACCTATCTTGTTGAGTGTTTCTATACAAAACATCATTTGATGAAATTTTAGAGTTTATAAAACGTATGCCACATTTATTGTTTTAATTTTATGGGCAAGAATCCTATCCTAACATGAGCCCCATTTGTTATTTGGGGCTGTAAGTTTAGATAAATTAAGTATTTTGTTCAATAGCATATCTATCTCTAGTGAAGTCAGGACTGGAGCTCAGGTCTTCTGACACAAAGTTCATTTCCTTCTACCACATCTCACTTTCTACACAAGATGAAGAAATTAAAAATAAATCCTAATAGAATTCAATTTAATTGAAGTTTATTTCTCTTCTACCTCATCAAGAACAATTGAGAGAGTGGGCTCAGGGACCAGATTGGTTGGGTTCAAATTCTGCCTCTGCCTCTTGCTAGCTATGTAAACTTGGTTGAATTAGTCTGCCTCTCTGTTTCACATTTCTTATTGGAATATGTAGATAATAATATATTCTTGTCATATAATTGTTATAAAGAGTGAGTGAGTTAATACAGGCAAAATAGAACAACATATGACACTTTGCAAGCATTTAATAAATGTTAGTTATTATTATTATTTCTAAGTTCACAGCAACCTCCATGATATCAGCCTCTCAATGGGTTCGCCTCAACTAAATGGCTGTTTGTTTCTTAAACCACAGGCTAATTGCCTTATTCTTCCACTTTCTTTATTTTATTGTGGCTGAGATAAGTGAACCCCCAACATTCCATTCACTTATCCACATTTCCCAGCCATCTTGCAGTTAGTTGGTGCTATATGGCTAGATTTGTTCAAGGAGTGAGTTGGAAGAGATGTCTTTCACTGCTGGGACAAAAGATAGAAGAACTGCACAATCCTCCAGTTCTCTTTTTTCCTGACACAGCAACTCCTCTTCACGTTTTTCTACAGCAGCTGGGTATTCCACATAGAAAAGCTGGCGAATGAGACACCACCATTTGTCCAAGATCTCTGAGTTACAGCCCAAAGGACTGTTGCCCTGGAGAGTCATCCAGCACTATAGGAGACCTTTTGTGCATGAAAAGTAAATCCCTGTTATATTTAAGCTACTGAGATTTTAAGGTTGTTGGTTATTGCAGTATAATTTAATTTAATAGGATTGATACACTTCCGCTTTTGCTTAAGTCAAATTAAAACAAAAACTTAGTTCGTTGTTGATGCCAATTCAGAGTTGAATTATATATTTATAAATGTAACAATGTAGCAATATGTTTTATAAAACATTCCTTGAGTAGTCCTCAATAATAAATAAATGCTAAGGTATGTATGATATATACAATTCTTTCACATCGAAATTAATTTTTCTACTCTTTTATATGAGATTTCTAAAATGTAAAAGGTAAAGAGAAGTTGTAAATTTTCTTTGAGGAACTTCAACCACCTGCTCAGGTTGTTGGCAAAAGTACACTAAGTGGGTAACATAGTAATAGTTGTTCATGCACAGTGTCTGAGCATGACCTTATTTTTGAATAAGAAAATCAAAGCACCACTGACTCTCAGAGCAGTAGGAGGCTTTACAGGTGTGTCTACCTAATCCATGTTTTTCTCTCTTTAAAAAGGGTCATACACTCTTGGATGTCTCACCTAGTAGCTCACTGCAGATGGCACTATTTTTAAGACAGTTCTGATTTGAAGAGAGGGACCATTAAATCCATTTTCCTTTGGGTTTGTCTGATTTCATTAAAGTATCTGGTGGATTTGGCTCCACGTTTCTTTTAACTTAATCTATGGCATTCTTTTAGGTTTCTACTCTTATGCTCCTTTTTAACTGGACAGAATAGCTGATCATGGTAGACCTGGCTTTATGTGGCTACCTGTGCTTTGCCCAAATGTACCAAAAATTCTCTTGAAAATGCTGCAGTCACACACATAAATGCTTTTGAAGTGTTCATAATTTTCATGTTAGGAAACAGGGAGACCTTTGAGGTCTGGGTGAGACAAACCACGCAGAAGAAACACAAAGACAGGGTTTTTGGGGAGAACTTTCATAAAGCTCCTATTGCTCTATGTGCCTACTGGATTCAGCAATTATAGAGGCATAGCTAGGATAAGGCTGGGATTTTGTTTCTGCAGCATCACAGGGAATAACGCAGAATCCTCGAGGGCACCAATCAGGAACTGCGGCCAGGCTAAAGAAGGAATGATTTATGCATAGAGTTAAGATGTCTGATTAAAATTTGTATCATACTCCATAAAAAATGTACTAGTTATATCAATAGTTATGAAGTATTTTTGTGGGGAAAAAATGTTTCTTTTAAAAAAAATGAAGTCGTAAAGCAAGACTATATGTGCTGGCTCCCCGCTCCCCTCCCCCCTTTTTTTTATCAGCTTGTGATATACAGTATCATTAGTTCTAGTATCTGGGATGTTTTGGGGTGCTTTGTTCATTAGTGAGCTTTTATTATTACTAGGTGGCATGCTAGTAAAATTTTAAGACACTTTCTGAAATCTGAATAAAAATAAATTTTAAATTCCTAAATTTGAACCAATTCTCTTAGGTTAATCACAAATGCATAGATTTGAGTGAATCTTTATTCTTGTGCTTAATAACTGAAGTTGAAAAAACTAGTTCTTTTAATGATTTTCTCTTGCTAAATCTAAGAATGCTTATTAGTAACTCAAATGCAATTTCTCCCTTTATTCTTTTCCTATTGAGCTATCAAACAGTTTTGCCAAAGGCTTCTCTATTTCCCTTGCTACTATTTTTTTTTTCCTCATGAATTATGGTATAATCCAACTGGGTCCAGGGCTTTGTCAAATTGAATAGTTTTAATTGCCTTATTTGCAATGGGAAAATCTTTTAATATTTCACTTTGCCCCTCAAGAAATTATATTTCCAGCCACATGACATTTCTCTCTCCTTCATTTATGAATAACAAGATAAAGCTCCATGCTTAGACCTTCAGTGATAGATCTTATCATTCTTCCCTTTGTGCTTCCTCCTCCCATCTCTCACTCTCTTGGTCTCTGTAGTTGTGATTGAAAAAAAGGGATAAAGATTTAACTCAATGAGTCCATTTCGTGTTTCTTCTTTTGGTAGCTAATCTTCATTATATTTTTCTAACTGGTGTCTTTCTGCACTGAGAAAACAAGTAAGTCAACATCTAGTAGTTTTGTTTGTTTGTTTGTTTTTGTTTTTTTTTTGCATAAGCCAGCATACAGGTCTTTGAGACCTGCAATATTGTGAGAGCAAATGTGCTAGGCTTTGCTGACCATGGGAATAAGGTCAAGAATTTTCTTTGTTCCCATTGTCCATGTTCTGCTTATTTCCTTTGAGTACTTTGAATATTGCTTTTTGCCTCCTGACATACTATCCTTGCACAGTTATGTTTTACTTTTTGTCTCTGTAACTGGCTTCAAATAAAACTTGTTCTTTGAAATATGACTTTTTAAATCTTCATGCTCAAATCTTATTTTATTTAAATCATTAATTTTCTCCACCCCCCAATCTTGCTTATGTTTAACATGACTGAATGGAAAAGAAAATTCTCATTGTACAGTTATGCCAAAAGCATTCCCTTTTATACTGTTTAACATTGTACATTTGATAAAAAGAATCTCTTTAAACTTCCCAAAATGGGCTTATTCATATTCAAAACCTACATTATTAGTATTGTCTATTAATAGCACAAATCTCGGTGTCATGAACGTGTATCCACCCCCTATCTTCTTGATCAAAGTTTTATGACTATATTTCTTGTCTTGAAATTCTTTAAAGTCTTAATTTTAATGTTTCTTTCTTTAAAACTGGCTCTTTCTCTAAGTACCCACTCATCCTAATTACATATCTTCAACTGCAATCTTTCTTGTTTAGACCTAATTGAGGCAGAGCTTTCTGTGATAAGAAAAACTTCATTGTCACAAAGATAACAATCCTACCTTTTTAAGTGCTTCTCTTATACTTTTTGATGTAGCTATTTCAAATTTAGTCTATTATTTAAAATGAAACAAAATAAAACCACACCATGTGCATTAGTTTCCTGGGGTTGCGGTAATAACCACAAATCTGGCGGCTTTTGAAACAACAGAAATTTGTTCTCCCACGGTTCTGAAGGTCAGAAGTCTGAAATCAATGTGTCAGCAAGGCCACCGTCCATCTGAAGGATCTAGATGTCGATGTAAGAAATGTCCAAATCTATAAAGAATTATTATAAGAGTTTATTTGAGCCAAACTGACAGCTCATGCCAGGCAGCAAAATCTCAAATGCTCTGCAGAATAACAGTTTTGCAGCTTCTTTTATACATTTGAAATGAAGGAGGAAACTAAGGAAGATTACATGGAAGTAGAAAAAAGCAAGGTGGGGATTGGATCACAGGATAGTTAAGATTATGTGCTCTCTTGAGAGTGGTTACCACTTATTTCAAAGGTGTGTTAAACCAGATGCACAGAAACATTGGGCTTGCTTAAGGCAAAGATAAGCCTTTTAGTAATGAAGTAATATGCCTGGGATGTGACTATCCACTATGACCTGCCTAGTTTGGGATTTATGATCAGATCACCCTGTGAGGTTACTTTCTATAGAACCTCTTTTGTTTCCTCCTCGTAGGGGAGATTCTTTCCAGCTTCTGGTGAATCCAAGTGTTGTTTGTCTTATGGCAGTATAACTCCAATCTCTGCCTCCATAAGGCCTTCATAAAGCCTTCTCTTTTTTGTCTCTGTCTCAAATCTCCTTCTGTTATTCTCTTATTAGGACATCTGTCATCTGATTGAAGCCCACCCCAAATCCTGAATGACCATATCTTGAGATCCCTAATTTAATGAGATTGTGGGGGGAAAAAAAACTTTCTTCTATCCTCGAGGTTCTTCTGGCTGATCTAATAATCAAATAGACATGAGACAGATTAGCAAGGGAAAAATAACCAAGTTTAATACATACATATTGTATGAGAACCCTGCATACATGAGAGAGTCAGAGACCCAACATGCAGGAGAAGTTCAGAGACAGAAAGTAGGATTGAGGTATATTAAGACATCCTGAGCTAGGGATGAAGTAATATACCTCGTGAGCTTCAAAGGGTCATTGCAGGACGATAAGAAGAACAGTGGCACATAACAACATATAAATAGGGCTCAGCTTCCTAAGTGTACCATACAATCACTCTTTAGTGCAAGGAGCCAGATTTTCACTCTTTTGAGTGGCCAACAGACCTACCTCTCTTTCCCAGTCCTAAAGAATCTTCCTTCCTGGACTCCTTACCTCTAAGAAACCTCCCCTTCTTTGTGGTATATTGGGTTGAATTGTATCCCCTAAAAGATATGTTGAAATTCTAACCCCCAGTATCTATGACTGTGACCTTATTTGAAAGTAGGGTCTTTGAAGATGTCATCAAGTTAAAATGAGGTCACTAAGTTGGGCTCTACTCCAATACATCTGGAGGCCTTATATGAAGAGGAAAATGCCATCTGAAAACACAAATACATTGAGGGAATGTTACCGAACTCAAGGGGTTTGTATCGCCTGCATGCATCAAAGCCAAAAGAGACACAGACAGGAGTTTGCAGCAAAGAAGTAGAGGTTTATTTAAGAAAATGGCGTCAAGCCTGG
>NW_011888803.1:15959688-15967447 GCF_000151845.1 Pteropus vampyrus
ATTGGAGTCCATATGGGGATTTATATGAAGATGTTTATTATAGCATTACTTGTAGTGGTAGGGAATTGGAGGCAACCTGAATATCCTTTACTAAAACTTTTTGTTTTCCATGAAATCAATGGCAATATTTATTAACTGTCTTGCCTTTGTTAGAATTTGTAGTGTTTGTAAGTTGGGGTGGGGATCTTGTAGCATGTGATTAATCCATTATTTTGTCCTAATATCTTCCATGTTATCTTTCTAAAGTACTAATGTAATGATATAACTTGGTGTTTAAATTGTTTCAATTGATCCTCCATGCTGTTAGGTTAAAGTTAGATCACTTCCATAGCAGGAAAGTCTAGGTATGTAGTGTCATCTCCTGCTCACTTCTCCTTCCTTCTGGCCATATTTAACTGATTGTATTTCTGAAACCTGCCATGTTCTCTTAAACCACATAACGCATATCACTCTGCTTTCCAAGCACTCAGTCAGCTAAGGGTACCCTCTTCCCTTAATTCACAAATCAATATAAACACCACCTTCATTGACAGATCCATTTGCTTATAGTTCTAAAGCTAGTTTACCATTGAAAAAAGTATATAAGTAATTTATAAAAAGAATGGTAACAAGAATAAATGAATGTAGCAGTGGTTAACTGAGTCGTAAAAGGTACAAGCCGGAGCTAACTGAAGAAACCAATGTAGACAGTATGATGAATTGTATTTAGAGATATAGTACTTTCGGAAGGTTTCTTATAGTTATATGTACCTTTTGGTCTAGTTCTCTATTGCTATGTAACAACCTGCCTAAATCTTAGGAGCCTCCCTGACATGGCAGTCTCAGGGTAGTGTGACTTCTTAAATAGTGGCTCACAGCTTCCAAAGAGTGTGTTCCAAGAGTTTAAGGCAGAAACTGCAAGGGCTTTTATGATCTGACCTCAAAAGTCATGCAACATCACTTCTCCCTCATTTTTTTGGTCACATAGGCCCAGTCCCAGTTCGATATGGGAGGAACCAAACGATGAACGCCTGGAGTGTTGATCTTTGGAGGACCCGATTAATCCTACCCCATCATGCCTGGTAAAGATATTTACGTGAGGAATCCATCAAGTGAATGGCAAGACTAAATATATCTTATAGCACCTAGCATTTGTATTTTAGGTCTACCTTTCTTTCTAATGGGCCCTAATCACAGCCAACTTCTAAATTTCTAGGAAAGTATGCCCAGCTACTATGATTTTTTCTTACAAAATGAAAATTTTCTTTTAGACATTCACGATGTATTTATAAACTTCTATACAGCACAGGAACATAATAACCTTTACTTGGTCTATTGTAAAAAACATAAGAAATTTTAGTAAACAAATTTATTGTTTTCATTTCAGCAACCTAGAAAATTTTTTGGCCCTAGTATGTATGAATATGAAGTATGGATGTTAAAAATAAATAGTAAAAGTGAGAGTTATGGATTAAGGTTAGAAAGATTACTATGATTAAAGAACATTCACAGAAGACAGAGGTAGAAATTTATATGGGAGGTATGGGGATAATAAAGGCAGCATCAGCGTTAGGTGGTAAGGAAGTGAGACATGTTACAGAAGAATGATAAAAGTTGATGAAAGCTTTCCATCTCTCCCTTTCTCAACACCATATGCATCACGTTATTATCCATATTAAGGCCACCTTGAGATATCACCTGGAATATGTAAGCATTTCCCAGTTGCATATAATTCCTTGCTAACTAGAATTATGATGAATATAAAAATTTTACATCTTGTTACACGAGCTTGATATTATAAAAAGTGGAGATTCTGAAAATTTTTTTCATAAACAACAAAGGAAAATAGATGTTAATAAGACTGAGCTTGTTACTATTTAATATATGTGATATATTTATTGATATTATTTTATTAAGTACTTTTTCATTTTAATAAATTAATACTTCTTATAATTTTTTAAATTGGACCGTGCCCCTAAAACTAAAGCTTTTTTTTTTTTTTTTTCAGGTATAACTCCCTCAATCTTGAGTTCTGCTGTTAATTAGTGTTTTCACTAGTTTAATACCCTGTGGTTGCTGAGGGCCACCTCTAATGTTGGGAACAGGGGGAAAACATGGACACTGGCAGGTAACTGAATAGGAAAAGATGTCAAAACACAAAGATCAGAATGAGAGAAAAAGGAAAAGAGAGAGTATGTAATTTAGTCTTCACAATTTTTACTGCTGTCAACGTAAGACATGTCCAAATCTGTAGAGAATTTTTATAAGTTTATTTGAGCCGAACTGACAACATATGCTGGGGAACAAGATCTCAAATGCTCCACAGAATAATAATGGTTTGCAGCTTCTTTTACGTATTTGGAATGAAAGAGGGCACGTAAGGAAGATTACCTGGAGGTGGAAGAAAGCAGGGTGGTGGAGGGATCACAGGATAGTTAACAAGATTATGTGCTCTCTTGAGGGTGGTTACCACTTATTTCAAAGGTGCGTTAAACCAGATGCACAGAAACAATGGACAGGGCTTCCTTAAGGCAAAGATAAACCTTTTACTAAAACCTTATATTCCTGGGGCATGACTACCCACCATGACCTGCCCAGTTAAAAACTTATGATAAGATTATCCTATGAGGTTACTTTCCACAGAACCCCCTTTTTTTATTTATACTAGTATGCAAGTTGTTTTACACATAAATGAGGTAAATCTCATTTATATCTCATTTATTAGACTGTCACAGGTCAAATAACATATCTTTAAATATCTAAAAAAAAAATTTCCAGGTAATTCTTGTTTTAAGATTACAATCTATTGAGTCTGGGGAAGATTAAATCCAGTTGAAAATGGAGATGACACTGTTATCATTGGGGGCGATTTGATTTTCGGTGTTGCCCCAAAGGTGGGGTGAGGATTAAGGCGCAGAAATGTAGTTAGTATTTTTCCTCTGTTCTTCTTCATTGATGCAGTGAAGAATTACAGGTCAGCGAGATTTAGAAAAGATTTATTAAAAGTATATTTTAGAAAGACAAAGCACACTCCAAGGAGGACCATAGTTTTCAACCCAGAAGTGAAATCTCTGAATTATATTTTTTGGCCACGATGAGTGGTTCCAAAGGCATTCTTAGGTGCTTGGCAAGTGAGGTCATTTTGACTGACACTTGGCTGCTATTTAACTCTGCCTACTATACATGTGCTTACCCAGAATTCGGTCTGTTATAATTAGATCCATGAACTTCCAGGCATAAACATAGCATTATAATGACAGTATAATGAGCATTAGATTGTGAGCAAATTAGGGTAATACCTTCTGCACAAGTCTGTGGCCAGATTAAACCAGCTAAGACGATGGCCATCCTGTCCTTTGTCTCTAGGGATGCAGGAGGTATTCTCTAACTACCAACAGGGTGTTCTCTGGGTGATCTCTAGGCTGGGCCTCTATTCCTTTGTTCCCTTGTCACTCATGTCTGTCTAGCTACCTAACAACACTGTTTTGTTTATTTGTTTGTTCATTTGTTTTTCCTCTGTTTTTTCACCTTCCGATATATGTGCTTGGAATATATTTCAAATAAAGTTGTTTGAAAGCTAAGCTCTTATGTATATAAGAGCTAGGCTTTGAGTGAAAGGAAAAATGTTTGGGTTTTAAGGAGTTGAAACTGGGGGTTCAGAACTGAGATTTTATAAAAATTAACACAAAAGAAAGAATAGATATAAGAGAGAATAGTATTTTTGCCAAGAAGAGAAGCGATAGAAGCCCATTTGGGGCCAGGAAAGAAACTAGAGAGAGAGACAGGAAAGCAAGAATACTGAGGTTTATCCTTGTGGTCATAATCTTGGGGTTGAAGAAACACTAAAGAAGTCCAAGGACAGCACCAGGTCCTTATGCCCCTTCCACCTATGACTCTTGGAGAAATTGACTTCCAATCTTGATTGGAGTGTTCAGGTAGAGCAAAATTCTGAATTAATACTACTGTTTCCCCAGAACTTAAGTTTAGAGGGGAGGAGATCCAGAAATTCTTGTATATCCCAGTAGGGTAAACATAACACTGGTCAGACTCAGAGGCTACAGGAGTGCTGAGGTCAGGACAAAGAGTGGACCTCAAATCTTTTATAGTAAAGCCTTTGATATGCTGTTAAAACCTTTGGCGGGGTCATTTATATCAGTGATGAACTGAACCGAGTACACTGAGATCTCAGATTTGGACTAGAAATGCTTTCCTTGCATCCGTGGTATGAGATAAGTTTTTCTTTTACCCCATATCAGCCTTGTAGTAGAGGAGTGAGAAGATGCTTGAGACTTGAGAATGACCTCGTTATGGTGATTGAATTTTGAATTGACTGAGTTTAAATCCTAAACAGAGTGAATAATTTCCAAAAAGATTGTTTTCAACTGCAAGATACTTTGTGAACTTGAAGCGTCAAGATTGTTTGCAGCTACTGAGAGGGAATGTAGGTTTGTGAGCAGTTGAGGTTAGTAAAAAAAAAAAAATAATAACATTTCTGCACATCTGAGTGTGAAACATGTTAGAATAACTAGAGGCACAGTGTTGTATTTCTTTTTTGTTACATTTTGAACTTTCTTTTGTCTTGTATTTTAACTCCCTCTGCAACTGTGGCTCAGATAATGCTGTATTTACAGTGAATTGGAGAAGTTGTAGCAATAGAAGAAACCTTAAAGAAAAAAGACACTAACTGTTAAAGTATAACAGTTAGTTTATATAAAATTTAAAATTAAATCTTGACTTTCATAAAATATAGAGTAAACGTGGCAAAGGTTAATTTAATTCATTATCAAGGAAACAAGTATAATGATAAGTCTGGTTCAAAAGATAATTAGAAGAAAAGCAGTTAGTGAATCCATCAGGAAAGTTATACTGAGATAGAGCCCAAACTTGTTAATGTCCTTTGAGACGATCTTTCCTTGCTGGAAATAAATAGTTTACATTTCCACCAGACAAAAATCTATAGCTTAATATGTAACTTCATAGAATCTTGATTCTAATAAATAATAAATGGCAATCCAAACACTGTTATGTCCCCCAACATAATTAAAAAATCAATGAGTGGATCTGTTAGTTCATGCTCCAGCATGACATGAAAAGAACGGGAAATCCTCTGTTTGCCTTATTTTCATAAAAACAAACAAACAAACAGACATAAACAAACAGACATAAAAGCAAACAAACAAACAAACACTTCATTGTGTTTTTTGAAACTAGGGCTTTAATTGTCTCATTGCAGTACTCTATTGGAATTCAGAGCAAAATTTAAAACATGGCTTTAGATTTTGTACCATTTAAGGGCAATGAGAGACAAGAAATTTAAGGGTAGCAGAATATGACAGCCCAAAATATGTCACTTTGGCATAAAGATTATTTTGAGGTAGAGGTATTTGAGAAGAAGCAGATAATAAGAAAAGCTCTCTGTCCTTCATCTATTTGCTTAAAAGCAGGACCCAAATTTGTAATGGTGTCTCCCCATAGCCCTCTACCAGGAAGGACAGAAGTTAATCACTAGAGATAATTTTACACTCTTATCAGCCCAGATAGAGCACCAGAGGAATTTACATAACGAATTTTGCTAAACCAGCCTTTTACCTAATATTAGTTTCCCCATACATTTGTCTTTCCACAGTTTGTCACACTTAGAAGCTCAAAGTCTTTTTCCTCTGTCTTTTCTCTTGTCTAAAAAATGTATTGTTCTTTTGTTAAGATGCCTAAGTTCTAACCACCCCTTTGAGTTACTCATGGCATGCTGCCATGTATATGTGTGATGCACATTTTAATAAACTTCTGGTTTTCTCTTGTTAAGCCTTTCATCAGTCTGATTTACAGGGTTCTGGCTGGAGAATCTGGGAGGGGGAAGGGAAAAATGATTTTTTATCTCCCCTATGAAATCAAAGAAAAAAACTTGGAAAAACCTAAATTAAAAACTACCTTTATATGTCTCAAGTAATCAATTTTAGGGCTCGACCTTTCTGAAACAGCAGTCTTCCCTAATGGACACCTCACCCAAAAGGCTCTGTTACATTTTGAACTTTAGTTACGACTTCAGATTTAGAAGCATTATTTTGATCACAGATTTCAAGGCAGAGAAATACCTTGATTGTTAAAGGTCAGGGACCTGGTCCTGTTAATGCTGCTACTAACTTATTGGGTCCAATATCTCAGTGTTTTTAAATTTTTGCTGCACAATAGCATCTCTGTGGAGCTTCTAAACATCCTAATGCCCAGGTCTGACCCCAGACCAATTAAGAATCTCTGTTTTAGGGATCCAGACATTGGGACTAAAAACAAAAACAAACAAACAAACAAACAAAAACAAGTAAACAAACAAAAACCTTTTCAAATGATTCCAATGTTTTGCCAAGTTTGGGAACCATCTCCACATTTTAATGTTTTCTTATGCTTATGCTTTTTTTCTACAAACGACCATTTGAAAGAGAGATGTATCTAGCCAGTGCTACAAAAGAACCTCTGTTTTCATGGTGTCTCCAACCATCCTCTTCCATTTCTTGTTCCTAAACTTACTGAAGGTTCTGGCGACTACCTAGAGGCACACTGTGCTTTCCGCTCCTGATTGTGGCAGCAAGATCATTTTCTAGTGAGTCTCTAGAGCTATGCATAGGAAACACTGCAGATCCTAGACTGGCAATCCCATGAGACATACATTAGTTCAACACCAGGGTAGCGTTGTCCATTCCCTAAAAATTTTTGTTGTTGTTGTGTTGTGTGTGAAACGACATTCATATATGCACACCTTTCTTTCCCATTCATGCTACATACTGGAGTGGTTTTCAAGGCATCATTATAGGATAATTTTAAATCTGCTCTTATTTACTTTTTTAAAGAAGGATTTCTCAAGATTTCAGACTTTAATAAGAATAATAAGTTATTTGCAACAAAATTTACAAATGATTTTGGTCACACCAGTGTCCCTGAGACAAGCTAAGTGATAGAAACACAGATGGAACACAAACTCTTGGCAGTCTGGGACCTAAGACTTATTAGAATAGATTGTTCACTGAAGCTTGTCCTCGTCTCCCAGAAAACCTGCCCCATGCCCACACTGAAAACCCTGAAATAAACCCAAATTATTACTCTTTTCAAGGATTTAACAACCATTCATAACTCAGAATGATACTTCATTTCCAGGATGGTTACATAAATTATGATATATTAATATAATGGAATTGTGTGCTATAAATAAAACAGTACTAATGACAACAATGAAGGAATGTAGAATAATGTCTGGTAATAAATATGGGGGGAAGCATAAATAAAAATAGCCTGTATGACTACTTAATATTTGTATGTCTATGATAAGAATTAGAGGAAACATGCAAAAGTGAAAATTATTTTATTTTTTATCTTGAAACGGAAAATATTATTTAGTAGATATATTATTTGAAATATATCTACTACTCCCACCCAATGTATTTGTTTTAGAAATGCCAATTTCTAAATTAATTTTTATTTTATAAATTTATTTATTTTCAAAATTTATTAAATCTCCTAAATTTCATTTAGTAGTGTCAATCTTCAGGGCTGGCTTAGTTTACAAAGAAATATTTTTTTCTTCTTGGATTTTAAGATCTGAAAATGAACATTTTTGTCTTGTGACCCTTTATATCCAATTTATGATTCTAAAACTTATTTTAAAAATTAGGTATTTTTACATTTGCTTTGCAGTATTTTGTGTCATTATATATCTCCCATCTCATATTTTTAATGCCCACCCTTTTAGTGAAATGGTCCATTTATTACACCAAGCTTCTAAGAAAAATAG
>NW_011888803.1:15967497-15969589 GCF_000151845.1 Pteropus vampyrus
TAATAAGTTATTTGCAACAAAATTTACAAATGATTTTGGTCACACCAGTGTCCCTGAGACAAGCTAAGTGATAGAAACACAGATGGAACACAAACTCTTGGCAGTCTGGGACCTAAGACTTATTAGAATAGATTGTTCACTGAAGCTTGTCCTCGTCTCCCAGAAAACCTGCCCCATGCCCACACTGAAAACCCTGAAATAAACCCAAATTATTACTCTTTTCAAGGATTTAACAACCATTCATAACTCAGAATGATACTTCATTTCCAGGATGGTTACATAAATTATGATATATTAATATAATGGAATTGTGTGCTATAAATAAAACAGTACTAATGACAACAATGAAGGAATGTAGAATAATGTCTGGTAATAAATATGGGGGGAAGCATAAATAAAAATAGCCTGTATGACTACTTAATATTTGTATGTCTATGATAAGAATTAGAGGAAACATGCAAAAGTGAAAATTATTTTATTTTTTATCTTGAAACGGAAAATATTATTTAGTAGATATATTATTTGAAATATATCTACTACTCCCACCCAATGTATTTGTTTTAGAAATGCCAATTTCTAAATTAATTTTTATTTTATAAATTTATTTATTTTCAAAATTTATTAAATCTCCTAAATTTCATTTAGTAGTGTCAATCTTCAGGGCTGGCTTAGTTTACAAAGAAATATTTTTTTCTTCTTGGATTTTAAGATCTGAAAATGAACATTTTTGTCTTGTGACCCTTTATATCCAATTTATGATTCTAAAACTTATTTTAAAAATTAGGTATTTTTACATTTGCTTTGCAGTATTTTGTGTCATTATATATCTCCCATCTCATATTTTTAATGCCCACCCTTTTAGTGAAATGGTCCATTTATTACACCAAGCTTCTAAGAAAAATAGTGAAAATTTCCATGTTCTCTTTCTACTCTTTTGTTGTATAAGATCCATTATTACTGTAGGACTCAAAATAGCCAGTTAATGGCAGACAGGTACAGCACTTTCTTAGTAAAGAGATCAACATAAAAAAAAATATGTTAGTATTTCACACTCCAGAGAGAGTAAAACAAAACAACTCATTGCCACTCAGTAACCACTGACATTAATGAATACAGTTCTTTTTTTCTTTTTTTTTTTTGATATAGTAGAAAAGTTTCCTTAAACGTTCACTGGAATCGACTACTAACTTCATTGCATCTTCAGTGTTGGCTTTCAACTTTGGCCAATGTCTATACCTTATAGAAGGGCAAGAGACAACTCATTTTGCCTCTGTTTATGTGGTTACTTTGGAAGAATCTGACAGCTAATCTCTCTTCCATTCTCTAAAGATTTAAGCTCTGTTTGTTTTTTAAGTGGAGTTCAGCAATGTGTTTTGTACTGCAACTTCCTAAGCCCCATTTTCTAGCAGGTCATAATTTTATTATTCTCAGACTCAGGAAGACTGGATTGAGGTAAAATTATATTTAACCAGGTCAGAGATCTACATGAGTAAGTAGCTAAAAGGCACATGGAGCAAAGATGAATTTTAGCTTTTTCCATTTGAAAGGTTACTCAGTCTGCATATTTCTGTAAGATCTCTGTCTGCATATTTGGGTTTAAGTGTTAAGGCCAGGCCATTGTCAATTCATGGCCTTTTGTCTTCCTGAGAAATCTGCTCTTGCTTTCTTTTGGTGTGAGCTGCCTCAGTTGTGCTTATTTTCTTACCTCAAAATATTCTTACTCTGTATTCTTTCCTTCTCTCTAAACTACTTTTTCCTCTCCTTTTAAGACCAGAATCCAAGAGTCTTTGTTTTGTTTTTATGTTTCTCGTAAACTGGAGTCACCCAGCCACTTTGGGGTATAGTTGATATCTCATTAGGAGATCAATAATAACACCCTTTTGCTTTGGGTAGGTTTATGGGAAAGAGAAGAGTCTTGTAGTAAGGCAAGAAATTCAGTTTGCAAGACAAAAGAGATCTGGACTAATAAGAAGGCAAGAAAGAACCAATGATAACACAGAAAAACTGTTCTTAAATGCTTAAATTTACTGCAGGAGTTATTTAGTGGGATATACCATGAAAATATGTCCAAGAAGCATAGAGATGACATTGA
>NW_011888803.1:15969639-15974247 GCF_000151845.1 Pteropus vampyrus
TTTTCTTACCTCAAAATATTCTTACTCTGTATTCTTTCCTTCTCTCTAAACTACTTTTTCCTCTCCTTTTAAGACCAGAATCCAAGAGTCTTTGTTTTGTTTTTATGTTTCTCGTAAACTGGAGTCACCCAGCCACTTTGGGGTATAGTTGATATCTCATTAGGAGATCAATAATAACACCCTTTTGCTTTGGGTAGGTTTATGGGAAAGAGAAGAGCCTTGTAGTAAGGCAAGAAATTCAGTTTGCAAGACAAAAGAGATCTGGACTAATAAGAAGGCAAGAAAGAACCAATGATAACACAGAAAAACTGTTCTTAAATGCTTAAATTTACTGCAGGAGTTATTTAGTGGGATATACCATGAAAATATGTCCAAGAAGCATAGAGATGACATTGAAAGGCATATTGCTAGGGTCCTGAGTTCCTGAAATCCCCTCATAGAGATGTTGTAACATAGTTGAGCACTGATAGAACTATTATGCTCTGTAAGCAAACATTGTATACTCTAGATTGTTATAGTAATGAGAGTAGGACTGGGAAATGTTGGTGTTTGAGTTCGGAAGAAGGCTTTGGGCCTGTACAGTCCCTGAGAAAATAGGCAGTCTAATGCTCTAGTGCATATAGACTACTCTTTTGTAACTCTCAGGTGAATTACAGAGGTGAATGCAGTTAATTTGATGTATATTAAAAATGTCAAAGTTTTTGTTATTGGAGACCCAAAGGGGGCTATAAAATCTGGATAGTAATTGTTAAGACACTATTATATTAGAAACCTTTCTATACCTTACATACATTTGGGAATGGATAATGGGAGGGTGGAACACAGAGTTGGTTTTGGCAGATCTTGCATTGTTTGTATGGTGAGATTTTCAGACTCTCCCTATGACCCTTAACCACACTGAACCCCAGTGTCCTGGACGATTTAGGTATATGAGTGAAGAAGAGTTATACCGTTGGAGGACTAAGGCCCTTTTGTGCCCCTAAGGTATCCCTAGTTTGTCTGTAGGCAGGCATGAAGTCAAGATTGATTTTATTTCTAACCCAGAAGAATCAGCATGCTATAGTGAAAATATTTGTCTTATAAATTAAGAGGCATAAATTCTAGGCTTGATTTTCCTTATATCTTTAAGCAAATCACTTCTGTCCTTTATGCCTCTATGACTTAGATAAATTTGAAAATCCTTTCTATTCTAGTATTCTGAAATTATCATTTAAGATCAAAGTTGGAGGATGTTGCTTTTCTGTTGACTTTTTATAGGTTTTGGTGGGATTTTTTTATTTGTTTATTTTTGTTTTTTAATTCTAGGTCTATTTCAGTCAGATATTTCAGAGTAATGTTCTTGTTAACAAGTGGAGATTTTATTCCCTTTGCATAATTTGAATGGCCATTTGTAAGCCACAATCTTTGTCCCTTGGAGTGTGGTGGCTGGTGGGACTAGCCTGAGAACAGCATAACTTTATTCTTCAACCATAATGTTATCTTAATGGTCTTCATCTTAATGGACCTGGATGGACTGCTTTGTAGCTTTGTTCACATCTTTCTTGAAGGTTTCTGAGTCACTCAGGTTCATCTCACTAGTTACCTTATCTCAAGGGCCCCCATTGTTCCCAGATTCCTAGGGACTGTTGCCCCACTCTGGTTTCTTTCCCTCCTCAGCTGATAGAGAATGTTACCTGGGATTACAACACACTCTTTAGAGAAAATACTGGTCATAACTAGCTCTGCCATTGTGATACAATGGAGACTGCCTTAGCAGCATGACACTTAAGCTCCTGAAATGGCAAAATGTTAATGAATGATCTGCTTTTGCCTGTAGCTATCAGTACTGCTACTTTTTGTCTGGATAAAATGCAAATGCCCAGGCATATGGAAGTAAGCTTTAAACGCTTTCAGTTTTAACATCCAGCCTCTTCTTAATATCCTTATTATGCTTGTATAATTTTCATTAAGAAAACTTCAAAGAATGAAACAACAACAACAACAACAACAACAAGACATTAAAAGAAAGACTTGGGGAGAGAATAAACGATAGGAGATATCTCGACAGAAAGAGGGAGACTGGTGCTTTGATCCACTGTTAACTGATCTGAACCGCAGAGCCAGCTACTGGTACAGTTTCTACTTGTATTTTTATTAATATTGGTATTATTACATAGTAAGGCTCTACTGGCTATTTGAGAATAAGCAATGGATAGTTTAACTTATTCAATGTCTTCTTTGATGATGGTTTGAAAGAGTCATTGAACTGCTCTTATTGGGTATACTTAAACATAAAATGTTAAATCTTGTGTTCAAATCTGCATGACATCTTGAGTCTTTAGCTGGTCATATTTGTATTAATTTAGCACAGGACATCTTCTTAAGTCTAGCTAAGTCACATTTTTCAACCCTGCCATCAGATGTCAGGCTTCGGATAAAGTAATGAAATGTGACACCTACCAATTGTGGTGTGAGGGGGAAGGGTTTTGTGTGTGTGTGTGTGTGTGTGTGTGTGTGTGTGTATGTAGGTAGATAGATAGATAGATAGGCAGACACAGACAAAGGGAGCATGGAGAGAAAGAAGGAGAGGAGAGAGCTCAATAGCACAGCAGTCTCAGTGTGATAAGCTGCTGCTAACAAGCATGAGTGTATTCTACCATTTCGATACAAATGTGAAATTTGACATTTTCCAGGGGTCAGTGATGAAACCAGTTCATTAAAATTCCAGAACAGTAATCTTCATCTCGGAATCTCTTGGTTGAAAAGGTTCTCCTTTTATTCAGTTTTTATCTTTATTCTCTCCCTTTGTCATTTGTAAGCTGATCCTTTTGTACACAGTGTCCCGAAAAGCCATCTCCAGTAGCCTTCCATTGTGTTGAGAGAGGAACAGGGCTTAAGTGGCAGTGTGTACTGTTCTCTAAAGAAGAGTACATTGTTTTTAAAAATGCGAAAGGCAAAAAGGTACAGGCACAACCTAAAATGTGGCTCAGGAATCATTTCTTGTATTCTGAGTGAAAGAGGCTGCAAAGTGTGTTAGAACTATTTTTAGCAAATCCTGGCCATAGAACAAGCCTACCAGGCTGACTTCTCTGCCTTGCCATAGCAGCATGCCCTCTTCAAACAAGGGAATAAGAACTGTCTCATCACACGTACTCTGTCCTCATCTGACATACTGTGGCCTAAACTCTGGCTGCTGTGGGTACATGTGAAATAGCCTGCATACTTTCAGGAAATGTGCTAGACCAGAGTATCATATCCCAGAGTCTGCCATGGGGGTAGAGACATAGATTTTATTCTTTGAAACCACAATAATCTACCTCATAAAATTTGGTGGATAGCTATAAGAAGTCAGTTATTTAAGAACATGAGCAATAGAAAAAGCTCTTGAGAAATTAGGTGAATTTCTACTTAATTTCTTTGTTGTCTTTCCCTCATGTCTCTCTCTCTCTCTCTCAACTAAATGGTAACTATCTTGAGGCTATCTAAAATAATGAGTGGGAAGAGCATACTGCTAATCTGAGTTGTACCATTAGGCTGAATTACTCCATTCTACTAAAAAGTCTCACTGAGACCCTTTCACTCAAAGCTTTTTAAAATTTCATGTCTTATGGTTTGAAGCCTAGAATTAGTCAGATTTTTCAATCATGGAAGAATTTAAAATTCTTGCCTCTATTTTCTTTCTCCTTTCAAAAAACCTTTCTTTCATAGGGCTTTCATATTGCTAGGTACAATAATTTTCTTTTATTCATTTTCTTGACCTATAGCTGCAAGTCCTCAGGCACATAGTATATACCTTTGAAGGTATAATAAACTACTTTTTTTGGGGGGGGGGCAACTCTTTCATCACTGCATAACTTAATCACTTTAATATCTTCACTAACAGTTGTTTTGCCTCCCGCTGCCTGAGGAATATACGTCAAAGCCATATATTTTAGGTTTTTATTATAGCATCACTCCACTTGTGTGTATAGGTCTGTATTAGTTTGGGTAGCTTGTCAGATGCTCGAATAAGCACTAAAAATTTATTTTTCATTCGTACAGTCCAGTGTGTATGTTCAAAATGGACTGGTTATCCTGAGTGATTCTTCTCCAAGTGATGACTCAGGAATCCAGGCTTCTACCATGATGGAGTTCTGTCTCCTATAACAAGCAGTCTGTGTATTGATGACAGAAGACAAGAAAGAATATGAAAGAGTGCAGAAGATAATTTAACATCTAAGACTGGAAAAGGCAAACATTTTCACCAGTATGCCACTGTCCAGAACAAGTAGCATTGTCCTAACCAATGTAAGTGAGAAGATTTTCAAGGGGACCATTGGGAGGGCCTTTTGTGTTTCTCCTGGAGTTCGGGCTTGAGACAACAGAGCAGAGAAAAAGAAAGAACTGGGCTTCCACTGATAATGGAGTAGGAAAGTATGAGTAATCCGATGGATTTAAGGCATTTCTATGTGGGAGCTGCCTCGGGTCATTTTAAAAGGGATTTTTCCCAAATGGACTACATAGAATAAAGCTAGTTCAACACAAAGAAGTCTGGTGTTGACCACCAGAACCCTGTGGTTAAGATAATCAGTTTTAAGCAAGGACTAAAGGGGAAGAATCACCAAAGTAGTCAAGAGGGCTTTTTCTCCA
>NW_011888803.1:15974747-15982309 GCF_000151845.1 Pteropus vampyrus
TAAATTAAATTAAATTAAATTAAATGTCACTTAAAATAATGGACATATTTATCATAATATGATGTAGTTATATTGATTGTGTGATGGGTTCAGGCTATGGGCTAATTAGAATAGGGTGAATGTATTTGTTTATGAATCTTGGAGGCCAGAAGGTAAACTGCAGTAGGTAGAATAATGTCCTTTCTCCACTCCACTCCCTGCCCAGGTGTCCTTGGAAACAGTGACTGGGTCATGTGAATAAGCCTGACGATCTCATGCTAGAGGTTGGGCAATAGAATTTTGCAGAAGATAAATCTCAATTTCTCAGGAGTCTGAATTTCAAATGAAATTTCCAAATACTTTCCTCCCAATTCTGTCCCTATTCATGATTATAATTTCTTGGGCTTTTGGTCTGTTTTAGGATGGTGTCCTCTAAAATTGAGAGAGCTCTGAGGCTCTGGGCTATACTCTAGATCCTTCCTACTTGAAATGTGGCTCCTGAATCAACAATATCAACATTGTATCACTGCTGGTTAAAAATAAAAAATCTCAGGCCTTCACACAGACTAACACATTAGATTCATGTGCACATTAAAGTTTGAGAAACACTACTTTAGGCAATATTTCCTGTGTTGTGAAAATCTTAGGAGATCATTCTCAGTTCATTGATTAATGCTAACTCATTGTTGTGGTGGTTGCGATACTTGGACATTATAATCGTGATGGTGATGGTGGTGTGGATGGTTTTGGTAATGGTTATGCAGGGCAAGTAGCTTCAATGAGAAAGTATTTTCTTCAATATGGCAGACATATTACTAGTCTTACCTACCTTTTAAATCTAGCACTTAGCACAGTCCTTGGCCTATAGAATGCATTCAATAAGTATTTATTAAATGCAAAGAAGATTAAGAAAAGGACCTGTATTAAGAAAAGGACAATCAGCCATAAAGTTCTGGAAACTGCATCTTTTTTTTTTTATAATTCTTTTTCCAAGAAAAGAAAAAACTATTTCTACAAATTCTACATGAACTTATCCAACCATTTGTTCATTACTCATTTACCTTTCTTTGGACTTCATTCATTTATTTATTCAACTAACATTTATTGAGCATTTACTATTGTGTTAAATTCTGAGGATTAATGATGAAAAGGAGACAATTCTGCCTTGAGAAGTTCAAAGTCTAGTTAGCTATACAGACAATTGTAATGAAATGTAAAGATTTGGCGACAGATATGTAAGGGTATTATAATATTACAGAGGAGGAGATAATCAAAACTTGGGTTTTAGGGGCTGAGAGTAAAAAATTTGAAGGGTAAGTAGACTCTTACTAGGAAAAATAGGGAAGACAAAGACATTCTAGGGAGATGGGAAATCCTGAGTTATTTTTATATGTTCAGATAACTTTTGACATTCTGAGCCTTATGATGTCTGATTGACATGTTTATGGTAAGAAGTGTGTAGTATGACAAATGCAATTTTGCTCCATGTCCCTAGATCCCAAAAGTTTCTAAGAACTCGAGAACTTTGCCCTCTCCTCTTTTCTCCAAAAAAATCTAGAAATGTGCCCATTTCTGGTATTTATGACAACTGATGCCTCCTTTGTCAACATGACTTTAATATATGCTCCAAGAAATTCTTGTCCAGGGAGAAAAGGATGAAATCAGTAAGTACATTTACTGTATGCTTTGGGAAATTTCTGAAAAGCAATATATCTGAGCAAATACTTTTGTCATCTGGGTAAAGAGTCCATTCACAGGACACTAGATTGTTCCACTGAGCAAAGAACTAACTTAACAAACAACTGTTTACATATCAAGGCTTATTTCAAGACATCACCTCACTGTGTCCACCAGTTCTAAAACCCTGCATCAAGAATTCAGCCCACTTCCACTCTGAGCACCACACTGAAAGACCTACCTTCAACCACATGAGCAGAGACCCAAAAATCTTATAAAAATATGCTCCTTACCTGAGTTTTCTGATACATTACAGAGTACAGGTAGTCTCTCTTACTGCAGTGGATTTAATAAACTTAGCTTTGCTTAATACACAAGTGATTTGGTGGTGTTTTAGGGAGCAGTTTTAAGACAGTTGACATTTCAAATGTCTGAGAATAAAGGAATAGAAAGAAAGGAAAATCTCAGCTGATCTGTGTGTCATATGTAGTTATGGGCTGAAATAGAGCTTGGGGTGGGCAAATCACCTCTCGATTTATTAGATTAAGCCTACTTAAAGGAGGACTATATAAATATAGACACTAATTGCTACAGAAAATGTTTCAAATATTCGAATATTTATGACAGGATGCCTAACAGCAAATAATAGAACTTACATCTTAGAAAACATGTTAATAGTGTTTCTCAGTAAATTGTATAGCTGCAACCACTATTTATTTTCTAACTCTGTTTGCAAAACAGACAAGTTAACTTTTTATTTTTCCCATTACCTGTTTTAAGTTTGTAGTTTATATACGGTAATAAATGATTATTGTGAATATTGGTGGAAAAAATCTAAGAGGTTACCAAGGGATAATCAAATAGTATCAAGATATTCATTAAAATATATATATATACATTACATATATATATATGTTATATATATATACATACATACAATTTGAGTTCACACTTAATATTGTTAAACTTTACAGAAAGTCATTTCTATTCTGGTCTGACTGAGAAACATAAAGTACAATTGCCTTTGGTGTTGCTAAGCATACCTTATTTATTTCCTTTACTTGAACTGATTATATAAACAACCAGCAGTGAATCTGTTTCTGTACAAAGCCATTGATCACAAAACCATAGATTATAGTGGAGAGGACTAGGAAGAACCACATCTTGTGTTTTTCTGACTGTATAAGTCTTCTGTTTTCTCCTCCTACCTGGGCAAAATTCTAACCTTATTTGTTTTTAATTAAAAAGTGTGACAACAGAAGATATTTTTTGATACATCCTTAAATTGAATCACATATTTGTGAATTAAATGATGGTTTTAATTAATGTAAACCAACAGTGCAATCACTAAGGTTGCTATGTTTTAAAACTATTGACTTAATTCTGGCTCTCATCATTCCTTACTTGCATTATTGCTATTGATTCTTTATAGCTCTCTTTATTTCAGTCTGCTGCATACCTCACCTGCCCCCCTCGCCCCCACTAGCCTTATAAATTATCTTCTACATTTCCTTGAGTATTTTTTCTAAAATGTATATGTTATGATATTAACCCTGCTTAAGAATGTTAGTGGCTCCCTATGACTTCAGGAAAAAGTTGAAGAACTATAACAATAACAAAATACATGTACTTGCCTACTTCCCTTGTAACTACACCATGGTACATACACTTCTGATCAGCTAAATCTTCTTGATGTTTTAGAATGTAACGCAATCATTTTTTTTAAAATTACCTTTCATGACTTGCCTCCAGACTGCGTTAGATAGTCCTGGCTGTGCTCATAGCACTCTGTGCCCATAGCTCCTGTCAGACTATAGGTATTTTGCCAAGTTTTACTATTACTAGTAGCAGCTGAGAATACCTGTTGCTTCAGATTAGGTCATATGTCTGTTGCAGTCTTATTTCTATATATTAAACTGCTGATTTTATAGGTAATAATGGTATATCTTTATGTTAACTTGCATTTATTTGATTACTACTAAGGTTGAATATTTTTTCTTATTTTTTTATCTTTTGTAATTTTTTTAAGTTTGCCCTCAAATTATTGCAATTTTTGAATTCTAATTATTATCTATTTTCTATTTTAGGAAAGATATGTGTAACATACATGTATGTATATGTCCAAAGCCGTAAGCAGATTTAAAAGGTAAGTTATAAACCAGAAAGATGCATGCAAAACATGTCAATGTGCTTTCATATATATATGAAATATATACAACTTTCTTTTTATTATTTTTTTACTTTAATTTATATGGAATTTATTCAGTGTAAGAAGTGAAGTAGACATATAACTATATTTGGCTTCAAACGTATAACCATACATTTCCCTTTGATTAAAAGTGCCACTTTCTGTCTTATTTCTTTCCTGAATTCAATTAGCTCTCATTTCGTTTTTTCTAGCTTATTATTTATTTTATTCTTAGTTTTTGTATTTTTGATTTAGCATGTTTCTTTGAATCATAGGACCCTTGTTCGGAGATATATATATATATAATTAAATTGGAATTTTATGTTTCAGTTTTCTTCATATTGGTTTTATGGCAGGGGTGGATTTTTATCAGGGACTGTATGTTTTCCTCTTCTGGCTCCCTTACACAGTGAATGATGCTTACATCTCTGCGGTTTGTGGATGGAACTGGTCTTATTTTAGTTTAGCAAAGTTCTGTGTTTTCGGTGGATTATTCTTTTGGGGAGGGAAAGAGAGAGAGAACTGTTGATCTTATTTTATGGTTTCTTTTTTTTTGTTTTTCCTTGCTACTTCATACATTTCCCCCTTTTGCTTCTGTTTCCCTGCACTGCACAGATTCCTAAAGGGACTTCTTTTTTATCCTTTCTGATTCTAGAAGCAATTCTCTCTAAGGCTGTCCCCTTGAGTCCTGCACACTTTTAAGTCTCTTCCTTTAAGTCCGTGCTCTGATCTAGCAGGAGGGTCTTCCCCGCTCTCTCTCCAGTATTTTCAGATTTAGGATGGATGTTCTCCTTCTGAGAATGACTTTAGGTTCATCTTATGTCCTTTGTTCCCCTCATCCCTCTTCATAATTTATCCAGGTTCCTCCTAGCTTTCTGCAGGTTTTGTGTGGCGGCTCAGACTATAGGTATTCTGAAAACTCCTGTTTACTTTTCTACTCTCAGGTATTTATGAGTTTGTGATCTCCATTTTTCAGTCATGCTGAAGATCTGGGATCCTTTTTTCCTCTAAGTAATCTGAAGAGTTTTTTGGAACATGTGTGGTGAGGGCCAGATTTAGGTAGCCACTATTAAACTGGTTTGTTTGTACTTAAATTAAATTTTATACTTCTAGTTTTATAATAAATTACAATTATTCTTTTCTTTAAAGTATTAGCTAGTTTCTTTCACTTATTTACCATTTCATATGAACTGTGGAACTTGTCATGTTAAAATTTTCCATTGAAAAACAATCTTATCACAGTTTAACATTTAAAAAGTGACATTCACTGAAAGAAAACCAATAAAATGCACCTAAGCAATCAAAAAAGATGACATTTGCACAATCTTACATCTTCATATCTAGAAACATGAATACCTCATCTTTTATTTCATTTTTATGTATTTCACTGCAAAGCAATATATATGTTATTGATAGTGATCACATGTGAAATTTGATAGCACTTTACAATGAATATTGATATCGCACATATTTGTTTGATTTTTGAAATGACAGAGAGATATTCATTCACTTTTTTTCTACAAATGCATTGCTCCATAGGTAGGAGAGGTATTATTACCATCCCATTTTACAATGATAAATTAAATATCATAAAAGTTAAATGACTTGCTGAAATTCACATAGTTTTTTGGCATTACTTCTGAGTCCAGGCTGTATGTTAACTGACTTTCTAGCTCATTTTTTTTCTCTTTATCATAGGATCATAATTTTAAATTTCTAAATAACCATGGTGAGACATTTGCCATTTTATTTTCTATGATTACATTATTTCTATATACTATTTGGCCTTTTCCTAGTGAACGGCTTATATGTACATATTTATTTGTCTCTCTGTGTGTTTCTATAACCCAAATGCTTACCCTAATGCATTGACTAACACTTGTTGAATGATCAAATCAAGTTAATAACCTTTTAGTTTCATAGTTTGGTGACTAATGCATAAAATAGAATTTATCTTCAGCAATGTTGAATAATCTTGCCATTTTTTGTCTAAAAGATCATGTAAACATTTTTTTCTATGTAACAATTCATCTTTTGTCTTTCCCTGTTCTTTTTCTTCTACCAATTCCTTTCCTCTTCTCATCTTTCTCCTTCCATTCCTTGCCTCTTATCTTCTCTGGTTCTCCTGTGTCCCTACTTGTACTTTTTACTTTCAAGCAGAAATAGTCATTAAAAATAAATAAATGTTGAAGTTTTAGGTGTGTTCTGGAATCAGCAGAAATTATCAGCCATCTCGATCATTTAATGTTTATATAGCAAAAACTGTAATTTGAAACTTTTAGTTGAGTACCAATTACAAAAATATAATGGGTATTTTAAAAACGATGCAATGTTACTCTCCTAAAATGCAAGAATAGGTTATACATATGCTGTAACAGCCCAATACACACTCATGGTTTATATTAATAGAGAGAAGAAAATTTTAAAGCCCTGATATTTATAGAATGCTTACTCTGCATTAGGTAAGGAATCAATCAATTTTACATTATCAAATTTAATCCTTACAATAATTCCCTATTTTGCATGTGAAAAAGCTCAGGTGAGGAGATATTAGTCACTTTGCAGGGGGTCATCCAGGAGGTCAAGGAAGGATTTAGGGATTAGGAGAAGGTGTCTCTCATACTAAATCTATTCTCTTTCCATCAAAATGTGTGGAAAGGGGTAACTGTTCTGATAAGATCTCTAATTATGGTGTTTGTCTAGGGGAAAAAGAGAGATCATCTGTCTATATGCATGTGTCTGTGTATATTAGAAGAATTTTCTAAGATAATTTTAGATACTATTTCATATAATCCTTTTTTCTAGTGAAAGGGAAATAGTCCTTTGAGTGCATCTTTATTGAAGTATTTCTTATCTTGTCTGATGCAGGCTACAGCATCTAAACCCCTGAAAGTCCGCGATAGATTTTAGGTCCAAATGAATAACGTTTGTCTTCTACATTATTACTTTTAGGAAGCAATTTATGGTGCAAATGTGGTTGGGGACTGTGAGTGACAAGAAGTTCTACACTGAGGGAGCAGCATTGCCCGTTACTTGATTTTGTACCTTAAAGTCCAATTTCCAATAAGGAAATCACTTCTCTGCTTTCAGTGTTTTCCTTTATAGATCTTTCTAAGAAATTAACAATTATTGAATACATCGCTGCTTATGAAATTTTTCACATTTAAAATATATACACTATATATAGTTAAATGAGCTAGAAGTCACCATTTAGAGGGAAAGACACATCTTATTAGCAAGAAGGCAGGCAAATCATAGAAATAATGAACATTAGCGAATGGATACCTCTTAAGTGGGGAGATTTATATTTAGGTCTGTTCTCATTAACTGTGTTTAAGCTTCAATAAGATATAACGTCTGCTCATTTATCATAATTTCTTATAGCAAAATGGGAACAATTATAACAAACCATTATAGTAAATAATTAATATGAATTAGATTTGGTGGACGTATATATGCATATAAATAAATGCAAATATTTTTGAACAAAGAGCTTGTTTCTGAGAAGTTTGTAATTTTTTGAGGTAATTATTAGGATTTGTTAGTGCTAAAATTATGTTAAAACTCAGTTGATTTGGAGGCTCACTTAAAAATATTGTGTTAAATAAATTTCTTGGGTTGCACCCGATGTGCTGGTTCAATAAATATGAGTGGGGTGGGAAGAAAGTTTCTAAAGGTCCCTGGTGATTCTGATGACTAAGCAGATTGGGGAATAATA
>NW_011888803.1:15984074-15985611 GCF_000151845.1 Pteropus vampyrus
GGCATTATTTATTTGTATTAAACATACCACTGGCTCATTAAGAGATAGTATTTATCACTTCCTACCTGACAGATTATTTTCATTACATGGTATCTTTTAAGGCTATTTGGAAACTACAGGTCATCTTCAACTAATGAGCTTTCAGTGACCAGAAGAGCATCCTTTGTTAAGGTGCTTTGGAATTTGATTAATTGGGAGGCCGGCCCTGGTCTTTTCTGCAGGCATCATTCATAAATCATTCTCCATGGTCTGCAGAAAAATCATCCACACTCTATTACTGGCAAAGGCTCTGCAGCACCTTCATAACCCATTGAAAATTAATGCTATTCCCACATATTAAATTGTTTCTTCATAAATGTGCCCACCCAGAATAAGACAAAACACAGGGCAGCCAAATGCTTTTACTTGACACATAGCGGAGATTGTTTCCTCTGGTAAAAAATTGGTTGGTGTGGAGACAATTATAGGAAGAGATGATAATGACCAACTCACGTGGTTTAGCCATGCCGAGCAGGAAGCATTGACTTGGGCAAGTAGAATATCCTTTGAAATCTTGCCTGCTCCTTTTTTTTCCCCTCTAAAATGCTTTGCAGTTTTGTTGTTGTTGTTGTTGTTTTGTTTTGTTTTGCTTTCAATGAAATCAGTAGGCCCAGAAGAAATTGAATTTTTTCACCATTTGAAGCATCGACATTTTCAGAAAGAAGGCTATCATACTGATGTCAGTCTTTGAAATGCAAGTTCCAATGCTATAAATATCTGCTTCTATGTATCTTTTTAAGAAAGTCATTCTTGATCAATATGTCCACCTACCCTACTTAAGATCTACTGGCCTCTAAAACTAGTCCTAATCTGTAATTGACATAGGATGGAATATAGCAATTATAACAAAAGAATTTGCACAGCACTCCTGAGAGGCCACTCTTACTCTAATTATTTTGCAGCTAGTTAAGCAGAGAGGTCAAGTTCATTTCTCAGGATAAGATAGCAAGTCAATGGCTCAACCAGACATAAAAACTAAAATTCTAGTTTAATGTCCACTTAAAAACACTGGAAAAAGCAGAGGAATTAACCAGTAGCAGACTCCATTACATTCTGAGCACCTGGGAAATACAGTTCCAAAAGTGTTCCTTGTTATCTTGGCCTAGGAGATCTAGGTGATCATTATATAGGGTTCTAAAGAGATAACCAGAGTTTGACTACTGACTTTCTCCATGATTCAATGAGGCAGGGGTGACTGGAGCTCTCTCTCCTTCTCTAAAATGAGCTCCATCTTGCCCAGAAACTGTGCTCTGGGTGTGCCATATTGTGTCTCCTGTCTTCTCCATCACAAGCTGGTTGATCAGACAAGACATTAACCTTCCTAAGCCTCATTTCTCAACTGTAAAATTAGTTTATATCACCTGCCCTTTCTGGCTCATAAGATTACTGGAAAGATCCTATGAGGCTAGATATGTTACATTGCTTCGTAAAACATTAAACACTCTCCATGCCTGACTTACTAATTCTAGGCCTTTAAAGTAACATTGGATTGAAAAAA
>NW_011888803.1:15985661-16015077 GCF_000151845.1 Pteropus vampyrus
ATGTCCACTTAAAAACACTGGAAAAAGCAGAGGAATTAACCAGTAGCAGACTCCATTACATTCTGAGCACCTGGGAAATACAGTTCCAAAAGTGTTCCTTGTTATCTTGGCCTAGGAGATCTAGGTGATCATTATATAGGGTTCTAAAGAGATAACCAGAGTTTGACTACTGACTTTCTCCATGATTCAAGGAGGCAGGGGTGACTGGAGCTCTCTCTCCTTCTCTAAAATGAGCTCCATCTTGCCCAGAAACTGTGCTCTGGGTGTGCCATATTGTGTCTCCTGTCTTCTCCATCACAAGCTGGTTGATCAGACAAGACATTAACCTTCCTAAGCCTCATTTCTCAACTGTAAAATTAGTTTATATCACCTGCCCTTTCTGGCTCATAAGATTACTGGAAAGATCCTATGAGGCTAGATATGTTACATTGCTTCGTAAAACATTAAACACTCTCCATGCCTGACTTACTAATTCTAGGCCTTTAAAGTAACATTGGATTGAAAAAAATGCATTTTTAAAGGAAGATTTGGACTCTCTCTTAAAGTTTGCTAATACGAAGAAGATGTGAGTGAGATGTAAAAGTGGAATCAGGGAGCATTTTTTTTTGTGATTCTCAGTCATACATGATAGATAAAACTGCAGCTGAACAATGATGCTATATTTTAAAATTAATTATTATAGGGGAGCTAAAGAATTTTTAAAACTTGTTTTCTTGTAGATTTCTTGACTTGGGAATCTATATAGGGCTTTATAGAAGGAGAAACAAGCCCAGAAAGATAGACATTGGATTGTGAATGATAATTTGAAAATTAAAAATCGATATTTTCTATTCACAGAGTTTATAAAACTAAACATAGATATGTGATGTGGAAGCAATACATTACATTGCTGTAGATTTTCTGTAGGACGTTAGAGTAGAAAATAGCATTGGAATATTAGTCTTCAAATTTGCTTCCAAACATCTATCAGAATATGTCTCAATATCAAAAAGACAAATCTAAATCCGCAGAAAAAAGAAAAGCAGCAACAAGTATATCCTTGGCAAAGCCATAATGTAATTCCCCAAGTATTTAATGTTTTGTTTCTCAAGAGTTGCCACTTTCATTTATATGCATTTTAAACCACAGCAATTCCCCACTTATGCACTACATTTTACATGTTTTAGTTAAAAGAATTATGGGGCTTTGAATTGCGCCAAATGCATCCTTGACACCTGCATAAATGTTTCAGCAGAGAATTATAAAATGCAACATAATTAATTTTTCATTGAAGAAAGACTAATGAGTCATAGAAAATGCCAAAGTTGGCTAGGCATAATTTCAACGTGTGAGTCCTAGCGTTTCCCTAAAGGTGTTTGACTAACAAAAGACGTGACATTACAAATAGCAATTTGCTTTGTTTTGTTTGTTTACCCAATTTGTTGCTTCTGCACTATGTTTCTCAGTTTACAAAACTTACTTAGGGTTATTCTCAAGATTAAAAAAGAAAACCTGACACGATCAAATAAAGTAACATTATTTTTTCTTGATCTATCACTGTTGAGGATATTCTGGAATCATACTACTTAATTGAATACCTGTCCCAGGTACTGATTTATTGCTTCTTTTAACTTGAAATGTTAGAACTATGAAGTAAAATAGTAAATACCGATTTGAACTATATTTACGTTTCCTGAAAATGAGAGTACTATTGTATTATTAATTGACTTGAATCTTGGTAGATCAATTCCTCAAACATTTTTTCATTCTCATTTTGTTTATCTTTGTCTCTAGCACTATCAAGAGATCTGCATTTGTTCATGTCATAATTGGTAAGTATCTCTTTAGTCTGCTTATAACATAATCCTCAGCCTCTACCATACCACACCTCCTTATACAACTCTTTATTTCTACATAGCCTTCATTTTTCTTCTATAATTGCATCATTATATCTCACATCATTTTTGTAGAGCTAAGTATCTGGGGTTTCTGAAACTTGAAAAATGGGTGAGTTTATACTACCCACTTCGGAAATGCAGAACCGATGAACAACAGTATCAAGAATAACAGAGACCAACAACTATAGGCTGACATTTTCAAGGCAAGAGAATTTCTTCTACTATAAGCAGATTTTTGGCCCTTCTAAAATAATGCTAACCTGTGGCATCTGGTTAACATAAGGGCATATCTCAGGGGACAAACACTGTGCCAGGCAGTAGGGTATGATAATTTTTAAAGGCCACAATCTGAAAAAATAGTCACTATTTTTGATTATCTATGAGGTTAGTTTTAGATTTTTAACCTTGACATCATTCTTAGCACAGAGATAGGAGCATGGTCTCCAGATTCTCTATGTATGAGTGTGCTGGTGTGCCTGCCTGGGTCCATTCTCCACTGTTCATGCATCCTGTGTTCCTAAAGAGTTTGGTTTCTAAAAACTAGAACATTTTGGCTCCCTTGCTGAATGGCTTTCAGTTGGGTCTGCAACGCAAAGCAGTGGCAAATATTGAGGAAAAGGAGAGAAATCGTGTATTTTGTTCCTGCTTTCCTTGCTCTGTTGTCTTGACCCTATACAGCTACAGTTCCTCTGTCATTTATGTTTCCGTTGGCTCTAGTAACATTGTTTTCCTCTTGTCTTCTTTTGATCTTGGTTTCTCTCTGTTGCATCAGCCTCCTTTCTGTCATCTATTAATCTTGTTAAAACCTCTGTGAACAATCTTTTCATTCAGGTCTCTTTGTCTGGGCTCAGTACTGTTTCCTGTTGCTAACTCCGTCTGATACAAGAGTTGTGTGATATCAAGATTACAGAGTTTGCTCTGTGCCTCTCCTCTGTGACTCCAGAATTATCTGTTACTGAGTAGTCCCTGCTTAACGAATATAATTAAGCAGCAAGTAGGGTTTAAAGGCCAATGAAAGAGAATAATAGAGGCTAGGGTTTGATTTTGTGCAAGTAACTTAACCACTGCAATCCCAACTTCTCTCCTCAGTGAAATGGAGATCGTAGCTGTATTAACATCACTGAGTTGTTTCAAAGACTAAATGAGGTAGTATGTATAGAATTCTCAGCACAGTCCACAGTATATAGTATACAGTAATCTAGTACATAATAAGCACTTGATACATTTTAGCTATTATTGAGATGATTATGTATTTCCTAGCTACAAATACAGTGGGAATATGGATAATAAGTGGATTGTAGAACACAGAGAATTTACCCATGATCAGATATAATGTGGGTGGTATGTCTTTGCTAACAGAAAATGTGGATGAAGAACTAGATATGAAGTGTTAGAAATGGATGCTGTTCTGATCACACTTGTGTAACATCACAGCCTTTCTCCTGTGGTAGCTGGTTTCATCCTATTTAACATGATTTGGGGGACATGCGGCATGCTATTTTTTATGTCTCCGTTAAGAGGCTCCCATCTGCTGTATGATCGTCAGGATTGCTGGTGTTATTTCTTTTTAATCAACCTTCTTCAAGGCATGCTTCCCAAATGTGAAGAGCCAGTTTGCTAAGAAAGACATATACTTGCACATAGCAAAGCTGATTTTGTTTACTTGATAACTCTCAAAAATGGTCTTTTTAATGAAGCAAAAGTTACAGTTTGGGTTATGTTTTCTAGGTTGACAGTTCTCTATAGAATTCAAAATGCTTATGCCAGCAATATCTGACCTTCATGGGTTGCTTTCAGGGCTAATGACTCTGTGGAGAAAAATCTAGGCATTAGTTTTCTACTTACTATGATGATACTAGGCAGTTGTCATTGGTTACTGTTATATCTAAGATTTTCAACTATTCTGGAAGGACTTAATTACAAAGATGCTAGTGGTGTGTCTGACAGCTGGTGAAGGTATATTGCCCTGTATGTTATCCAAAGAGTGAAGGTTAGTAATTCATTAAGCTAGGCTTGATATTCCCATGGCACTACTCACAAACCTTATAACCTTTGACATGACTTATTTTTTTCTAAGCCTCAGTTTTTTAATGTATAGATAAGGATAATAGCTCTGAGAGCATTCATGTAAAAGATAAAATGAAATAATGTAAGGATACTGCATTTATTATAGTATATGGCCCCTAGTAAGATTTTGTGAAATGTTAAGTATTTAGCTGTTAAATGGCAGAGTTAAAGAAACAGTGCCAGAACTTGAAACTATGGTGATAAACTAAATAGTCCCTTGTACTTCATGAAGCTTAAAGTCTGTTACCGGGCTAATTGCTTCCATGGTGTTTACTTGCAAAGAGTAAGTTTTATCCATGCCAATACTGACCCTTGGCCCATTTTCTGGTTTTAGCGTTTCAGAATGGGAACACTTAGAGTATAATTTAATTGAATCCACACTATTGCAAGAATTGTTCTTCAAGTGGCTGAATTGCCATTATTTCCCAATTCCAGTACATTCTACTTCCTCTCCTTTTTTGGCTATGAAATGGTGACTGACTGCATAAGTACAAAACTAGTGGTGGTTAAAAACAAGTTTTGCAATTAGACAGAGTAGTGATTGAATCCTAATTCTCCAGTTTATTAGCTGTATGATCTCAGGCTACTTGTCTCACTAAGCTGACTCTCGAGTTTCTGTTATTATAGATAGACTAAAGTAAAAGAGACACAGACTCTCTCATACACAAGGACAATGCCATATGACAGCAGAGACAGAGACTGGAGTTATGTTGCCATCAACCAAGGAACACCAAGGACTGGCAACAAACCATAGCAGCTTAGGAGAGACTCATGGGACAGGTTGTCTCTCTGAACCCTCAAGAAGGAAATAACTGCCAGTACATTAATTTCAAACTTTTGGCCTCCATAACTGTGAAAGAATAAATTTCTGTTGTTGTAACCACAAGTTTTGTGGTACTTTGTTACAGCAGCCTTAGAAAACTGATGTAACTTTTTTATTTGTAACTAATAGAGTTAATCAATTCTTTCACCTGACCTAAAGGGGTTGAGTATCTTAGAGTGTTCATATCTAACCTTTAAAATCATCTACTTTCTCCACAGTGAGAAAGATGCCAATTTCATTAATATATAACTATATATAATAATTATATAATATTAAATGCTACTCAACAGATATGCATACTCTCTCATATACCCTTATAGATTACATGACAATATCTCTAATGTAATCATCTTGAAATGTATGCAGTAGGCTTCAATGATGAAACAACTTGCTCAAAGTCATACAAAGAACATGATTTCCTACTGAAGGTAAGATCGAATAACCATACCCATGATTTTATCTCCTTCATGAATTCAATCAAGGTAACAACCATGAATGTCCTTTGTCCTTTGTTAATATTATTCTTTACATTTCTATTCCTTTAATGCTTGGATTTAACATCTTTATTCAATGCTCTGCATCTTATTCTTTTCTTTTATGTAATATGATATCTATTTTTTTCCAGTTTTTCCGTGGAGATAAATACCTATACTAAAATTAAAATACTCTAACATCAAAACACCACAGCCTAATCATGTAGGCTATTAGAACTGAGCTCTAGTGTTCCTTTCCATGCCAATTATCATTATTTTTAGAGAGGTGGGAGTAAGTACTAAATTATGGGGAGAAAAATAGTTATTAGAACATAAAGATTTCATGATTTTCTGAAAGAAATCTCTCTAGTGACCAGGCTTGCTATAATACACAGTAATTTCTGATTTTGTAACTAAAACAATTAATTGATCTAATTACTTTTTAAATTAGTAATGAGAGTGTATAAAGGAAAAGCATAGATATGTTTTTTAGAAAGAACCTGAAAAACTCATTCAAATGGGGTCCAAGATAATCAGTTAATTTTAATATATTACCTATCTGTAAGGGTTCTTTTTTGCGGGGTGGGGGAAGTTTGGTAGTGGACTAAAATCTAAAACTAGTTGTAGAATATCATACATTAATGTTAACATACATATTGTAGTGGTGATGGATTTTTCTGATAGTATGACTCAAAAAACATCTATTTATACTGGAATTGCAAATAACAGAGTGGTTGTAGTTTTGGAGCTTACCTAGTTAAACTCTTTTCACAGAAAATACCAAGGAATGTGAATTTATATGGCTTGCCAGAATGTAATACAGAATTAGCATTAGAGATCAGATCCTCTGTCCTAAACCCACTGCCTTTTTCAGTACAATAGGAATGGAAAATGCATTTAAGCTCTGTCCCAATCTGGAGCATTGACAGGAGTTGCCCAGCCAAAACTTTCTCTGTTTAGTAATGTCTGTCATGAGCAGGGGAAGAGGAAATGTTTGACGCTTGTTGTGAATTGTCATCTCTGATCTACATGACTCAGACCCAGAACATATTTTTAACAGTCACATAGTAGAAACCTCTGAAATGAAATGTGAGATGTATCATATGTAGGGGGAAATATGCTAAGTTGATGTGTGTGTGTGTGTGTGTGTGTGTGTATGTGTGTAGATGGTAAAGAAAGCAAGCTTTTGCCCAAGGAGGCCATTTGCAAATAAATAAATAATAAATAAAATAAAATAAAGCCTCCATTTCCATGTAAGAAGAGATTCTGGAATTTTAAAGAGACAAATCCAGTGTTTGCTTTCCTCTTCTTTTTCTAACAAATGCAGCTTTGTTGATGCCTCATTTGTGATTTATAAAATTAAAATCCGTTGCCTTCACCTTTGATTTTTCTCACTACAAAAAAACCCTTCTTAAAGCCTCAGAATATTCTCAGAAAATTCATAGAATAATCTCAGAAAAGGAAACCACACACCTCTTCCTTCTGTACGTTCCCAGATGACTGGTGGCTTTTCATGATACTTTGTGCTCGGAGATTTACTATTCTGAAAGAACTCAAAGGGCTTCATGAAATGGAATTCGTTATTTGATACAATTCCCTCTTGAGTTTGGAAAACATTAAGCAAGAGTGTCTCTTTATCTTATATATGTAGAAATGTTAACAGAGAAGGTGAGTGAACAACCATAACTCACACAGCAAGCAAGTACTGCAACCTTCAGTATTGATGACTGTGCTATATTGTTTCTCTCTTTATCCTTTTGCCCTAGTCCTGGAAGACTAAGGACTCCAGTGATAGTTTGTATTTCATTGGTACCAAAACTTTAGGCTGTTTTCTTCAGAGGAACAGCACAAGCAGGAAGAAATGAGCCGTGTTTTACCTCCACAGGTCTATGTTCTTTCACAGAGGGTGACTTAAGGCTTCATTTCTGGAGAACAGATCTTTGGGAAATAGACCACTTTACTCTGAAAATCAGTTTGAAATTTAGTGAGATTTGTTGACTGCAGGCAAGAATTGTGTGATTATTTTTTCATACACAGCAGATCAGTGCTCTACCTACAAAAATGACAGCTAGCAAAAGAAAATAATGTCTAGAGCAATGAAAAAAAAAAACCCTTTCAACTGGCTTTAAGTGATAAAATGCTGAAAAACTCAGGGATTTCACTTTCTTTATGAGTGATACCAAGACTTATAAAGTTATTATTTTGCTTCTTGGTAAACTTACTAAAGAATTCTATTTAGAAGTTGCTTAACCTGTAAAAAAAAAAAAAGATCTTTCTCTCTCTCTCTCTCCTGGTCTCCTCCCTCTCAATCAATTCAGTATAATAAGTGAGCTGTCATTAAAAGAAGTTGACTGTTCTGTTACTTCTTGTAACAAATTCTTCTGTGTCTGTCTTTGGCAACTTTCCTCCAAGATCTCTCTATTGAAGGTATGGATGGCCTCAAGGAAAAAGAAAGAACAATTCCATTCAGAGTGATGATAGTTCTTCAAACCTCTTTGCATCCCAATGACTAAAAAAAGTTCAGTACTTAAAAATATATGCTTTCAAATTAACAGTGTCTGGAAACTGCACAGGAAAGATATTCTATATGATGCATACAATGCTCATTGTTACCAGTTCTTCTCTTTTCAGTGTCATGGTTATAATATGGTTACCAGTAAAATTCAGTGACAAATCTTACCTACGTTCCATCAATTTTCATGATTCAATAATCTTTACGATTCTATCAGTAATGCAGGGGCAGGGGGTGTTATCTTCTTTTCACTGCTTCAGAGCTCCATATATCAAATGAAAACATTTCCTACTCAAGAACAACACTCAAGAGACTTTGTAGCATCCTCTTTGTGCTCTAAACATGCAAACTTCTATCCCAAAATGTCCCTAAGAATAATAAACAAGGTAAAAGAGAAAAAAATTAATGTAAGTTAGGGAGAATTGGTTTTACATAGAATTTAATAAAGTTTTTGTGTGACTTTTCAGTAGCTCCTTGAAAATGACTTTTTTTTTTTTTTCTGGTAATAAGTAAAATGTCAGTATGACCTGGATATAATGAATGTCTTGTTTTTTGAAGGCCATTAGTAGTCACAATGCCACTTCAATGGTAGAGCAAGCTTTCAAAGTCTACAAAATGTGCATTCATTTATGAGAGCTCACATTTCTCTTACTGTGTGTCCAATTTCTGAAAGCATGCTATCTGGAGACAGCCTTTCTCTGCCTGATAAGCCAGGATTGAAGACCTTGATACTGATCATTTCAGTGATTTGGGGCAGAAACAAGGTGTAACTAAGGTTATGCCTGAACAAAATCATTGAAATGACCTTTTTCAGTGATATGAGTGGATGGATGGATTAATTCAGCTCAGCAATCTGCAATTCAATCGATTTATTTAAAATAGTATTATATCATTTTTATTCGAACACATAGTCACTGGAAAATATAGCAAGAGAAAAAATACAGTTTACTCACAAACCTGTTATTCAATAATAATCATGATACCGTTTTGATATAGTTTATTTCAATCTTTTTAATGTAGATATTTTAACATTTAAAAAGACAATTACTTCTAAAATTTTATATTTTATTTATTTCCTTAATATTATGTTAATGACATCTCCCTTATGCAATTAAGCATTCTTCAATTGGCTCTTTTTTTCCATTTTATCATAATTTATTTACACATTCTCATATAGTTGCCTATCTGGGTTATTTACAATTTTTAATATTTTTAGTGAGACTTAAATAACACTTGTTTATATATTTTTGTCTTCTCTCTGGTCATATTTTTAGTTAGAGAGGAAGAATTCAAGAAAAAAGCAAATCGACAAACATGAGTATTTTCATGAAATATTGCCAAATTGTCTTCAATGAAATATCAATTTATACTCTCACCAATGAGAGTACCTGGCTCCCCATAACTTCACTAATTCTGAATTGTATTATGTATTTGAAAAGCCAGACTTATACATAAACATGAGAGTACAGAAGGAGTGGCCCAAATTTCCTTTGCATGTGGTTGGCAAACAAGCCAGCAACCAAGGAAGTCTTCACTAGAGAGGTGACATTTGAGCTGAATCTTGAAGGGGAGGAGAGAATCTCTGGGAACATAAGGATGAGGAGCTGAGGTTGAGAAACCAATCAACATGTGCAAAGAAGCAGGATCAGGAGAAAGCATGGAATTTGGGGGGTATGTTATCAGAGCGTGTAAATTCTTGGATGAATAAAGGGCAGTGAAATGGAGTGAAAAAGAGACCAATACTAGAGAATAAAGGGCCATTTTTTTTTTTTTTTCATTATAAGGGTTTTAGTAATTTTCTTGGAGATCAGCATTTTTTCTAAGGCTTTCCCCAGATCACCAGGTATTGAAATTACCCAGGGCTTTGGAAATACTCATTTAGGCTATTCTTTACTTTTTCCTTTAAATTTCTATATCACTTAAGTTATATCTCCTTTGAAGCGTTTGCCATGTGTCTGTTTTCATCTCTGTCATCTCCATTTACTACATACTTTTTTTCTTTGAGTTAGTCATTAAAATCTTATTAACCACCTGACTCATATTGGTCATAGAGGCTGGTTTCTGGAGGCTACAGCAGTGCTGGAGGGTAGACTCACGCATAAGGGGCTGCAGCAAAGTGAGATTGGCACTGAGGGAGGTTTTCTGGGAACACAGAACTTTGTCAGTGTGTCTGAGGATGACAAGGATGGTACACACCTGTCAAACTCATTGTATATTCAGCATTTACAGGTGTAGAGCATTATAGCCTTCAGTAAATAATAGTTTTAACAAATGAACCAGTGAATGGAAAGATCTTTAGCAGAGAAGAAATATGACATGTATCTTTTTAGTTTAGAAGGAGACCGAAGAGTAATATGGAGATTAAGTTAATGAAGAACAAACTGGAGATGGAGAGAACAGTTAGGAGGCTATTTTATTTGAGAGAAAGAGATAATAAAACTTGAAGTAAGACAATGGGAACAGGAAATGAAGAGACAATAAGAAAGGTTTTAGGACATCTGTGATTCATTTGGATGTGTATGTGTGTGTTGCGAGGTGGTGAGATAGAATAAATCATTTCTAGGTTTTGGCTAGAATGGGTAGGCAGAGTTCCATAAATTAATAAAGGAATACCACGAGAGGACCAGGTTTAATGCAAAGATAATGGCAGTGGTTTTATGAATTTGAGGTGCTAAGGCTTCCGGCATAATACATTCCAGTGAAAGAGTTCCGCAGGTATTTTTTTGTATTAAATACTTCTTGTTGTTTGTCTGAATATTTACATGTGAAATTTATACTTCTCAGAGATCAATATGAAATTTATTTTATAAGATGTGTATTAGTATTAGGTGTTGAAAATATTTTTATTTTTTTCTGACTTCTGACAGCAACATTTCAAAAGTATATGATTATTTGAATAATTTATTAACCAAATTTACATGAATAACAAGTGGGTCAAAATCATTGTATAATTTACTATTTCCTCATAAACAGGATTTTGTTGACAGGATTTTTTTCTTATGTTAAAATTGTATAAGTGTCATAAGGATAAAGGATGAATTAAATTCTTTCTATTTTTATTTTTAACAACTCTTTTTATACTGTAAATATAAGCATTTAAAATGTCTACAAATGTAAAATACAGAATTAAAAAACAAATCTTTTTTTATTTTAAATAAATTGATGTGAAAATTCAGTATATTGGGTAGAAATTAGAAAAAAAGACAAGCTTTATCGATTTGTATTTTCTCATATTCTATAATAAGAAACTGTAAGCTGTTTTCTAGAAAAAATATATACTTGTAATGTATTTATGTACTTTTAAAAATGGTTACAATAAAATAACTTATGTATCTTATTTTAACAGTAAAATGCATTGAAATTTATTGGGATTGTGACTTTTGATTTAGAAGAATATAGATTAAGTTTATAAAAATAACAAACGATGACATATTTTAAAAACAAAAAAGGAAGGAGAGAGACAATATTTTAGCAATGTTTTAGACTGAGCTAGTAAAGGTGAAAGTAAAGACTGCTAATTCTGAGGCTTAGATTCAAAAACTCCAATAAATAGTTTAATGAGAGGTAAGTTAATTTAATTTGCAATAAGATTTAATGCATCTAGCATAGTGTCTTAATTTATTTAGAACAAAAATATTTTTACAAAATGTAAACAGTCTCTCTTCTATGAAGTCTAATGCATTCAGGACACAGGAGTTAATTAGTAACTATGGTAACTCCTAGGCCTACTAAGTCCAAATGTGGTGGAAATGCATGACTGACAATAGATAGCTCCATAATGTGCTTTCAGCTTTCATGAAAAATAATAAACTAATAAGCTTTCTACAGATGATGGTATTCAGGGATTGAAGATATGATACTGAATTTACTTAGGTTGTTCGTTTTTTCTTTTTTTTCTAAGACTTTTTTCCCCCTAAAATCTCCATGTGAGTAAGAAAATGGCCCAGATAAATATTTCTCACTGAGGTGTTAAAAGGGAAAAAAACAACAGATAATTGAAGAACAAAATGATAGGAGTGTTTTGGGACAGTTACATAACAGCATACTGTTCTGTTGCTTTGAGAAGTCTTTTATCCTCGCATAAAACATTATAAAATAGGAACATATCTCTAAATAACAATTTAAATAATAGATTTACAGGTGTTTTTAAAATTTCATTTTACAAAGTTAAGAAAAAGAAGAAAGCATCTTTTTAAGGTCTTTTTAATTGACCTGCTATTCCAGGTAAGACTGAATATTTTTCTCAGAAGAAACTAAACAAATAAAACACTATTGAATTGCACAAATTATGCATCAGGAAAAGCTCTTTGATTCTAAATAATATTCAAAGTTTTTAAAATCACACAGCTTGTTAATTCTTTTTTCTATTAGATCACTGAAATCTTTGAGTACCTGACTGCAGTGAATGCACATTTTCTCTAGGTTGGTACTTTGGTTATTGCACATTTGCAGTATTTGGAGAATACTTATATGAACCGAACAGTATCTAAAGCCATATGACTTTGATATATTTAGTACATAAAAATTATTATTTTGAATAGAAACTATTTTGTTTTAGTTATATAATATTATTTTTTAATTGATTTTTTTTGAGATAATTGTAGGTTCACATGCAATTTTAAGAAATAATGCAAAGAGATCTCACATACCCTTTACCCAGTTTCCCCTAATAGGACACATCACACAAAACTATAACATCACGACTAAGATATTGACGTTGATACAATTAAGATGCAGAATATTTCCATTACCACTGGAAACCACTAATTTGTTTTCCACATTTGTAATTTTTTATTTCAAAAATGTTATCGAAATATATATGATTCAAGAATCATATAGTATGTAACATTTTGTGATTGGCTTTTTTTTTTTACTCCTTATAAATGAATCTCTGAAGATTAATCCATTTTTTTACTTGTAATAACAGTTTGTTCCTTTTTTATTGTTGATTATTATTCCATGGTATAGATGCACCATAGTCTAACAGTTCATCCATTGAAAGACATTTGAGTTTTCCCAGGTTTTGGTTATTATGAAAAAAGCTGTTATAAATATTCACATATAGGTTTCTGTGTGAACATAAGTCTTCATTTTGCTAACATAGATAGATACCCAGGAGTGTAATCTCTGGGTTGTGTGGTACTTACATGTTCAGTTTTTTGTTTGTTTGTTTCTTTTTGATGCCACAGTATTTCCAGAATGGCCTTACCATTTTTTTATTCCCGCCAACAATACATGAGTTTCTCTATACCCTGGCTAGCATTCGATGTTACTATTTTAAAATAAAAAAAAAATTTAGCAATTATATATTGTGTAATGGCATTAAACTGTGGTTTTGATAGCTAATGATGTTAACAACCGGTCCTGGGCCTAATTATCATCTATAGATGTTCTTTAGTGAAATGTTACTTCATGTCTTTTGCCCATGTTTTAATTGGATTGTGTGGATTTTGTTTTGTGTTTTGCTATTGAGTTTGATATTTCTCTATGTACTATAGGTACTAGTCCCTTGTCAAATATATGGTTTGCAAATATTTTCTTCCCAGTTTATAGTCTTTTTATTCTCTTAACAGGGTTTCCCCCTGCCAGAGGAGAGTTTTTTCAATTTGATAAAGTTCAGTTTATCGATTTTCCATTTATGAATCATGCTTTTGCTGTCAAAACAGTCTAAGAACTCTTTGGTCAGCCCTAGATTCCAAGGATATTATCCTGCATTATTTCCTCAAACTTTTAGAGTTTTATATTCTACATTTAAGCTTGTGATCCATTTTGAGTTAATTTTTACATGAGTCTTAGGTCGAGGTTTGTTTGTTAACAATCTTTTTTTTTTTTTTTTTTTTTTGTCTGTAGGTATCTAATTGCTACAGCATTACTTGTTTTCTGAAAAGGCTGTCTTTCCTCCTTTGTGTTCTTTTGTATCTTGTCAAAAATAAGTTATACTCAAAAATATTTATGTGGATATATTTCTGGGTCTTTTGTTCTGTTCCACTGATCAAAGCATCTATCTTTTTTGCTAAAACACATAGTGTTCTAATTACTATAGCTATCTAGTAAGTCTTTAAATCGGGAAGATTGAATTCTCCCACTTTATTCTTCTCTTTCAAAATTGTTTTAGCTATTCTACCTCTACCATTTCATACAACTTTTTTCTATGCCTTCAAAAATCTTATTGTTATTTTGATAGAAATCGCATTAGACCTGTACATCAATTTGGTAAGAATTGACATATTATCTATGTTGAGTCTTCTAATCCATGAACACGGTATAGCTGTCCATTTATTTTGATCTCAGTTTCTTTCATCGGTGTTTCATTATAATTTTTAGCATATAAGACCTTCACATATTCTGTTAGGTTTGCCCCTAACAAAATATTTGTAAATAGTATTGTTCATTTAAATTTCTGTGTCCATGTGTTTATGAGAATATGATTGATTTTTGTATGTATATCTTGTATCCTGTGACTTTGCTGAACTTACTTATAAATTTTGGAAGGTTTTTTATAGATTCTTTGGGATTTTCTATGTAGGTAATTATATCATCTGCAAATAGGGATAGTTTTATTTTCTCCTTTCCAATTTGTATGGCTTTTCTTTTCTTGCCATATTGCACTAGCTAGAGCTTCCAGCACTGCTGAATAAGAATGGTGAGAGTGAACAACCTTGCCTTATTCTCAAAAAAAAAAAAAATAATAATAATAATCAGTCCTTTCCCATTAAAAAGAATGTTGCTATTATTATTTTTTATATGATTTTTATCAGGTTGAAGGTGTTCTCTATTTCAGCTTTTTCTGAGAGTTTTATGAGTGAATGCTGAATTTTGTCACATCTTTTTTCTGTATTGATTCATTGTATGATTTTTTTATCCCATTGATATGATGGATTAAATTAATTGATTTTCAAATATTAAATCAACTTTGCATTCCTGGAATAAATGTTACGTAGCCATGGTATATATATTTCTATATAGATTACTAGATTCTATTCACTATTTTATTTTGTTGTTATTAAGAATTTTTGTGTCTAAATTCACGAATGATATTGCTCTATAGTTTTCTCTTTTCTTGTAGTCATTTTATGATTTTAGAAGAGAGTATTACTAGGTTTGTAAAATAAATTGGGAAGTAATCCTTTCTCTTCTTTTATTTGAAAGAGATTGTGTAGGATTGATGTTAACTTTCTTTACAAAGAATTCTCCAGTGAAACCATCTGGGCCTGGAGATTTCTCTTTCTTTTGGGGGGTGGGGTAAAATTATGAATTTAATTTTAAAAAATAATTATAAGGCTATTAAAATGATCTATTTCATATTGGGTGAGTAGTGGTAGTTTGTGTTTTTTGAGGAATTAGTGCATTTTGTCTAAAATGTTGTTTATATGGTAAAGTTGTGAGTAGTATTTCCTTACTGTCCCTTTGATACTTCTGTGGTCTACAGTGATATGCCTGATTTCATTCCTGATATTGGTAACTGAGTCTTCTCATTTTTCCTTTCTCAATCTTACTAAAAATTGTTAATTTTATTCACCATTTTTTCCCCTTGGGTCCTGAGTTCTCTAGCTGATTTGCCTTCTTCTCTCTAACTTCTGGGTTTCTTATATTTATTTTACATCTAATGCCCAGGATTTATAGTTATACCTATTGGAGAGAAAGGAACATGATATCTACTTCATCTTCCTGGAAGTGAAATGACAAATTTGATTTTATGATGCATTTCTGTCTCTTACAAGTAGTCCAGAATCCTGATAGTTTTCTCTTTTCCACTGAAGCCAGGATGAACTCTCAGCTTTCATGGTTCAATAAAGGAAAGCCATGGGGGAAAAAAAAGCTTGTTCTCAATCCCTGTATTATTTCTGTAGCAGTTGTTAGGCTCTGAGTTTCAAACCAGATCCTCTGTTGAACTGGGCAGTGAGAACTGGCTGACATTATAATATGACTTCAGGAAGACCTGTGGCCCTTATATACTTCTGATAAAAGATAGTATAGTTTTTTTCCTTCAGGCTAAGCAATTACAGTCATAGAGAGTCGAAGGGAATTTGAGGAGCTAAACAGAGTTTTCTTTGTATAAATAAATCTACTGAGATATCTCAGTAGCATTTTAGTGATCAACTTGTAAATTTGCCAAAGTTCTTATGAGCAGGCACATTAGGAAATATTTAATAGTGAGGCAAATAATTGAGAGGAAAAGAAATAATAGAGTGAAAAATTATGAGGGACATTCAGAATGGGGGTAAGAAGATTAAGAGGAGCCTTGATGAAAATGATGAATGAATAATTGGAAGGCTCAAAAAGAGTGAAGTGAAAGAGGAGCAGGAAGCTCCTACTTAAAGCAGAACAGAACGTAAGTGGTGACAGGTGGTGGAGAGTGAGGGACACCAGCTCGCAGAAAGGGAAGTGCTTAATGAGTAGAGAAGAGATGTCTTAGTGGGGCAGAAATGAAGATTATGTCGGAGTTTCTAAAAAGAATGACAGGAATCATATTAATCTAACAAATATACAGGATATCTAAGCTCCTTTTATTTATTTTTCCTCATACCAATTGAATATGCTCTAAAAGAGCTCTAAAAGAGCATATTCAATTGGTATGAGGAAAAATAAATAAACAAAAGGAGCATTTCTAAAAGAAAACAAAATATTTTTTGTTTTACTACTTCATATCTGTCTATCCCCCTTGACTCATAAAAACAAATACTGTATCTGTTTTGAATTTTGTCTTCTTCATTGCTGTATCCTCAACTCCTAGCTTGGCATATAGTTGGTCCCAATGAAAATTGATTGAATAAATAAATGCCAAGGGAAAGAGATGTTCTTATTGTAGTAAATGATGAATAAACACTAAAAACCTTTTAATGAGGAAGACAGAAAGTTAAAATTAAAAATACAGGCGCCCTCGAGCAACAGACATCAGATTACAAATGCAGACCTTTCTGCTTCCACCTTATCTCCCTCCCTTTCCCACTGGAAGCTTGTTCTTTCTCACCCCCAGCCCGAGGTACTGTGCCCTCCCATTGATCTGAACCCCACATTTCTGCTTACCTGGTTTATTTAGTGTTTCTCGCAGTTTAAGAACTTTATGTCTGTAGATAAATCTGAGGGAGTTGACAAATTTTATGAGAATTTTAAAATTTGTGCTCCATTTTGATAGTAATCTTACAAAATTATTTTGCTATTTCAAAATACAAAACAAAATCTGTTGTGTGTGTGTGTGTGTGTGATCACTGATACATTAAAAAATAGTTTTCTAAAATAGGGCTTCAGTTCCTTAAGCCAACATTCCACAAACTGGAGTACAGAAATTTTTTATTATTATTATTATTTTCTTTTTTTAAGATGGGTGTCCAGATGACTCAAATTTTGAGAAACATTACCTGAACAGCAGCCAAGCTTAAGAGTGAGAGAACAGAGGGAGAGGCTACATGATACAATAGCGATCAACGATTAAAAAGGAAATAGTAGCTTGATAAATGACTACAGTGGGCAGAATCTGAATTATGTCAAATTATTTTTTTAAGGATAAAAATGACAACATGAAGACAAATTAAAATAGAGTAAACAATGAATAAGACTGTGATAGAAAATAAGATGATGACAGAAGTATCCCCCCCCCCCCAAATTGAATAACCTCTGGATTTTTAAGAGGTGAGCTTTATTAAATTTAAATCTCACTTAGCATTATCAATAAATGTCTCAGAAAATAAATGAGAAGACTGTTTTCTTATATCTTAGGAAACAAGTTCAGAGATGAACTTATACATTAAAAATATATGAACGAATCTCTAAAAAAATAGGAAAACAAGCTATGTAAGTGAACACATTTTCTTTTAGGGGGAAGTAGAATACTGTACACTGTTTCACTTACTTAAATATTAAAGATGTGTTCTCCCCACTAATGCAGCAAGAATGCTTGAATTTTCATTTGGCCTATAACTACCAGCTACTTCCACTCTCCTTTCCGGTATTTTGTTGGCTAGCTTCTAGTTGTTAGATCAACCTTCTAACTTTCCTGTTACCACCAAAAGTTTTCTAACTCTTTTGGAATCAAGTGCTGAAGCTGCAATTTCCTAAGGTTACACAAGCCAAGCCATCTCCTCTTCATGAGAGCCTCTAACTTCCATTATCGCTCAAGGGGACTCCAGGAGGTACTTTAAAATAGAATAGACTCCTAAAGGGGTGTTTGTTTCTCATCCCCTTAACCATAGCATGTCCTATTTAAGAGTAAAATAAGGAAGAAGTTTTCTTTTTCCTCACATCTCTTCAAGATCCACATCTTTTATTTTTACTTTGATAGTCTCTAAGTGAGGGTATTACAGAGATCTTGGAAGAAACGAATTGCTGTCTGATTAGCAGGGGAACAGAAAATATGGCTTTAAATTTCTTTTAACATCTTTGCTCTCAAATTGGTAAGTATTTATGCAGTTTCTGTCTCTGGAGGGCAACCCAAAACATCAATCCTCAGCATCTCTGTAACATTTTCAGTGAGCAAGTGGTGTCAGAGTGTTAGAGGCTGGAAATCTGTTACTATGGTTACCACCTATAAAAAGGTCACCTTCAGGAAATTCTTTGTGCAAGATAATACAGGGATAATGAAACTTCCTTTGGAGAGGATAAAGAACAGAGTTTGCCATGTAGCCCTATAATTATCAACATAGTTTTTGGAAATATGTATATTATAATCAGTGCTCTGTATTTCAATAAAGACTACATTAATTAGATATTGTTTAAGGTAATATTCCATAATAATAACAGCAATAATGTTCTGATGGAGGAGTAAGCTGTGATGAATGGTGGACCATAGCTTGTTCTTCTTTGCTGTTTTTTTTTTTTTTTCACTGCAAATTGCTTGATAGTTTTAAGTCAACTAATAAGCATCTAAAGAAAGGAACTCTTTCTTGAGAAGGATTATTATTCTTTTAACTACTAAAAAAATGGTTGCATCTGTGATGCGTTCTTAGTTAACTGTGACTGAAGTCTGTAAAGAAGTAGTGAAACTTTAACTTCTAAAATCTGGGAATTCTTTAAATTTTCATCCTATCAAATATCTGCGTAGCCTCTTATCTGTCTGTCATTAGAGATTTAGTCTAATATTTCCCACCTTAAAATACTGGTCAGAAAGCTTTATCATCGTTTTTTAACTTCTTCCTAGCATCCAGTCAGATTTGCAGTTGATATCAAACTTGACTATGACTATGTTATCTATGAGTTTGTGAACCAGAGGAAGAAGCTTGTGTCCCGGTTCATGAACACAATATCTCCATTGAATTATGGCCTCCATACTCCTGCCTGGGCTGCAGTCTGTAGTTTGTCTCTATGAAATACATTTGCTAGAAAAGCTGTTCTCACTTAGCACCTCCACATGGCGTCATGGGAAGAGGCTTGAGAAGCATGAACAGGTGAAGGCGTCTCTGGGGAAATGAGTGATGAACATTTTCTTTTTACAACTACAGTTGAATAAACATAAAAGTCACTTTGGGAGGGTAACTTTTCTCCGTGTTATTTTTTATAAATCTTAGGTTGTCAAATATGAAAGATTCCATATTCGTAGGCAAATTCCTTTTGTTGAGTTGTAGAGTAAATCTGTTCTTGCCTAGAAACCAATATAGACCTTGACAATTCTTTAAAACAAGAGACTAATAACAATGCAAAACTATGCACTCTAATCATTGGGCAGTGTTCCATTTACTATGTAAACCTCTGAAATACATGAAGCATGCATATTATTTTACTGTTTTCTGACTCTAGAATTTCTTCCCAGCATTAGTTCAAAGATTTTTATTTTTTAAATTTCTCATTTCCATACCTCCTGGGAATCTACCAAAGAATATCCTTGCAACCTGAAGACAGGCTGGATATGATATATGGGAACAAATACAATTGCAAAGGCCTGCCACCAGCTGTCTTTTTGCTTATGAGCTTGGAAAAAAGTGGGGTGATAGGATGAGAAGAAAGGATCTCAAAAGAAGGACTTTAAACTGCATATCCTTAGAAGTTGAATCTAATGTTTGGATCAACCATTTCTTTCTTGAATTTTTATACAACAGTTGGTAATACAGCTGAAGGGACTGGCATTTCTATGTGCTCATTGCTTGACTGGAAAGATTTTGCAATTCCTGATATAAACATCACGATTCTTTACTCTCTTCTCTTTTCTCATGACCACGGTTTTATTCTAATCCAGTATCCTTTTATTTATTTAGAATGATTTAGTAATTTCAACCATTTAGAATCACTGGGAACATAACTGAGACACTATAAATAAGTTTAAAAATATGTATGGAAACAATGGATATTGTAAATCCCAACACTAAAACAAAACTTTCAAGTTCTTGCTCAGAATATGTTCCGTGTTTATGTTTTCTGAAAACCCAGTAATTTTAGATCAGCAGCAGACAATTTAGAAGCTTAGAATAATAGTTGCTAGAAACAAATATGAGGAAAGCGATAGTCAGTAAGAACTGATATTTGAATAGTGAGGGGATAAAAGGAAAGCTACAAAATAAATACAGTGTTACAAACAGAAGCAATTTGAGGTCATTTAGCACAGGGACAAATGACTTGAAACAGCATCACCCGTTGAGGATGTTACTTATTGCACAGTAGAATAACAGATGTATCTTAATGATTTCATAATGATAGTTTTAAATTAAGAAAAAAATAATATATTTCTTCTGTGTAAAACATGTTATGCTACTCATGTTTACTAGGTTGTACTAAAGAGCTTAAGCAAATAAATATAGAGTAGGCCCCCTTTATCCATGAGACATAGTTTTCTCAACCTGATAAAGGAAACGTAATGCCTACCTCATAGACTTTGCAAATAATGTGCATAAAGTGGTTAGCGCAATCTTAGCACATTTAGTTTGTGGAAGTTATAATTGTGCTAACAATGTGTCAAGTTGTTACTATAAATGCATATGATGTTTATGAGATTATTTTTCATTATGTAATTTTACTGATGATCTATTTCTAACTATAAAAATAAAGCAAGGTTATTGTAGAAAAGTTTACAAAAGATAGACAAGTATAAGGAAAATGCAAATCATCCATAATTTCAGTACTTGGATGTAACTAGGGAACCCCTGCTACCATTTTGATTAGTTGCTTCATGCACACATTGTCCAAACCCCTCCTCCCTCAAAACCATAGCTAGACTATTACAGTAGGGGGAAAGATGTCAGTATAGAATGCAGCTCAACTTCGAATACAATATGGACAAGTCAAAACTTAAAGCCAAGGAACAGGTGGGGATTAGTGGGTGGAAAATTACTAAGAAGAAACATGAGGAGTAAAGGAGATTTTGGTAAACTGACCTAATAGGATTCCTTGCTAAAGACAAGCCAGGGTGATCAGTCATCTACCACCTGGGGGATGGTAGAAAACAAGAAACTCAATCAGATATTAAAGGTGATCAGAAATCGAGAGTGGGAGGTTTTGGATAAATTGACTTAGCAGAGTCCTTGCTAAAACTTGATTTTATAGAGGAAGTGACCAGATAGGCCTAGGAGAAGTTCAGGAGTCTGACTAAAGTTTGGTCAACCAAAGAACTTTTGCCAATACACATGTATACACATGTATATGCACATGAAAAAACACACACATATCTATTTATAATGTATATTTTTAATGGTGTTATAAATACAATTTCCTATTTTGCTTTTTTGATTTACTATTATACGGTAGTATTAATTTTCAAGGACATGGTTTTTAATCACTGGATGATTTAAGAACTTAATTTAACATTTTTCAATTTGTTAATTTAAGCTGTTTTCAGGTTTATCTACTTGTTTGTTTGTTTTTGTTATTTATTATCAGCAAATTTACTGTCAATAACCTTATGTGGATACTTTTATCTTAAGGATAGAATCTCAGAGGTAAAGTTGTTAAATCAAAGGGCATGATATTGCTTATGACGCTTGCTGCATATTTAAAATCATTTTTTATATAAATTATATCAGTTAAATTTCTATAATTATTAGAGGTTAAAAATTAATACCTTTATATTCTGTATTTTACAAAGTACTTTCATAGCTATTATCACATTTTATTCTCATAACAATTGTGAATTTTGAGGAAAATATTTTTCTTCATGCTACAGATACGAGACTTTAAAAAGTAATAAAAATAAACCTGAAGTTAAGTGTCTTATACAAAATGGCAAAGAGGAAGAGGGAGCCAAGTTTCCCAAACTTCGTTAAAACACTAAGGAGGCATTAAGATTTTCCATAAATCTTATTTGCTGCCTGATGTTCTATAGTAGCAAGATCTTATTTCACATAAAACTTTAACAACGGCACCTTTGCTCTGGGTTTACTTATAAAAAACAGCAAAGTTAAGCAAGCCTGATGGGACTTTATTATTTTTAACACTGGTAATTCTAGAAATAACTGAGTCTGGAGACCAGTTGGCTAAGTTCACTGACTACAAAATAACAGACACCTTTCCAACTCTTACAGATCCTTCTCTTAATAAATAATGATCTTTATAGTAAATTTCTATCTCCTTATTGATATTTAGACTCCATGCTTCACTCTAAAGACTTTGCAAATATAATCCTTTAAAGTACTTTCTGTTTATGTGGATATTAAAATTTGCATTATTAAAGAGAACTATTGTTCTTGTGCTTCCTAAAAGTGTGACTTTCCACATGATTTGATTTGCCTTCCAGTATTAATAATTAATTTTATCTTTCTCATTGTACTCATGAGGTAAAACTTCTTATGTTAAGATAATCACAGCTAATTCTTTTATATAATGTATGTTTTCTTGTTGTTTCTTTTTTCTTTTTTCTTTTTATGGTTAGAAATGGAAAGATAAATGCCACCATACCACCTAAAAATAGGTTAACGTGTGGAGAATTGCTGTTGTTTTTCAGTTTTTGTTTTTGATGCAGGAGAAGCTTTTTTATGCATAAGAGAAAAGATACATTAGAGATCATGGAGATGATACTAATTTGACTGGAATCTGAGGCATCAGGATTATAAACAGCTGAATACACATTTTCCATGTTGATGGAGAACTAAAAGAAAAGAGAAGAAATAAATGTTTAAGTATATTCTTACTTCTATAAAAACAAGTGTTTGGATGGCATTCTAAGTTGTCATACAAAGATTACAAATGTTCTAGAATATATGTAAATGACTGAAGCACTTTTTCTAACAATTCATCAACTCTCCTGGAGAAAGAACTGGGCAGAATTCAGAAGAACTAAATTCTAGTCCTGTTCTCGCTTCTTCTACCACTGATTACTTAAGTCACCAGGGGCAAATCTCACATTTTTTATGGCTTCATTTTTCTTTTTTAATAAAAGTTAGAATAGTTTAGTCTTGCGAATCATTTCGCATTCTAAAATTCTACAGCTAAAATAAAAGAAAACTTTACATATTTGCTAAAAACTAATATAGTTGACACAGCTAGAATAGCACCAAAAGTATTTTAAAAGTTCACTTTAGGACACCATAGATTTGGAAGGAAATTCTAAAATGTTCTAAGTAGTGGATGTCAGTTGGGAGGGAGGAAATAAGCTCGGCACTGTTTTTAAAGTTATGGCTTCTGGGGTCAGACAAACCTGAGTTTTTCTGTCCTGGCTCAGTACTTTGATAGCTGTGTGACTCTGGATAAATTAATTTTCTAAGCCTTAGTGAAAAATGAAGATAATACATTTCTCTAAGTATAGTGAGGAATGATTGAGATACACTGATTAGAGATTAAACTCAGTGACAACCTTTTTGGCAATCTTAATGAACATTAACTAAAGAGTCTAAAAAGCTACCCTCCATTATTTAGATCCATTTTTTTTCCCCTACACAGCGGTTACTTATATTTTTCAAGCAGGTATGGATATAGCAATAAAAATGCCAGCAACTCTGCTTCCTTTAGATTTCTTTCAAAACGAGCTTATATCTGTCACGATAGGTATCAAGTGTGTGTGTTATATGTAAGATGTTGTCAGAGTAATTGTTATTGATGGATGGCACATATAGTTGTGATTCATATAACAAGAACTATTGTCTCCATAATATTCTTGCCAAGCCCAGCAAATCTAAGCACAATTGGTTGAATGACAACATTCAGAATTGCTTTCTCCTTTTAAAAAGAACAAGATAGTATTTTCAAGATAGTATTTTCAAGTGAGACAAACAATGTTTGTCTCACTTGAAAATGAGGTTGACAACTATAAAGGCTGGCATCATAGGTTTGTCACCAGAATAACTAAAGTTTGGTAAGAATAAGCATCAGTATTGTTTTACAAATATGTTTTATATTAGAATGATTAAATGGTGTAAATGACTAAAACGACTAAAGGTCTGGAAAGTTCACTTCTCTGAAAAATTTCTCTTTTCTTCTGAAAATTTCTTTTTTTATTTTCTTTCTTTTGTACTCTTTATACAAACCTCTGTTCTAGACAACCTTTTTATTCCATGAGAAGCCTTTTAACATGTGCCAAAGATATCATTACTTCCATTCTTAGATTGCTAAGTTTGACCAAAAAGTCCTAAATAGGTGAGTTTCATTTCTACTAAAACTTTTAAATTTTAAACTATATATGCAAATAAGATTTTCTTGATATGACATTTTTGTTTTGGCCTTTCCATATTATTTTAATTTGTTTTAATTCCAATCAGATTAATAATCTTAATTAAATATTTTACTTAATACATTTTCTATTTGAAAAAATATTTTTGATACTTTTATTCTATTTAGTCACCAGATTAAAATAATTATTTTGACTTAACTTGATGTTTAACCAGCTTTGGTTCTCACTGTCTTGTTTCATACTCTAAATTTCCTTTTTTGAATGCAGTCGTTTTCTTTATTTTAAGATTAAAGTACACATTCAGTTTTACAAGTTTTCATAGTACCTGGGGAAAGTTGGAGTTCAGACACAGACAGCCAGAAGACATATTCATAAACCCCTGGGCTTTTGGCTGAGAATCCAGAAAGGCCATATTCTAAGAGCCAGGACTAACCCAGAGAGTAAGTGAATAAGTTTTAATTAATGTGAGATTAATTGTTTTACCAATTTATTTTATTATTCTTGGCATTTGAAATCTCTGCTCAACTCTCCAGGCTCCCAGTGGCTATTCTCTGCTGGTCTGTTAGAGTCTTGTCCAGCTTGTGCGAAGTTTTGATGGCAGTCTAGGACCCCAGGGAAGTTTTCATGCCAATATGAATGGATTCTTTTCTGCAGTTCTTTCCTCTTAATACCTTATGCCTTGAATCTCTGGTGCATAGCAGTCTCTAACACTGATCCATGTTTCTTCCACTGAATGAGAATACCTCTCTTTGCCCTCAGGGAGAAAGCTGGGTGAATGAGATTTGGGAATCATCTCCTGTGTGTCCTTTCTCCTGAGGATCATAATCTTTCCCAATGCCTGCTCACTTCTGTTTTATATATATTGCCCAGTTTTTTGGTTGTTTATGGCAGTAAAGTTCTATATCAGCTATATCTGAAAGAGCTTTTTGATCTTCTAACAGATCTTAAAACAGATTTATAACATTACCATAATCTTACCTGCCATTTTTCATTATTCTCTTATCATATTATTCTGGCTTATTGTCTTAATATCACACCTCACTCTCTAAAATTATCTCAATTATTTATTTGTTTCTTTGTTTCCTTATTCATTATCTGTCTTCTCCACTGGAATGTAAGCTCCATGAACTCCATCTCCATGGATTCTGAGGTCTTATCTGGCCTGTTAAATGCTATAGCTCCAGCAGCTAACAGAGGCCTGGCACATAGGTGACACTAAAGAAATATTTTTTGAGAGAATGAATATTTATTATTGTATTCTGACCATTAAAGTACTGTCCAAAGTTGCATAGAATAAATTTAAGTTCCAAATTGGATAAATAGTTAACTTTAAGATTTGACATACCCACGTATTGATGACACAGCAAAAAAAAAAAATGTGTTTTTATCTCTTTCCCAATTCATATTAAAGCACAATATTTATATGAGGAATTAAATCTTCTTGAAAAACATAAACACTTATATTTTTATTTCTTTTAAAAAATTGATTAAACGTCATTTCCTTGCAGTGTTAGTCTGTATCTCTTTTCTGATATGAGATATCTTTTTAATTTCAGAACTAATATTTTGTATTTTAGTTTTTCTTACTCCCTTCAGATTTTAGGAGACATGAAAGTAGCTTTATGAGGACGATTTGGAAATCCACTATCATGATCCCCCCTGTGCTATGTTTGTTGTTTCTCTTTCCACGTGGAAAGATTTGTAGATGAAATACTATATAGAGAGTTTGGCTGAAAACATAAACTTCACTGGCAAGCAGAGGGAAATAATAAATCAATGATATTAAAATCTTCTTACAATGTATTTCTTATATTGTAAAAATAAGAGCCAGAATAAAGATCTTTTCCATTGAGAGAATGCTCCTAGATCAGTATTCAGCTAGAAATTTTAATAGGGAACATGCATCTTTTGGTAATGACAGTTAATAAAAAAAAACAAGATAGCACAGATTGGTTTGTTCTGTTCCTTTTCTGGAAGAAAAAGTTCCTGGAACAGAGTTCCTAGGAATAGACTACCTGGAATAGCTGACAAAAGCTGGATAAGATAAATGCAAATGAATGAGAATGAGTACAAACCTCCCTTTTAGAGGAGTAATTCATTAATCTGAGGGGAACCATGGATACTGAGTGGAGGACAAATTATTGGGATATCATGTAATGATTATAAATTATAGACTATGGTTTGAAGTGGATGAATTTTAATGACACTGAAAAACCCAAGAAAGAAAAAGATAGTTTAAGATATTGAACTTCTAACTCAAACCAAAGGTTGAGGAATAAAAAACAAAAAAAAAGCCGTAGGGAGATCATAAAAGAAAGAGCAAAGATGAATGACTGAGATCAGAACGTCTGATTTTATTTTTTCTTTTTAACCATGTGTTAAGTTAGGGTATTTGTTGGGAAGAATGAGACCCTGAAGCTTATTATAGGGATACATGGAACTAAACAGAAAAGATTGAGGCATATCAGTTCTTTAATCTAGCTGAAAATTACTTGCTAGTGGAAGCATCACTTCCTTACTCCTCACTAGAACCAACCATCCCTCATATAAAACACTAGGACGGTTGACTTGTAAGCAAGCGATACCTATTCTACTAAGGACACTCACCCACAATATTATTTCCCCTAAAATATGAGTTGGTGTAGCTCTTTCAAAATGATATTAAGAGCCTTAATATTTGGTATAAAAAAATCACATAATAGTCATTTTTCTACAGCTTTCAAAAAGCCAAAAATACAAACATAAATATTGTAAACTTGTGATTACCAGAAAGTTAAACTTTTCTTCTTTCAAAAAATTTTGGCATTTGTCAAAAATATAAAGTCTTTTTTTTTTAAGGAAAATTATATAATAATGGTCATAATCTCAACTCTGACTCCAGAAAAGTATCTTATGTTCTTTTGAAGTCAGTGCATTAATTTAATTTAGAATTAAACTTTTTTTGAATGAGTGGGAATGACTTAAACCAAGGCAAATTTCCAGAAGGAGCAGAGAGCAGCAGTCACTTACTGTTCCTTGAAATATTGCCTACTGATTTGCAGTTTGGAGATTCCCTTGTTTTATTTTGTGGAATGTTTCAATTGCACACTGTAGGTAAACAGAATAGAATTCTTTTATGAAATGTTAATGAGGTATACTGCATATTATAAACAAGTTAAGGAGACCAAATTCATGAAATGATAAATTATAGTAGATATTGTGCAAGGAACTTTTTTGGTTGATTAAATTTCTTTTTGAAATACCTAGATATAATGCCAATTCTTAGCTTAAAGTTATTTTTTTTTGATCTGTACAAAAAATAGAATTTTGTTGTCCATATATAAACAATAAAGAACGTATTGGAACTAGTAAATGTACACTGCCTTGAGCTCTTTTGAAAAGCCTCTGTACAACTGATAAAGCATGGTTTTTTATTATTATTATTTTGTATACATCTGTTTGTTTATTCATTTATTCATCACTTATTTTCCCTTCCAAATTAATTGATTGATTGTATAATTGACATAAAACATTATATTAGCTTCAGGTGTACAAAATAATAATTCAATATTTATATAAGTATGTGTTTATTAATTTCTACCTTTTTCATGAAAAACACTTCTTGAGCCCTTTCTATAGGTTTTAGGGATATTTATAAATGAATAAAGTATAGGCTCAACTCTCAAGGAGTTTCATGTTCATAAAGAAGACAAGATGTATGTATATGAGAATAAAATGAATGGAAATAATAAATGCTATTAAGGAAATACATTTAAAAAACCCTACTTATCTTATTTCTGAACCTGCACAACTCTTTTACCCACAGTTGAAAGTGTGAGTTAAGAGAAAGACAGACAGATTTAGCTATATAACATAAAAACTTGTAATAATTAAATAATAAAGAAACAGAAGGCAAATGGAAAAACTTGGAAACTACATTGAATTTTAAAATAAAAGTGTTTATAACAATAATATGTAAAGATCTTTTACAATTGCCAAGCAAAACTTAAAACCACTAAAAGTTCAGCAAAAATGTAAACAAAAATTCATCCATAAATTTTAGTTTTTAAAATTAAACTTATTAACTAATTAATCTAGCAATGGAATATAGACTTTTGTTTATGAAATCAATATACATATTTTTGATAAAAAGTTGCACTCAATGTTGCCTAAGATGAAGTGAAGTAATTGTGAATTCCTATAAATTTTCAACATCTATTGAGAGTATACATTTTTCATATCCAGCAATTATGCTTTTTTCCTTATATATCCTAAGGAATTAATTATGAATATGGTCAGATTTATACACAAACATGTTTAATGCAGAATTGTTTATAATAGGAGGTAATTAAAAGGAAACATAGGTGTTCAACAGCATGAAGTATTCATCAATTTATTGAATTGTCAAATAGTCATTTATAATGCATGTGTGTATCTTTGTGTATGTATATGCACATACAGAACCATACACAGCTGATGTGGTTTCATTTCTGTATCTGATCATGAGGCCCTAGAATATGCTTACAGTTTCTTCTTCTACTGCCCATAATGAGTTTTCTTCACTCTCAAAAAGAACTCAGCTAATTGGTATTCACAGTTGGGTAACTCAGACCTCATTTCTGAAGGGTCTGAATCCTTAGGAGGAATACCTACTTTTATTTGGGGGGTGATGTAATTTTCCAATAACTTTTACCCTAGGATATGGAAGTACTAAGAGGTTCCCCAGAGAAGACCCTGATTTTTGTGCATAGTTCTCTTGCCTCATTTTCTTAGTCATTAGGGTCGATCATTCCAGCCAGTGATATTATCTCCCTTTTTGTATATTCAGTTGCATGTGGAGCCCATATGAGCCTTAATTTCCAATCTGATGAACTTCTTCTTGCTGTTCCATGGATGGAAAACTGCCCTGTTGGAAGAACAGGCATTCGAAGCAGAAGAGTTCAGAATTTGAAGGAGAGGAATCAAAGCTCTATGAATGGGTTTTTAGGGATAGCAACTACTCCTATCCCTTGATTCTTAGACCCATGAATTCCAGCAATGAGAGAGACAGCACTTTATTAACAAAGAGAGTTTATAAAGAACAATCAATCTATTTGAAGTGTGTGGATACATCTCCTCTCACAACACATGTGCCACCTGAGGCCTCTGCATATGGAGAAGTGG
>NW_011888803.1:16015127-16020281 GCF_000151845.1 Pteropus vampyrus
ATAAATTTTAGTTTTTAAAATTAAACTTATTAACTAATTAATCTAGCAATGGAATATAGACTTTTGTTTATGAAATCAATATACATATTTTTGATAAAAAGTTGCACTCAATGTTGCCTAAGATGAAGTGAAGTAATTGTGAATTCCTATAAATTTTCAACATCTATTGAGAGTATACATTTTTCATATCCAGCAATTATGCTTTTTTCCTTATATATCCTAAGGAATTAATTATGAATATGGTCAGATTTATACACAAACATGTTTAATGCAGAATTGTTTATAATAGGAGGTAATTAAAAGGAAACATAGGTGTTCAACAGCATGAAGTATTCATCAATTTATTGAATTGTCAAATAGTCATTTATAATGCATGTGTGTATCTTTGTGTATGTATATGCACATACAGAACCATACACAGCTGATGTGGTTTCATTTCTGTATCTGATCATGAGGCCCTAGAATATGCTTACAGTTTCTTCTTCTACTGCCCATAATGAGTTTTCTTCACTCTCAAAAAGAACTCAGCTAATTGGTATTCACAGTTGGGTAACTCAGACCTCATTTCTGAAGGGTCTGAATCCTTAGGAGGAATACCTACTTTTATTTGGGGGGTGATGTAATTTTCCAATAACTTTTACCCTAGGATATGGAAGTACTAAGAGGTTCCCCAGAGAAGACCCTGATTTTTGTGCATAGTTCTCTTGCCTCATTTTCTTAGTCATTAGGGTCGATCATTCCAGCCAGTGATATTATCTCCCTTTTTGTATATTCAGTTGCATGTGGAGCCCATATGAGCCTTAATTTCCAATCTGATGAACTTCTTCTTGCTGTTCCATGGATGGAAAACTGCCCTGTTGGAAGAACAGGCATTCGAAGCAGAAGAGTTCAGAATTTGAAGGAGAGGAATCAAAGCTCTATGAATGGGTTTTTAGGGATAGCAACTACTCCTATCCCTTGATTCTTAGACCCATGAATTCCAGCAATGAGAGAGACAGCACTTTATTAACAAAGAGAGTTTATAAAGAACAATCAATCTATTTGAAGTGTGTGGATACATCTCCTCTCACAACACATGTGCCACCTGAGGCCTCTGCATATGGAGAAGTGGTCATCTCTGTGTGCAGAATAATTTGAAAGCTTTTGATAGGAAAGAAGAAATAGATTTTGTTAGGACTATACAACTAAGGAAGGATAAAACCTTCATTTCCATCAAAGTAATTTTTCTATCCCCTTCTCAGTAGATACAGAAACCTCTGTCTCTATTAAACCATGTCTCTGCTTTCTTTGCCTTGCTCAAGGAGTAATGCTTACACCTGTTCTAAACCACCTTTTCTGTCTTCTCTCTTTCAAATATTAAATACTCTCTTTTTCTAATATGTGGACTACCATTTAGAGTTGCTGGAATTGGGTCTAATGTTAACAGACCAGATAACTTTTGTGTCATAGATGAAGATAATCCCTGGGAGAAAGTACCTCCTTTCCCTCTCAACTCCTTCTTCTTACTTGTAAAATGACACTATATCTAAGATAAAAATCTTGCTTCTAATTCCACTCAACAGTAAAATTTACCTGATCTTGTACCCCAATTTTTCTTATGGGTAAACTGAATTCTGAACCTAGTTGTGATATAGCCTAGAAATTGCCAGGTCTTCATCCAAATTATTGGATACAATGCTCCATTTTTCTCCAGCTGGAGTACTACCATGAATAAAAATGTCTCCCCAAATCTGTTCATACCCTACTTAAATTCCAGCAGTGATCATAATGTGGAATTTCCCAATGCTGTCTGTATTGGCTAAATTTGTCTCTCTGGGATCAGTGTTTGCCTAACTGTACTTGAGCTTAGCTCATCAGCAAGATACTTTACATGAGAAATGTACCTTCTGCAACACACTTTACTTCACTAGTCTGAAGTTTCTTCCTAAATAAAAGCAAACTGCAATCAACCAAAGAAATACCTAATGTACTAGTTCTTCACCTAGCCCTCTTTGTTAAATAGTCCATCTTGTTTCAAAATTAAAGAATCCTAATTCCTGTTATAATGTCTTCCCAAGTCTTAATTTCTAGCTCTTAAATTTGCTCAACCATTTTAGGTTCTCCTTTGTCCAAATGTAACTATGCCATATGACTTCACATACTGCTCTTTGCAACACAACCTATGAAATTATATTTTCTGGCTGGTGTTTCCTCATCACTTGTGAGATACAATATGGGGCCGCTAAAACTAATTATCTGTTAGATGATGTCTTACTGCTTACTTGAAAAGTGCAAAAAGATTAGCATGTTTAAATTAAACTGGATATATTCATAGAAGGTTAATTATTTGGCTTGCCAGTAAGAAGTCATCACATTATTAATGTAATGAACAAAGAAAATTGCTTCTATAAGAAAGAATCATAATGAATGATACTTTACCAAAACATCAGAATATAGTATAAGTTAATGATGACAATATTCATAGATGTTATCCAGATATAATTTTTAAAAAAAGATTTAGTCTCAATTATTATCCCATTATCCAGCTATTATTTTTAATAATTCTGGAAAGAGCTCATATTCAGATATCATTGATATATGTAAATGGTGTCAGAAGACTAAGTCTACATTGGGAGTACTCCAGACACTTGTCATCACTTTCATTAGGATACTGTACAGACTGTCCAGTTGTCATGACCCAAATGGCGAGGTGCTTACAACCTTTCCAAGAGCTTAAATATTCATCATGAGTTCATCTTTGTAGTTGTACTCAGAGATATGAAAAAAATATAAGATGTATCAGAACAAATTTTTCTAAAGAAAATGTTATGACAATCTGAAGGCCATGAAAACAAATATGCTGGTAACACAGATGAGAGCACAGGGAAAAATGAGCATCACAACTGTACTGGAGAAAGGAATAGTTGGACAAATTGGTCTTCTGTCAAACACATACAAAACAATGATCAAAGTCATTGTTTTCTTTTAGTTCAAATTCATTTTTTCATTTAAATTATGGTTACTTTACTAAATTTTTAGTGCAAAAGTTCTAGGAAAGTATAAAAAGAAAACTAAAATTACCTTTATTCTCATATCTTTGAAGATGTTTTCTTTTTTCTGTTTTGTAATATGCTATAAATAAATAATTTTGTTTTAGAAAGTAGTTATGTAAACCATATTTATCCTAAAATTTTGATATTAACTTATGAATACTTTATTAGATTATAAAAATTATTTTAAAATATTATAATGACTATATGATATTCCAACAAATTGATGCATACTTCTTTTATTGTTAAATGCTTAGGTTTTCCCCTAACAATTTCTACTACAAGTTATTTTGCTTTGAACATCTTTGTGTATAAATCTATCCACATTCAGCTTATTTCCTTAGGTTAGATGCCCAAAAGCATAATTATTGGATATTAAAATATTATGTCTCTTGATAAATATGAGTTACTTGGCCAAGATCCAGAGGAGATATCCCAGGAGTCTGAATATCATACATGGAGTTGTTTTTTCACTAGGGATATTTATTAATTTAAGGAGAGGTAATTAAGATCCAGAGTAGCTGAACAGAGTTTCCATAGCCTTTCAGGGATAGGGAAAGAGAAAAGACAAGACCTAGAAATGGAACAGAAAAATAGTATTTAAAATAAAAGGACAAAACATATTTGACTAAGAAAATATCAAAATTCTAGAACTAAAAAATAAAATAGAAATTAAAAAACAGCAGCTAAGTCACAGACACAGATGAAGAAATTATACATGAAAAAAAAAAACAAAAAAACTAAGCTTAAGAAAATATCCAGTTTGAAATTTGGAGAGACAGATAGATGGAAAATACAGATGAGAGTATAAAACTTACTAGTTCAAGCTATTTAAAGAGATCTGTGTCCATATATTGACAACTAAATTAACTGAGAAAAGACTTCAGTGAGTGCACATGACAAAGAATGAAGGCTGTACAGAATTCCTTGAGGAAAGTCACTATACAAACAAATACTATGCTCACCACTGTCACTAATAAACCATTGTAACCAACAAATTCTAGGTAGTGGAGTATTGTATTTTCCAGGGTTTCCACATTATATTATTTAAAATGTACAGTTTTGAACCACAAATGAGATAAGAAAAAAAATAGAAAATATGGCTGATAAATGGGAAAAACTCAGTCAATAGAAATTTTCCCTGAAGAAGCCTAGACATTGGACTTAAAAGTCAAAGACTTTAAATCAGTTATTATAAATATGTTCAGAGAACTAAATAAGTAAAACCACATCTAAAGAATTAAAGGAAAGTATGAGAATAAGATTTTGTTAATTACAAAATATTAATGAAAAGATAGAAATTTAAAAAAACAATAGAAATTCTAGAGTTGAAAAGTACAAGGAAATTAAAAAATATATAGAAAGAGTTTGCTGTTAGCAACCTATCCTACAAGAAATACTAGAAATAATTCTTCAGGCTAAAATGAAAGGATTCTAGACAGTAATTTGAATCTACATGAAGAAATAAGGAGTACTGGTAAAAGTAATCACATAGGTATATAGACATTAAAAGGTATTTTTATTTGTAATTTTTTCTTTTATTTTAAAAACAACTTCATAGAGTAATAATTAAAAATCCATGTTGATGTGCTTATAATACATACAGATGTAATTTGTATGAAAACAATGCTAAGATGGAGAAAGGAAGTGAGTTATATTGCTGCAAAGCTTTTGTATACTATGAATTTAGGTTGGTATTAATCCAAACTAGATGATGATGATGATGATGATAATGATGATGATGATTGAGGTAAAATTGATATATAACATTATATTAGTTTCAGGTGTAAAACATAGTAATTCAATCTTTGTATACACTGCAAAGTCATCACCACAATAAGTCTAGTAGCCATTCATCACCATAAAACTGACCATCTTCAATTATTTCACTCACTTCCCAATCACTTGTACTTCTCATAACCCCTAGTCTGTTTTCTGTATCTATAAGTTTTATTTTGTTTGGCTGTCATTTGTTTTGTTACCACATATAAGTGAAATCATATAGTATGTGTCTTTCTCTGTCGAACTTATTTCATTTAGTATAATATCCTCAAAGTCCATCTGTTGTTGTAAATGTCAAGTCAAGATTTTTTCTTTCTTTATGGCTGCATTATATTTACATCTA
>NW_011888803.1:16020612-16028093 GCF_000151845.1 Pteropus vampyrus
AAATAAAGAAAGGTTTATTTATCAAAATGGTGCCATAGTGAGAAAAAGGTAGCTTTCTAGTTTTCTATAATCTATCTGCGTAGTTGTTGTTTTATAATAAATTTATATTAAAAGTAATATAGAAATACAAAGGACCTAGAGTAGCCAAAACAATCTTAAAGAAAATGAACAAATTGGAGTATTCACACTCGCTCATTTTAAAACTTACTACAAAACTACAGTAATCAAGATAGTGTGTTACTGGAATAAGGTTAAACATATAGATCAATAAAATAGAATTGAGAATACAGAAATATATGCCTAAAGTTATAGTCAATTGATTTTGACAAGTTTCAAGACAATTCAATAGAGAAAAATAGTCTTTGAACAAACCCTGCTGGACTAACTAGATAGATACACACAAAAGAATGATGTTGTAAACATTCCTCATACCATATATAGACATTGACTGAAAATGGATTATAGACCTAAATTAAAAAGCTAAATTATAAATCTGTTAGGAAAAACATCATAGGAGTAAATACATTTTATGACTTTCAACTTGGCAATGGTTTCTTTGCTATATACCAAAACGCAAGCAACAAACATAGGTAAATTGGATTTGATCAAAATGAAAAACTTTTGTGCTTAAAAAGAAACCATCAAGAAAGTGAAAAAAAACCTATGGAATGGAAAAGGCATTTGCAAATCATGTACGTGATAAAGGAATGTAGTCAAAATAGATAAAGAGTTTTTACAACTCAACAAAAAGTCAAATGGATCTAATTAAAAAATGAACAAAGGTTATGAATAGATATTTCTCCTAGATTATATTAAAATGGCCAATGAGCTCATGAAAAGACAATCAACATCATTAGTCACTAAGGGAGAGCAAATCTAAACTACACTGAAATACCTTTTCACATTCACTTGGATAGCTAAAATGAAAGAGAGACAATAGCAAGTGTTGGTAAAAATGTAAAGAAATCGAACTCTCATATATTGGTCATGAGATTGTAAAGTGATGTAATCATTTTGGGAAACATTTTGGCAGTTCCTCAAAAAATTAATATAGAGTTTTATTATTCTGTAATTCCTCTCTTCAACATATATAAAAGAGAATTGAAAGGATATGTTTATAGAAAATATTGTACACAGATGCTCATAGCATCATAATTCATAATAGTCAAGAGGGTAACAGCCCAAATGTCCATCAACTAAAGATAGTTAAATAAAATGGAATATATGTCATAAAAAGGAATGAGATACTCATAGATGCTATAACATGAAATCTCGAACCTTGAAAACATTATGCTAGGTGAAGAAGCTAGACACAAGAGCCATAATATGTATCATTTCACTTATATAAAATGTCAGAACCAGCAAATTTATAGAGACAGAAAAGAGATTAGTGATTACCAGAACTATGGAGAGGGGAGAATAAGAAGTGAGTACTAACAGGTATGAAGTTTCTTTAGGAGATAATGAAATATTGCTACATTACATAGTGGTGATCACTGTACCTTCTATGAATCTACTAAACTCCACTGAATTGTACATTTTAGTTGGGTTAATTTTTAAGGTATGTGAATCATAACTCAATACAGCTGTTATAAAAAATAAATATGAAACAGATATTTTCAAATAAATACAAATCAAAAGCATTAATATAGTTAATAAAGATAGTTAACAGGTAAAAGTAATATGATCCTAATAGAAAAACTGATATGTAGGAAATAATAAAGAGCAATGAACAGAGTGAATATTTGTTTAGGTAAATCTAAACTATATAAAACAAAATTTTTTTTAGGTAAATCAATGTATAAAACAATAATATATTAAACAATCATAATAATTTTGAATTTAATCAAGAGGACAAAAAGGGTAAATATTTATATAAATCTAATTGGCATGAAACAATAATAAGGTATTTAGGTAAATCAATTTTATAAAAGAATAATAATTTGAGTTTCAAATAGAATTTATAAGCTGGAAATCATGGTATATAAGTTGGAAGGGTTAAATGTGTAATTTCTAAAAACATGTTATATAGAAATAATGTGAAAGCGTCTAACAACATTATATCGTGCTTAGTCTAGAAATATCTGAATTTTTGAACTTGACATAAACTGATAAATAATGGAACATAGCAATGAAGTTATTGAACTTTAAAGATGAAGAATCCTACAAGAATCTAGGCAAATGTAAGTCATCCAAAAAGTGTAAAAACTCAGAATGGCTTCATAATTTATGCAGTTTTATTAAATCCCAGTATATTACTAAACAAATGTGACAATGATCTGAGGAAAAAGATAACCTGAGAATCTAAAATCCATATTTAATATTCAAGTTTTAAGGCAATAAAATTAATATGCTCCATAGATGCATCACACAATATAACTTCATCGCTTGAAAATATTTGATGGCCACATCTAATCAACAGATGACTCAAACAAAAGTAAAAAGATGTGGCTTGAAAGGACTTGCTGTGAACATATCATCTATTTTTAAGGTGCAAATGCCAAACAACTGTTGAAATTATGACCAGAAGATTTAAGTTTTATACAATCACTTTCTTATTAAAATAGAACTGTAAGAAAATCAGAAGGATATGAGGATAGATAGGTGCCAAGGTTTTAAAAATATGAAATTCTTTAGTAAGTAGAAGATTCAGTAGATTCCACCTAAAGTTTCTAAGTAAAAAAAGTTAAAGCTAATGAACTTGTAGTTTCATGCTTTCTAAAGGTAAACTAGAAAAATAATGCTGTTTATACACTTCCAAATAACTATTAGAACAAGAATAAAAAACCGCAAAGGCGGGCAAAACAACACAAACCACAACCATGTGGAAATCTTTATTGGATATATTTATAACAGAAAATAAAATATAAAATAAAAAATACTTTGATAATATATACATAAATTTAACTAGAAAGAATTAGATTGGATCAAACGATAAAATCAAATTTCATGTCCTATTAAAAAACTTTCTAAACTCTAAATCAATGTGCTTCAGAAATATCAAAAATGTGGGAAAAACAAAGCAAGTCAGAGAAACAAACAAAAAAAGCAGAAATCAGATTATTAACGTAAGAGAAGGTTAAAATGGGGGGCAAAAACATTAATCATAAAAAAGAGAGGCACTTTTAAATGACAAAGGCTATAACCTAAACTGAAAATCTAATTGTCCTGAATCTTTGTACACCAAATAACACAGCATCAAAATATATGTTGCCAAAAAAAAAACAACCCCAGTACATTCAATAAGAAATTGTAATAATGTCTGACTCTATTTTTTATATTTGATCCTCATTCCTCTTTCCACTTCTGTCCCATATCTGGACAAGCTGATAAGAAAGCCTGGTGCCTCCTCCTTTGGTACTGATGAAAAACTCAAATTATTCAAGCCCTAGCTCATGCCTGTGGGAGCCCGCACCCCATTCCCATCCCCTAACCAAATTAAAAACCAAGCCAGTCTCCTCTCCTGGCTTTTTCTCAAGACAATTTTGGACCTGCTTGGGATCCTGTCCTACTCTCCCAAGAAAACGTCATTATGTGAGAAACAGACTTTTTTATACCCACTTGGTTCATGTGTATGGTATCATTAGTCTCAACCTCTGAGCACAAGTTTGGGTTTGTGCGTGGGGGGCGGGTGTCCATTCAGTTTCTACAGGATGATCACAGCAGAAATAGACAACTTGTATTAGGATATTTTAACTAATATCTCCCAGTCCAGGCAAGAAACAAATAAATATATAGAGGACCTAAACAGTATAAATAGGTACATTTAAATTAAATCTACTTGATTATATATTTATATTTTTATGAATTAATCATAAATAGATATCAACATGTATGTACATATCTAACACATAGATACACACTCACGTGTATAATGTATATGTACATATATATTTGTTTGTGTGTGTATGTACATGTGTGTCAACATGTATACATATGCACACAATACTAAACCTTACAGAGAATATACCTTCTTTCAACCACCCAAGAAACATTTTTTAAAATTAATTAATTAATTATTTATGGTGACATTGGTTAACGAAATCCAATAAGTTTCAGCATATATTTACACTGTGTTCACCTCCAAGGAACATTTTAAAATGACTATATAGTAGGGCACATCCATAAAACTAAAAAAATAAAATAAAATAAATAAAAAATAAAAAATAAAGAATAGAAAAATAGATTCCATTATTTGACTATTAAAAAATTGAAATAAATATGGAAACTGGAAACCATAAACCACTGGGAATTGACTTAATTTCTTTTTCTCTTCCCTTTATTATTGTCTACAAGAATAGAATTGTGATTAAATTTGAGAAGTAATTCCATGCCCAAGAACTATTGGGATTTTGCACATCCTTGTTTTAGGGAGAAGGTGAAAATGTTTAAGTGTAAGAATAAAGTTTTTGTTATTGTTTAACGAAATTCAAGAATTTGTGGAAAGGCAAGTATTAATCTTGAGTAGTCAAATGGGTGAGCTGTACTGGTTATTGAGCTTTGATAACTCAGTTCAAAATCCACAATTCTGTATTTTTTTTTTTTGATTCTGGGACTAGTACTCACCAAACCACAATTCTCCTTTGCCAGTTGATTTCCTCTTAGGCTCTAGTAATAGGAACCACTAAGGTGAAACCCCATGACTGGAGAAGGGAAGGGACTTTTACTTCCTGTCCCTGTCAGCTTCATGCCATTAATGGTTCTTATCTTGACAGTGGTAGTTCATTCAAAAGGTAGCGATTGATTTCAGGTTGCTTTTTTTCATCTGCCAGAACCAGTATGAGATGCAAGACCAGCTCTTTTCTTAGAGATTTGTGTCCCAACTCCATGGGTTCCATCTCCTGAGATGTCAGTTAATTATCAGACAGCATCTCTGCCTCAAGGATACAGTCCTCTGTTCCTCAGCACCCCTCCATTCTTTCCTTCAGCCCTAGGGATTATAGCGTCATCATATAGTAACTACTTTCGTGATTCCTCAGCATCTTTAATTACCATTATTATTAATAGTAGTAGTACATTTTCTGTTTTCTGTTACCTGATTGAGAATTGCTAATATTAAACTCTCTTTGTTAAAATAATTCCACTAGTTTCTATTACTGTCAAGACCCTCCATCCTTGCTCTTCTGGATACTTAAGCCCTTAACATAAAAAGCCAGTTTTCTAAGTCTCTATCAAGCAACCACCTCTTCCAGTCTCTTGAATTTTGTATGCAAATCGCTCCAAAGCCTGTAATCATGCGTTCTCCAATCACTTTCCCCAGAGAGGCATCTTATTTAATCATGTCATTGTCTCCTATTGAAAAAAATCAGACCTCGTGTGCCATGTCTTATGTAGTTAGATAATTTCTTAACACCAAAATAAATTTGATTAACCAAATGCCCTTTTCCTGATTATAGTAGATGACAGAGAGCTATAATAAGTTCCTGAAACCACTTCCACTGAAAGTAATACTTATTCCTGTGGTTTTCTTTTGGCCCAAATAGCTATTATTGTAGAGAGAAAGGTGCCTTTGTGGTTAAAAATCATTAATGTTTTCTTCTTGTTTTGTGTGCTTTTGAAAGCAACCATAGGTTTTTGAAAACCTCAAAAATATTTAGTATTTACATATAAAAAAATAAGGTTTATTAAGTACGTTTTTGATAATATCAAAACAAAATGCAGGCAAAAGTAACTGTGAGGGGGACATGTTAGAATGATAATATTTGCTTCCATTTTCTTCTATAAATTGTCATCTCGTACTATTAATTTTAAAAGAAAAAATAGTTTAGTAGGTGGATTTTAAATAGTCACATATCATAAAAAAAATCTGTGTTCCACTTATAATAATTTGGCCAAAGTTTGAAGATTAGAGTTTAAGATTCTTAAAATTTAGTTGTGTCATACTTCACAAAATTCCTTAAACTTTCTATCGCTGACATAAATGTGTACAATTAATCCTAGACATTTCAAAGGAGAGAGTAGTCAAAATTCAGGCTCCAGTTCATTTTCAGCAGATTCTTAGCAAAGTGGGACAATTTTATTTCAATTTAATATATACAGTCCAACTACAGTAAAGATAGATTTTTTTGGAAATAGAACTTGATGTAATCCTGGGAGTGAGATTGGCATAGACATATGTGGTCAGTCTTCTTTTTAATCCTCCTAGCTTTCACTATTGAGAAGACCTTGAAGGATTCCATTTTGTGGCTTGCCAGAAACATGATAAATATCTCTGGATTTTTAAATACAGCAATGGGCTCACTATGTGCTCTATTTTTTCCTGAGACAGGAAATGTTACCTGCTAGAGTGGAATCACTTATAAAATATAAGAAATATAGATGCCTTTCTACATACTTAATTTTTTAGAGAAAAATACATGAAATTTAATTTCATGTATGATAATCTTAAACAGATAAGATAGTTATGAAATGAAAATACATGGTTACAGAATATATTGTATGTGCTTACAAAAGCAGAAGAAATTTAACCTTTAAACAAATCTATACTTCAAGATAGTGAGACCCATGTCTATAAAAATATTAAATTTACATTTTGAATTACTGTGCAGTAATTAAACAGGATTCGTATGAGTTTCCCCACCAGTTTTTCTTGTAATGTGTATTCCAGAATAGAATAATAATTTGACTCATTTAACTTTATACTTGCTTGTACTGTAAAAGTTATACAAATTATGGTATGATATAGTATGCATTTGTGTGTTTTGTGTGTGTATGTATATAGTGTACATGTATACATGTATGTGTGTGAGTGTGTACTTTCTACAGGGAAATTTATTTGCCTAATATTCCAACGTATAGATATAACATACCTTATTTCATCCCTATTTATGGAATTTTATTATTTTTAGTCTTCCTTATTAAAGTACTATCAGTAAATATTTCTACCACTTTTAAGATTACCTCTGAAGATAAATATCAGAATTGGAATTGCTAGGTCATTATTTTTAATTATGTGAATTGTCACAGCATTTAATAAAATTATATGCTAATATCCTTATCTATGCATATTCAATGACAATCAGTTTACTGTTCCTCCATGTTCAAAGCATTGAAATTTAAGAAAATTATGAACCCTTTCCCAAGAAAGTCATTTATTTTTTAACTTTGTTAAAAATATTTTTCACCATAAATTTTAAAACACCAGTTTTATTATTTGTATTCAGAATTTTTAGTTTTAAATATCTCCCAAGATTCCTTCTGGAATTTTAATGATTTCTATTTTAACAGGTAAATTTTGATGCATTTTGAACTGATTTTGTATAAAACATAAACATGAAAGTTCGGTTTAATTTTTCTTTTAAACTAAGATGGTCGTTCCTAAAGAATGCATTTAAATAATATATTTTTCTCACTAAGTTGAAATTCCATTTTTATTATATACTGGATTCCTTATATCTTTGAGTTTGGATTCTTCCTTTTGTTTTATTGATTCTCTTACCTATTTCCTGCCTGTATTACACTGTTTGAATTAGACTGTTTTA
>NW_011888803.1:16028143-16044933 GCF_000151845.1 Pteropus vampyrus
GCTGACATAAATGTGTACAATTAATCCTAGACATTTCAAAGGAGAGAGTAGTCAAAATTCAGGCTCCAGTTCATTTTCAGCAGATTCTTAGCAAAGTGGGACAATTTTATTTCAATTTAATATATACAGTCCAACTACAGTAAAGATAGATTTTTTTGGAAATAGAACTTGATGTAATCCTGGGAGTGAGATTGGCATAGACATATGTGGTCAGTCTTCTTTTTAATCCTCCTAGCTTTCACTATTGAGAAGACCTTGAAGGATTCCATTTTGTGGCTTGCCAGAAACATGATAAATATCTCTGGATTTTTAAATACAGCAATGGGCTCACTATGTGCTCTATTTTTTCCTGAGACAGGAAATGTTACCTGCTAGAGTGGAATCACTTATAAAATATAAGAAATATAGATGCCTTTCTACATACTTAATTTTTTAGAGAAAAATACATGAAATTTAATTTCATGTATGATAATCTTAAACAGATAAGATAGTTATGAAATGAAAATACATGGTTACAGAATATATTGTATGTGCTTACAAAAGCAGAAGAAATTTAACCTTTAAACAAATCTATACTTCAAGATAGTGAGACCCATGTCTATAAAAATATTAAATTTACATTTTGAATTACTGTGCAGTAATTAAACAGGATTCGTATGAGTTTCCCCACCAGTTTTTCTTGTAATGTGTATTCCAGAATAGAATAATAATTTGACTCATTTAACTTTATACTTGCTTGTACTGTAAAAGTTATACAAATTATGGTATGATATAGTATGCATTTGTGTGTTTTGTGTGTGTATGTATATAGTGTACATGTATACATGTATGTGTGTGAGTGTGTACTTTCTACAGGGAAATTTATTTGCCTAATATTCCAACGTATAGATATAACATACCTTATTTCATCCCTATTTATGGAATTTTATTATTTTTAGTCTTCCTTATTAAAGTACTATCAGTAAATATTTCTACCACTTTTAAGATTACCTCTGAAGATAAATATCAGAATTGGAATTGCTAGGTCATTATTTTTAATTATGTGAATTGTCACAGCATTTAATAAAATTATATGCTAATATCCTTATCTATGCATATTCAATGACAATCAGTTTACTGTTCCTCCATGTTCAAAGCATTGAAATTTAAGAAAATTATGAACCCTTTCCCAAGAAAGTCATTTATTTTTTAACTTTGTTAAAAATATTTTTCACCATAAATTTTAAAACACCAGTTTTATTATTTGTATTCAGAATTTTTAGTTTTAAATATCTCCCAAGATTCCTTCTGGAATTTTAATGATTTCTATTTTAACAGGTAAATTTTGATGCATTTTGAACTGATTTTGTATAAAACATAAACATGAAAGTTCGGTTTAATTTTTCTTTTAAACTAAGATGGTCGTTCCTAAAGAATGCATTTAAATAATATATTTTTCTCACTAAGTTGAAATTCCATTTTTATTATATACTGGATTCCTTATATCTTTGAGTTTGGATTCTTCCTTTTGTTTTATTGATTCTCTTACCTATTTCCTGCCTGTATTACACTGTTTGAATTAGACTGTTTTAGAATGTAGTTTTGCAAAAGTGTTTTTTTCCAAGGCTTGTCCTTCCTTGTTATTCTTCATTTTCAGAATTTCTCTGTCAATACTTCTAAGCTGTTTTCCATAAAAATATCCTTCCCCCATCTCTAATATTGAGTATTTTAAATAACACTAAATAACATGATATTTAAATATTGAAAATTATCAGCTTTGAACTCATCTAGGCCCAGTGCTATCCTTGGACTAATCTCCTTAGAATACTTGTTTTTTTGTGTTTGTTTTAAAGTAAATTGATACTTTATAACTTTCTTAGACATATCCAATTCATCTAGATTTTCAAAGAGAAGTATATATAGTTGAGGCAAATATTTTCATAGTATTTGTTTAGGTTATTAACTTATTTTAAATTTTTAAATTATTTTTGTTATTGACTTTATTCTTTATCTTGATTTTGCTAATACCTTTGAATTGAGTACATTTCAGACTTGTTTTTTAGTTTATCAAATGAATTATTTTCTAAACATTATTTGATAAAAAGTATTTTTTATATTCTACCTTTTCATGTTTTTGTTCTTTTTCTAATTTTATTTTAATTTTAGAAAATTTTAATAAATATTCCATGTGCATTTAAAAAATATGTAATTACTATTGTAGTGGGTATGGTTTTATAAATGTCTATTAGGCAAATTTTGTTGAAAGTATTACTTGGGTCTCTATTTTACTTATTTTCTGGTTACTTTTTCTATCAATTACTCAGAAAGGAGTGTTGAAATTTCCAATTATAACTGTGGATTTGTCAATTCATCAGTCAATTCTATCAGTTTTTGCTTCATTACTTTGAAACTCTTTTGTTAAATACAAGCATTGTTAAAATTATGTCTTCTTAAAGAATTAGTTATAAAATGTCTCTATTCTGGTAAAAGTCTTAGTACTGAAGTATTCTTTGATATTAATATTGTTACTTCAGTGTTATTATGATTAGAGTTTGCATTTTTCTCCTAATTTTACTTTTTATCTATTCCTGGCTTTATAATTTAAAATGTTTTATTGTAAATAGGATTTAGAAAATTAATCTAACATACTCTGCTTTTGTATTGGCGTGTTTAAACATTTACATTTAATTTTATTATTGATATGGTTGCTGTTATGTCTATCACTTTGCTATTTGTTTTCTGATTGTTCCATCTGTTCTTTATTTCTTTTTTCTATTTTTTCTGCTTTCTCTTATTTTAATTATTTTTTAGTATTGCCTATTATTGTCACTAGTGGCTTATTAGCTATGCCTCTATGTTTCCATTTTTAGTAGTAGTTATGGCATTACAATATATATAGTTCTAACTTACCACAGTCTACCTACAAATAATATCATACCACTTCTCATATAATGTGAGAGACATGATATTATAGATACTTCCCTCCCAACTTTTGTCTTAGTTTTGTGATACATTTTACTTTTACGTATGTATAATTCTCTTAGTAGTTATTATTTTTGTTTTAGATACTCCATTTTATTTTAGAGAAATTAAAATAAGATAAATGAAATTTATATTTACTTTTATTTTTACCATTTCTGGAATTCTTTATTTCTTTACATAGATCCAAGCTACTGTCTGATATTATACTTTTTCTGACTCAAAGACTTTATTTAACACTTCTTGTGCAAATATGCAAATATCCTGCCAGTAATTCTCTCAGGTCTTAAACTTTCATTTTTGTAAAAAAAAAATTATTTTCCTTTCACTTTTGAAAGATGTTTTCGCTGAACATCAAATTCTGTGTTAACAGGTTTTTCCACCCCTTCTTTTAGCACTTTAAACATACCATTCTACTGCCTTCTGATTTGCATATTTGCAGATGTGAAGTCTCTAGTTACTCTTGTTTTTGATCCTTTGTATAAATGTCCATTCTTCTCCCCCTTCCCCTTTACCACTATCCATCCTAGATTCTTTCAAACTTTTCTCTTTATCGCCGGTTTTCAGGAAATTTGTTATGATATGTTTCAGCATGATTTTATTATGATTTATCAAACTTTGGCTCTGTTGATTTATAGTTTTTATCATATTTCCAAAAATTTCAGTCCTTAATTCTTCAAATATTGTTTTCTTTTTATCTTTCTCTTTTATCGTCCTGGGATTCCAATTATACTTATATTAGACTACTTGTTTTTTCCCATAGGTCGCTATAATTTTCTAGGATTTATTTTAGATGGTTTCTATTGCTATGTCTTTATATATTTTGATATTTTGTAATGTCTAGTCTGCTATTAATCTCATCCAGTGAATTTGTCATGTAATGTATTTATTTTTCAATTGTAGTTTCATTGTTAGTTGGTCCTGGTTTTCATTTCTCTTCTTTTCAAGATAATGTTTTCTTCTAAATTCAGAAGCACATTTATAGTAGCTTTTCCAAAGTCTTTTTCTGTTTGTTCCATCATCTCTGTCATTTTCTGCTTCTGTTTCTATTGATTTATATGTCTTCTGCTTATGGATCAGATTTTCCTGCTTATTTTATGCCTGGGAATTTTTCTTCTTGGTGCTGGAATTGTGAGTTTTACTTATTTGATTGCTGGAGTTTGCTGTAGGTTATCGATTTAATTGTGGGTTCCTTTCACTGAATTAGTATGTTGAAATCTTAAACCCCATTACCTAAGAATATGACCTTAATTGGAAATAGAGTAATTACAAATGGAATTATTTAAGTTAAGATGAGGTCATACTGGAGTAGGATGGATCCCTAATTCAATATGACTTGACCTTATAAAAGGGGGAAAGTTCGATACAGGTACACATATAGGAAGAACATCATGTGAACATGACCATCTATAAGCTTAGGAAAGAGTCCTGGAATAAATCCTTCCCTCACAGCTCCTAGAAGGAACCAAGCCTGCTGACATTTTGATCTAAGACTTACAGATTTAAGAACCGTGAGACAATGTATTTTGGTTGCTTAAGCAAGTTTGTAGTACTTTCTTACCTAGCAAAGTAATGCGATATATTTTAATAAAGATAATTTTTGATCTGGAAGTAAGTTAAGTTACTCGAGAATCAGTTGGATCATTTTCAGCAGTGTTTTTAATCTTCGTTAGGGCAGGTTTCGAATAACATTTACCCTAGGACTAGTTGAACCCCATTACCAATGCATGACTTCTGAGTTGATTCTATTGAGTGTTCTGCGTATTAAAGAAAACTCTCTACTCTGTCTTGTTAGAATACAAATACATATATTGGATCTGTGTGGCTCTGGGAACTGTCAGTTCATAGTTCACCAGTTCTTTGTGTGGCTGTATAGAGTTTGCTCTGTGCCTGTGCTGCTTAGTGTTCAGCAACAAACTCATGGGAAACTCTGCTCAGCTTCATGAAGTTCCTTTTTCATACAGCTTTAATGCTGATATTACATATTGTAAATTCTATCTTCCTAGAATCTTAAATTTGTTTTATAGCTCTGTGGGAAGTTTTAAAGTATCACAGACAGTTGATACTTAGAATTAAAAGCTTTTATTGACCATGAACTAACCATAATTTATCCTTATTGTCTTACCGCTTAAGAACAAAAATAATCTTAGGCCACATTATTAAATGTAAAATGTAGTGAATTGCCCCTTTGTACTCATCAAGGTTCATATCTTTTATTGTGTATTTTTTCTCTTTGTTAACCATATTTGAGAAAGATATTAATCAAGTGATATACCAAAATAGAATGGCCGTATTATCAGTCAGCTGAAGCTGTCTATGAAATATTAAACGTAAAAAACACTAAAAAGAAGATTACTTTATTTGAAAGCATGAATTAATGTAAGTAAATGAAACATTAAATAAAGAAAGAAATTATGATTTTTTTTTTAATGCAAGAATGTGTTGTTAAAGCCATGGATTTGGACATTATTCAGTTTAGCTACACTGACTTCCATTTAGCAACATGACCAAGCTTTCATTCTGTATTAAAAGATCAATATTTTTAATCCTCAATAACATGCTTTTTTTGCTGATTGTTTGTGCTTAAAATTCATCTTAAATACTTGTGAATTTGTGGTAGCAAATAGTGTAAGACTGTGCTGTCCCAAGAGGTTTTATAATTTCCTTTTCTGATAGTTTTATGAACTTATGCTCTTAATGACTCAGACATTTTATCTTTATTTCTTCCTCATTTAAACATTTTTACATTATTCTTTGCTGGTAAAAGTGATTTTGGATTGTTTAGTTTTTAGATCAGTGTTCTTAGTTGCAAACAGCAAAAATTGCTCGAGCTAATATAAGCAGAGCCATTTCTTATTGAAGTATACTAAATTGCTCCCCAAAATCATTGGTGATGGGGGGAAACTGATTTATGATAAACAGTCTTGAAAAATGCCTCAAATATGAGGAAAAACAGCCACCATTGCTGCTGCCACCGGTAAAAACAAATGGCAGAAATTCCTTTATTGCAACTGCTTCTGCCAGGGATCACAGATTCAACCTTGCAACTATAGTTATTCTCAAAAGGTAGACAGATTTTGCCATCTATGCAAGCAAAACCAAATATCTATATCAAGCCTATTCCGCACACTATTCACTTCCATTCACTTCCACTATTGCATATTGTTGATATTCTTATTCAATTGCAAGTCAAAGTCTCTAGTGGAGAATTTTGATTGGCGGAGCACCCCTCCAATAAAAAAAAAGGCAGACTATTTGAATCCCGAACTTTAATTTATTTTAATTTATTTTTTTACCTGTCGATAATCACTTTATTTTATTTTTTCAAATTTATTTATTTATTTATTTATTTTTTAATGGTGACATCGGTTAATGAAATTTGGTAAGTTTCAGCTATACTTTTTATCAGCAAGGCATATGTATATTAACATTATGTGTTCACCTCCTATAGTTGAACTTCAATTTTAGAAGGCAGAACTTAAAATGTGGGATTTTAGCAATTTAGAAAAACTAATAAAAAATGATTTGCAGCCATAAATATGACCAACTCTGTGCCAGCTCTTTTTTAGGACTGACTTAGTCGCATGTTTGTTTATACTGCAAGGAAGGGATGAGAAACCCTCATAATCACCTGAGAGTCTCTGTTTTACAACATTGGTTGAAATGCTAAAGCATCAGTTCAAAGATCCATCATGGATCTAAATTTTTTAAGTTGATTTTCTTTTTAGCTTTATGTTTTATGTTCAAAAGATAAAGCTAAATTATTGTTCCAGCTCAATTCTAGGGAATTAGTTTCAACCAACGGTGGTTTGATCCAAGTTTCATTTCCTGAAGTTTTCAATTTTTTTCTCTATTTAATCTCATGAGAGTATAGCTCAACTTTTGCAGCCGTATTTGAGGTTTGGCATCGAGACTTAGAAAGCTGATAAATTGAAGCAGCCTGGCATGAGCGTGGGGAATGATTAAGAGACCGACTTACTGGAATGGCCATCAAGGCCGAATCCATGCTAAAACGTGTAAAAATAGCAACTTAAGGAGTTATCTAGATCTGTGAAAAGGAGTAAAGCAAAAAATACCAGGTTGAAACTAAGAAAGGTATAAATCTGGATAGAAAATTCCAGGGACTGCAGAGAAACAAATATTTTGAGTTGAAGATTTGTAAATCCAACTGGTTCATACATGAACAAACAAAGAACAAATAAATGTGGAATAATACTTAGTATTTCTCTATCTCTACTGATAGGCTAGAAAGACCTTAAAGTATTGGGTAGCATGGTTAAGGATCACTAATTATTTTATTATTAACTAGGAGGGATGTGATGTGATATCTTGTGCATGAACAGAGAGATCTCTCAAATTCATTTCATTTATGGACTATAATAGCTATACCACAGACTCTCCAAACCTCTAAATAAATCTGCTTCTTCTCTATTAGGAGAAAAATTTTTCTTAAATGTTTGTTTGCATAACCACCAATGACTAAATTAAGATTATTAGATAAATTTTTTGTTTAATCTGTAGATGTAGATGGTCACTATTAGAATTCACTCTTATAACTTTGTTAATTAGCTGATACAATATCTCTAATTAGGAATTATACTTTGAGGATTACCTATCTAATACCTAGAGCTTAGTTTTGTTTCTCTATATTTGTATATACATAATTGTTAGAGAGGTAAGAAAATTAGAGAGTAAAGACTATAGAGATCATCTACTTAAATCTTATTCCCTAATTTAACAGATTAAAAAAAATAATAATAAGAAAGCCAAGGTCCATTGGTGACAGCTACATGACTAGTATGAGGCAGGACCACGCTTACTTTCAATTCAACGGACTTCCAGTTATTTCTGATACACTCTGCTGTCATGATATATATTTTTAATAACCTAAAAGATCACGGATTCTGATTGCATAGTGTTGATATTCTTATTCAATTGCAAAGATATGGCTAAATTCGCTAATGTGTGATGGATTTCTCTGTACTATAAGTTAGAATAGACATCTAACAATTGTCATTGCTGTAGATGTTGCCTGCTTGGCTTCTGAGTGTGCTATTTATTTTCTTATAGGCTGTCAGCATCATTCCTTCAAGTGAAAAAACCTTATTTCTGCTAGCTAAACACTGAATTGGTGCATTGGTTGTAACAAAGCTTCGAAATGTGGCCATATTGCTTGAAGTTTTTCTCTAAGACCCGCAGAGGAGTGACTCAGCCATCCTCTTGATACCCTTTCATGTCAGCCTTTACTTAGAATAGACATTACTTAAGTATAATTCCTATTATACTTAAGTATTATTCCCTATACTTGTTCTATTTTGATGAACTGTTTTTTATTCAAAAGCATTACATTGGGTGTATGGAATAATTGGTTTTCATTACTACATTTTCAAATATCCTGTCTCATCTCTTATGCTATATGATTTCAAAATTATGCTGACATAATTGCTGAAAATTTGGATGCAGAATGTTGAGGCAGAGCCAATACAAACGTATTGTTTGGTTCCAGAGTTTTAGTAAAATATTTTTGGCTTGGGGGAGAACTTTGAAAGTCAGCAGGGTTATCTAGGCTCCTATATTTATTTCAGTGTGAAGTTTGTAAAATATTGTTCTATGCCTTTGGTGATAGTTTTTGACTATTTTCTTTAAACTGGATCCTGATTTCACAAAATTCAATATGGAAAAGCAAATCTAATTATGAAGCACATAAATTAGGGAGTAATTATTTGTATAACAAACTTATTCGTAACCTCTCAATGTGAAGTCCATCTCTGACAGAGGGGTTCTTTTATATAAATATTAGCATTTATGAACTTATTTACAGGTTATAAATTATTGGACAGGGCTGATTATTTGGTTATTTGAGAAATGATTGCAAACTTGGGGGAAAAAGTAAAATTTTAATACTAAACTGATAGAAGAACAATTAGAAACAAGAAGAGATTCTCTGAAATTTTAACATGTCAGTAGGGAAATAATATGGTCACAGAAAATTATTTAATAGATCATAATGTGTTCAGTGAGTCATATAAATATACATACATTAGAAACAATTTCCTTTGTTTTGTGAGTACCACACTAACAGGCAAATGCATAAAGATTGGGGTGTTGGATTATATACTCTGTTGTTTGGGAATTGTAGGATTATGTTCATCTTTCAAGATTCATCACTATAATAGTGATCTTCCTTAGATTTAAGTACCTTCCTAAACCATTTGCATTGTCGCTATGTTTCCATGTTTCTACTTAGGAAAAAGTATCCTCTTTATATGCTCATGTCTTCAGTATAATAAAAAGAATGGAGGAACTGTCTCTGAGTATGGACAGAAAATACCAATTTACTTACATTTAATGGTTAGATATCTACATAGTATAGAGTGGCGAAAACAATTGCGTGGTCCACTTTATCACATTATCAGAAAACCTCATATTTAACTTAATCAGGTAAATTCTTTAAGTGGATAATCTCTCAAATGAGTTTATTCAGTTTACACTAAACTAGATAATTACTTCACTTCGAGTGGAGGACTCTATAAAGCAGTACAAAGAAAAAGAGATTGGCTAGCACTGAAATGTGGATGTCAGGTTTTTTTTAAACTTATTTTGCCTATCTACAAAAAGGAGGAAATGTTATCTATTTTGCACATGTTCTAAGTTTTTAAAAAATAGTGCATTAAGATACTTAACACATTACATGATTAATAGCTGGCACTCAGTATTAACTGATTATCTTATTATAATATGCTGGTAATAATAGTTATAATTACTATTAAAATAGTAGTTCTCAACCTTGTCATCGCCAAGGAGCCACCAAATTACTTTGTCCTTCTGGACTCTAAGACTTAGGATGTTGTTGATAAAAACTACTTTTATGAAGTAATGACTGCTTAGTTTTTAATACTTTAAAGTCAATGCTATTCACAACCATTAACCAGTAATTCCAATAAACATTAATCAATCAGGTTATCAGAGTGAGTTAACATAATCTGAGTACAATCAAAGAAAGTCAATGCTATGTGGAGCCTCTACAGCTTCATATTTTCTAAAAGTACCATTTCCCTAAGTTTTTTGAATTTTAAATAACCCCTCCCCCACCAAATCCTTTTGGTACCTTGAAGAAACTCTGGTAGTGCAGAGACCCCATATTGGGAACTAGTGAATAAGGTGAAATGCCTTCAGGGTACTGTAAGGATTTTTGAGAGTACATAATAATTCAGGAAACTCATCAGTATGTATTAAAACTGCACAGGGAAAACTGTCAGGCTTCTAGAAGCCAATAACATATCAAAGAGACAAACTATCTGCTGCTAGGGTACAGGCTGATGTGAATAAATTTCAGACTGTGGGAAGTATGGCCAGACCTAACAGTAAGAAGGGTGCTGAGCGTACACAATGCATGACTGATTACAGCAGCCGATCGGTGCCCCTCCTGATAGCCAAGACAGCAGGTCCCAGGACAGCGGCATATGTGATAAATCTGACTTCTTCAGAGAGCATAAAATGCCTGCTCTTATTTTTAGACTAAAAAGAATAAATCTTTAAACATCATTTGCATGCAGTGAAAACCCTGAGGATCTCTCAAAGGCGATTTTAGAGAATGGCATAGAGCAGTAGACATGGTTTTGTCTTACTAGTATCAGAGAAAGAAAAGAAAAAGCCCTAGCAGAGAAAAGAGATAACTAAGTTTCCAATAGTGGAGAGGTAGGAGAGCTTACTGTGGAAATCCAAAACAGTAATCCATGAGTTTGGTCTAAATCCAATTTAAGTTAAATCCTTTATTCTGCAACTTACGTAGATAGTATCAGTACTATCTATGGGAACTTGGACAATTTATTTACCCGGAACCTTAATTTTTTCAGTGTAAATTTAGTATTATAATACACTTAACGAGTTACCATGGGTATTAAATTAAGTGATACAACAGAAGCAAGATGTCTAATACACACTGGATGCTTAATATATGACAATGAAGATTATAGTTTATTTGCATATAATCAAACCAACAGGTTGTAACCAGTCTCTTTTGCTAAACATCAAGACAATTATCTAATACTTGACTTTTTATTTCTTTTGCTGAACTATTTATCTCCTTCACTTCCAGATTACCTACATCTTGTTCTGTAGAAAATTTTGAAAGAAGTTATCACTTTTTAGATGATTTTCTTTATCAGTCTGAGAGATGGATGATCTATTTCCAGCATTGAGAGATAGAGAAATTTAGGAGAGCAATATAAAGAAAGTGTACAGTTTCAAATTCTGATCCCAGTAATATATTATCAATGCATGACTTCATTATTTCTTATTATGCATTTTTCAGAATTTCAGTTACTCTTAAGCATCATTTAGATATTGAGATTTATCTAGTATTTAATATTATCTTCAGCTTTGTTCCTTTTCATTAGTGCAAATAATTAGGAACTTATTGTATATCACTTAAAAATGAAAGTTCAATATTTTACATATTATTAAAATTCCTTACAAAATTGCAACAATGCAACGTTTCACATATGACAGCTAGTGTAAATTGCAAGTTACAGCAATATATTAGGGGAAAAATGCAGCAATACATTATAAATAAATGAAATAAAAAGAACTTTCACATAATAGAAATAGCTCTGGTACTTTTATAAAAGATGGTTATTATTTTTTCAAGAAAAGAAAAATCAAAGTTGGCATTGGTAATGAGGAGCTACTTAAATCAGCACAATAAAAAACGAACCTATGATTCTCTGCATTACAAAGACTGTAGATTTCAAATCTGTATGAACAAAGAAAACTAGAGATTATGGTGTGTTGGAGAAAAATGTGTTAAACTCTGCAGATCTAAAAGATTGTCTTTAAGGATAAAAGCTTAAATGGTTGACTGTCTTTAAGAAGATAGGTCATAAAAAAAGTATCTAATAAGATTTTGCATAAGAATATTAAATGATTTATGGCATAAGAAAAATTTAAAGTGAAAATAATAGGAAAAGAAGTAAAATTAACTATTTGTTAAGTACATCACTTGACATTGATAAAAGCTGCAAATATAAAAGTAAGTGAAAGTTAGAATAGTATAATGGTAAAGATTAAATGTTTATATAAATTTTTTCAATTTATAATTCAGAAAGTATTTTCTTATACCTTCAAAAATGGATTTTATTTCCATCAATATACTGCCAGATTAAAAAAAAAAAGGCATGAAAACAGTCTTAATCAAAATTCTGAAGAACAAGCAAAATAGAAAACATATCTATAATTGCTATAAAATTTAGAGAAGCTAAATATTCAGACAATGCATCTTTATGATTGTATGACTGCCAACAAGCACATACAATAGTAGTTTGAGGAAATAATAGGTTGATGTAAGTGAAATATTAACAATTTCTCTTTTTGTTTGAAAAAAGCAATAATATTGAGAACAAAAGGCAAAAAAAAAAATACTTATTGTGTCCACAATGCTATTATTGGTAAGCCACTATCCTAATACCATTTACTCAATAGAAATGAAGTTTGCGGGTAAATAGAAAATTTTCCCAAAGGAGTTTCAGTTTAACCTGAAAAGTAGGTTGTGATTTACCTCACTAACAATTTAATTAATTATATGTACTAGTAAGAAGGTAAGAGTAACATAAAGGATAATTTTACATAGTGTAAAAATAAACGCTCATATTATTTAATGGGCTGCCATCCAATTTATCAGACTTTCCCACAATTGACAACTAAGATAAAGTCAAGGTAGTTATGAGGAAGCAGATTTAGCTCAATACGGTGATGGACTTCTACATTTCATGTTGTCAAGTAAAAGAAGAGAAAATTTAGCAAGTCTGCTAATATTGGAAATATTTTACTAGAATCTAGATTACTATCTACTAGGAAGATTTCAGATAAAATGCTTTCACTGAGAGAAAATAAAGTTGATTGATTTATGAACTTCATTCCAAAAATAATAGCTGAAACTTCTTGAATACCATGTACTCTATGTACATCAATATCATTTAATCAAAAATCTTTTGGCTTAGGAAATATCATTACCTACATTTTAGAATTGCTTAATGTTAGGCAGTTTCTTAGCGTTGCTTAATGACATCGTTTAATGTCACAGACTTGTTAGGTTGAAAAGCTGAGAATATAGTCCAGGTATTGACACAAAAGTAATGCACTTTGACCACTGTGTCATGTCATGTTACTTCAAACCTAAGATCCTCTGATTCCATTATAAATAGTATATCTGTTTGGGGAGATACACTATAGCTTGATTTATCACAAGTAATTGAAACACAATATCAGTTTTTGAATATACATAGAGAATGAAGAACATTGTCACATCTGTGTTGTCAATAACACATGCTCATATAAATTTCTGTAAGTGGTATCATATTCCAACGGGACTAGTAACAGGTTTTGTTGGTCTTGCTGGAAAGAAGTAATGGGAGAGGTAGTCCAAAGGCCAGGGAAAATTTAACTTAATGACAGCACGCTTTTGTAATATATCTTATCTCTTTTACAGGAAGAATTACAGTATTAATAAAGATGTACCACATGTAAGGCACAAACATATTTTGCTTACAACTATGTTAAAAAGACTTTTATCTGCACCCATATAACATCTAAAGAGTAGCAGCTGAGAAGTGTGTGATGACAGGTGGTTATCAATCTGGAACTAAAAATTAGCTGTGGGTGAGTAATTCTCAGATAATCATCATGTAGTTCATCAAAAGTTTATACTAAGTACATATTACTATATCTGTTTATCTGTAAAAATAATAAAAATAAGCCATTATAATAGTGAAACTAAAAATACCATTTATAGATTTAGATCATTATACTCAGAAGTACTACCAGTATAGAGAAGTCTAAACATTTTTTAGAGGTCTTTGTTTGACTTTTTTTTTTTATTTCCAGTGCTACTGATGAAACTAAAGAAAAAAATTAGTTAATTCACTAATTTGTTTAATAGACAAATGATGCAGGTTATTGTGTTGGACAAAGAAATAATTAGTACTTAGGACAATTGGGTTCTATTCTAGATTCTCTCACTAACTAGTTTATGTCCTTGGCAAGAATATTTAATTCTCAGCTCTCAGTTAAAGCTCTTTAATTCAAAATTTAATGATTATATTTTTGTGCCTATTCTACGCAAGACGAGTGAAACGCTCTGTACATTTCCAGTCACATTTAGGGGAAAATGTCTACTTAGGTGTTAATATCAGACAAAATCTTGCATATGAGTAAAATACATTTCTCTTTTCTTTTTGTTTTTTTTTCCACCAGGAGATATACAGATGGTAATATCAGTGAAGATCTTAATTTATTATTTATTATCAGTCCATACTAGTTGTGGCTAGGTAGCTAGAGTAGTCTGTTGGTCTATGACCATGGTACAGCTATTCATAAATAATTATATGTATGACACAATGGGTATATGCTTTTACTTGCAGTGATAAAACATGGAATCTGCAAATCATTTTAATGGAGAAACAAGACCCTGGAAATATATCAAGTATCTTAGATCAAGTTGAGTGCCTAAGTGTGCCACCCCCATTCAGTGTATCCAAATGGAAAAAGGACAGCATCTAATGATTGCTGAACAGAGCGGCAACAGTAATTTAAGAATGTTGCTGACTTAAAATGTATCTAGCAACTCCATTAGACACCACATTGGCCTCTAAGGAAATGTTAATGTGACACAAACTGCACATGAAACTTTCTTCTCTGTAAAAGAACTTTCTGAGTTCATCCAAAAGAAAGGCATTTTTCTCTTCCATCGAATGAAATAGCCTGATTTAGACAAAAAGAGGAAAAGAAAGCTTTCAGAAGCAGCCAAACATTCTGGAATAGTTCTTTCAAGTCACACTGAGATGCGGGTGGCAGAGCAGAGGAAGAGAGAAACCTTAACACAATATGGTGATGGCCAGGAGCCAGGAAAACACATTTTGCCACCCTTATTCATTATTGCTTTTCTAAACACACCAGATGGGGAGGCTTCATCAATGTCAAACCTGCTGTTATGATCAGAGAATTTCCTTATCAGTGGATTTGGAACTGATACCTCAGCCCCCTCTGAGTAGTGGACAAGCAGATTTACCCATTTCAAGTCTCACTAACTTCTCACATTAGAAAGACGTGCTCCAATTAGGACCCAGGCAGGGAGATCAGCAGGTTTGTACGGATAGGGGTGGGGGACTCTCTGTTCACTGAGGGTCCTCTGCCTCCTTTGTGAACATTTGCTGCAGTAAGATTTTTCTCTGCACACATACATCATCTAAAGAATATCTGCACTTATAAATCACCATGAATAGAAGTATAGTAATAGATTTATTCTGGGGGCGGGGCGGGGGGAACCATGACAAATAGGAGTATGTTATTTGGGGACTGTAAAGAGTATTCAGGATTATAATCTATCTAGAGTAGAATTAAGTCATTAAATATATGTGTACTTTTAGGTTAGTAAGTTTTCTGTAAAAAAATAAAGGATCATTATGGCACCTCTGTACCACATATTGCTTCATTCAGATGTGTTCATGTATTCATTAAATGTATATGCATGTGCCAGGACTGCTTTAGCTGCTGAAGACACATGATAAAAATAGAGAAGCGATCCTAGTCCTCATGGTCAGGAGTGTGCAAGCACAAGACACTCTGGAACTGACCACAGGGAAGCCTGAGATGTCAAGAGTTCCTAGGGAATTGAATTTTACTTTGATACCCTACGACATTTAGTTGTGCTGGGGAAAGCATTCCAGACAGAAAAATACAGCAAGTTCAGGGGTCTCAAAATGACTAACAATATTGTAATTTGAAAATGGAGAAAAAGACCTTTATATTTGAAATGCTGAATGGAAAAGAGAGTTATGCTGTTTAAGGCCCTATGAATAGGTAGAGACCAGATGATACAAGACTTTGAGATTGAGTTTAAGGTTTGGAGATGTTATTCCAAGAATAATGTTAAGTAATTGAAGGGTTTCAAATGAGAGAGATGTGATTTATGCCTTCAAAAGAAGCTCTTGCTTGAATTTTAAAAGAATGGGTTGAGCAGAGCAGGGATGTATAGCAAGAGGGTAGGAGGAGGCTATTTTAATGGTCTAGATTAGAAATGATGGTGTTTTGCACTAGGTAGTGACAGCGTGAATCAAAAGGACTGACAATTTTTGGAGACAGATTGCAGAATTGAAGCCCTGGAATTTTCCCTTAGGTCGTTTATAGCCTAATGGGACAGGGAGACGTATGAACAATTAATTTTAAACTAGTGTGGCTCTTTATAAGTTAGAGCAATAACATCATAAATGTGTGTGTTGTTGATTTTCATATTGCCTTTGGGCTATGAACTGAAGAAAGCTCAAAGTGAGTTACAAACAGCAGGTAAGTTAGGGTTTGGTCTCTGCTAAATAAGAAAAAGAGGAATAAAAAAATGCATTTATTGAGCTCCTATTATGTGACAGTCACTGTATTCAGTGTTCTCAAATAAATCCCGATTAAGTTTCATATTCCTGAAAAGGAAATCTTTTTACTCACATTAATAGATGATAAAACAGATAAGAAAAATCAATAATCTAAGTTACAGCTACTTAGTAGCTAAACTGGGATTAAAATCCGCATCTGATATTGAATATTAATTCTTTGCCCTATACCTTCTCATCTCAAATTCTCTTAAGGAGGGTTGGAAAGAGCAACGAAGCCGAAGTGACTGTGCAACTGGGTTTTCAAATGGGTGGTACACATCATACCAGTGCTAAGTAAGCCAATTTTCAATGGTAGGATTGATAAATGTTTTAAAATTTTTAAAATTTTGTATTTGTTTTAAATCTATTTCAAAAATATTGCTAGTGTATCAAGCTCATGATTCTGCAAATGTT
>NW_011888803.1:16046168-16049352 GCF_000151845.1 Pteropus vampyrus
ATGTATTTATATATCATACATTTGATATATATTTGAGCTATTACTGAGATCCTGTGGCGATTGTACCTAGCGGTATTTTTTATCAGCCTGTAGAACACAGAGCTCTATTGTACACTCTCTAAGACAACCTGGAAGTCTATATATGTATTTTCATGAGATGTCAAATAATAGATGTGGCTAATGAAACAGCTGAATGAGAACGCTAGAGCCAATATTTGCAATAAGGTGATAAAAAAAATCCAACCAAATTCCTCCAAAGAATATGGAATCAGATGCTCTTACTGCATTGTTTATAAGCAAGTAATAATTGAACTTCTGGGGGCAACACCTTAGGCTTTCCAGAGATTTCATAAACCCACTTGGTAAATTGCCACTTTCATGTAGTAATCAATATCAGAGTTAGCTAAAAGAGTTAATTGAATATCTGTGTGTGTTAGCCTTAGGAATAATTTAGAAAGTATATGTACACTACAAAGCAGATTGGTTTTCTGTTATTTTTAACAATCAGCCTGCCTACTGCTCTTCCTAGTCAACGATCTATTTATTCAGTGTGGCCTCTCTTGAGAATGGTTTTTAGAAATAGAGAAGTAAAATATGACCAAAGACAAATAAAATGTTAACTGCAAGAGTAATTTAGGTCAGAATAACAGAAAGAATTTATTGCTAAGTCAAATAATGGGTAATATCCTGAAAGATATTTATCTCAAGTGCCCAATAGTCCACCTGCTATTAACAATGACATAAATCCCAATAAATCCAGGTGAAGTTGTTAGATTATTCATTTCTTAGTACCTGCTCCAGTTACCTTTTTTCTCTAGTGGCTGTAAATCCTTCAAACAAGATTCATCGATCCATTCATACATTAATTCATTCAACAACACATCGAATGCTTATCTTTATTTATAATTTTATATGTTTTTAATGCAGCAAAACTTACATAGATAAATGTATGCAAATGATAAAATGTGGCTCAGTGAATTATCATAAAATAAATGTACTCATGGACCTATACTGACCCAGATCAGGAAATAGAAAATTTTCAGCATCCCCAAATCTCCTCCGTGCATACTTCTAGTCACTATCTCCTCCCTAAATGTGTTCTATCCTGACTTGTAACCTGTTTTAGACTTTACATGGAATCATTCTGGGTGTGTTTTTCTGTGTGTGATTTATTACTCAGTATTATCTTTGGAGATTTATCCAAGTTGTATAAAAGAGTATATCATGGGTTTGTATTGCTGCATTGTTTCATTGTCTGAATATACCACAATGTATTCAATTATTCCACAGTGGATATTTCCATTTTGAGGATACTAAGAATAATGCTACTTTGAATATTCTTCTATAAATGTGTTTGGTGCACATACATGTGTATGCAATTCTCTTGAGTTTATACCTACAAAAGGTATTGTAAAATAGACATATCTTAAGCAAATAGCCCACTGAATTTTTATCTGTGCCTACACTCACATAATTACCACCAAGATCAAGGTCACTCCCAGAAAATTCACTCATGATCTTTCCATATGCTAAAACCCTTTTTAATAGTTTCTAGTTGTCTACCATATCGCTCTTTCTCATAATTTTTTAAACATATTATTCACAGTTATTTTAAAGTCCCTATTTGGTAACTCTATTTTATTTACCTCCAAGAGTCTAAATGTAGTCTGTTGTCTTTACTTTTCTATAAATTCTTATATTCTCATATACCTGGTTATTTTTGATTGAGAGCTAAGTATCACATATGGAAATACATAATAATAATTTGAGGCTGTCTTTCTCCAGAAATGATTAACTTTTGCTTCAGACAGGCAGCTTTGCTGTTGATACATTACTGTAACTTAACAAGAGTGAGATGATTTGTAACCAGCTTCAGATCTCATGAGAGCTATTTATTTTCAGTTCACTCTTACTCCTAAGATATAGCCCTGCTACTTCCCAACCCCAAATTAGGGAGATTTACCTGGCCTTCTTGTCTTTGGGAGGCCATGAATTAAAATGTCTCCATAAATGGTGACAATTTTGATAGATTCCCTGCTGGGCTCACCTCTTTGGACTTCTCACTCTTTTCTATCCTAGACCCTGAAAATTCTCATTGTTTTAGTACTCCAATGCATTCTAATATGAAAAAAAAAATTTTAATATACTTTTTATAATTATTCTCTAAGGGACATTTGGCCTAAAGTAAATTAGCCTGCCTTTGCCAGAGGTCTAACTCCTTGAGTGCTTTTTTTTTTTTTTAATGCAGGCTCTATGTAAGGGTTTGCAGACACAATTTAACAAAAAAAATTCCTGTCCTCAAGCCACTTTCAGTGTTCTAGTAGAGACAGACATATAGAAAATCATATGAACTAATCCTCACACTACCCGTGATTACTGTTATAATAGAGGTAAGTATTGGAGACAGCAGTGGCACAAATAAGTAGTAATTAAGTCTGTGCCATGTGTCAGAAATTTCTTTGCAGACTAAAAATTCTTAGGTCAGGAATTAAAAAAATAAAAGGTGTTCTCTTGTTAGACAGTATGGGATAAACAAAAGATATTGGAAAGAGTGCTTTATAAGTCAACCAGAAAGTAACTATTTCGTTGAGATTTAGAGTGAGTAGGACTTTTCCTGGGGGTCAGGAAGGAAATGAGAGTAGGACATTTCAGGCAGAGGGAAAACACACAAAAATCTAGGCTGATTTCTAGGTCTTTCTTGCTCCCTTCTTTCTCCCATAGGACCCCCTCATCTGCCTGAGGAGGTGTTTCCAAACATTTTATTTTCTCTATGGTCACTTAGAATCTTTAGGTTCCTGAAACTAAAACCAGAAAGAAATTCAAACCATGTCTATTTTTAACAAACCTAGCATTTATCTCTATCTCTTTCTCTATCTCTGTCTCTGTCTCTGTCTCTGTCTCTGTCTCTGTCTCTGTCTCTATCTCTATCTCTGCCGCTGTCGCTGTCTCTGTCTCTATCTCTTTCTATCTATCTATCTATCTATCTATCTATCTATCTATCTATCTATCTATCTATCTATCTATCTATCATCTATCTATCTATATCTATAAAGCATAGTCAGATCTAGAAATAAAAGCAGAAAACCCAGAGCACACAAGGACAGAACTTTGACCATCTGTTTCATATAACTGATTTCTAACTTATGCCGTGTGATTGGACTGAATCTGTATAAACATCTGGTTC
>NW_011888803.1:16049402-16087598 GCF_000151845.1 Pteropus vampyrus
GCTCTTTCTCATAATTTTTTAAACATATTATTCACAGTTATTTTAAAGTCCCTATTTGGTAACTCTATTTTATTTACCTCCAAGAGTCTAAATGTAGTCTGTTGTCTTTACTTTTCTATAAATTCTTATATTCTCATATACCTGGTTATTTTTGATTGAGAGCTAAGTATCACATATGGAAATACATAATAATAATTTGAGGCTGTCTTTCTCCAGAAATGATTAACTTTTGCTTCAGACAGGCAGCTTTGCTGTTGATACATTACTGTAACTTAACAAGAGTGAGATGATTTGTAACCAGCTTCAGATCTCATGAGAGCTATTTATTTTCAGTTCACTCTTACTCCTAAGATATAGCCCTGCTACTTCCCAACCCCAAATTAGGGAGATTTACCTGGCCTTCTTGTCTTTGGGAGGCCATGAATTAAAATGTCTCCATAAATGGTGACAATTTTGATAGATTCCCTGCTGGGCTCACCTCTTTGGACTTCTCACTCTTTTCTATCCTAGACCCTGAAAATTCTCATTGTTTTAGTACTCCAATGCATTCTAATATGAAAAAAAAAATTTTAATATACTTTTTATAATTATTCTCTAAGGGACATTTGGCCTAAAGTAAATTAGCCTGCCTTTGCCAGAGGTCTAACTCCTTGAGTGCTTTTTTTTTTTTTTAATGCAGGCTCTATGTAAGGGTTTGCAGACACAATTTAACAAAAAAAATTCCTGTCCTCAAGCCACTTTCAGTGTTCTAGTAGAGACAGACATATAGAAAATCATATGAACTAATCCTCACACTACCCGTGATTACTGTTATAATAGAGGTAAGTATTGGAGACAGCAGTGGCACAAATAAGTAGTAATTAAGTCTGTGCCATGTGTCAGAAATTTCTTTGCAGACTAAAAATTCTTAGGTCAGGAATTAAAAAAATAAAAGGTGTTCTCTTGTTAGACAGTATGGGATAAACAAAAGATATTGGAAAGAGTGCTTTATAAGTCAACCAGAAAGTAACTATTTCGTTGAGATTTAGAGTGAGTAGGACTTTTCCTGGGGGTCAGGAAGGAAATGAGAGTAGGACATTTCAGGCAGAGGGAAAACACACAAAAATCTAGGCTGATTTCTAGGTCTTTCTTGCTCCCTTCTTTCTCCCATAGGACCCCCTCATCTGCCTGAGGAGGTGTTTCCAAACATTTTATTTTCTCTATGGTCACTTAGAATCTTTAGGTTCCTGAAACTAAAACCAGAAAGAAATTCAAACCATGTCTATTTTTAACAAACCTAGCATTTATCTCTATCTCTTTCTCTATCTCTGTCTCTGTCTCTGTCTCTGTCTCTGTCTCTGTCTCTGTCTCTATCTCTATCTCTGCCGCTGTCGCTGTCTCTGTCTCTATCTCTTTCTATCTATCTATCTATCTATCTATCTATCTATCTATCTATCTATCTATCTATCTATCTATCTATCATCTATCTATCTATATCTATAAAGCATAGTCAGATCTAGAAATAAAAGCAGAAAACCCAGAGCACACAAGGACAGAACTTTGACCATCTGTTTCATATAACTGATTTCTAACTTATGCCGTGTGATTGGACTGAATCTGTATAAACATCTGGTTCAATCTTTACAATAGTCAAGTTTTCTCTTTTGGCTTGACTTATTTTTACTGAACTTGGCCTTCATTATGGGCTCATCAGTTTAGCTTGCAGACATAGCCTGTGTAGATTATTTTTTTCAAACAATGTGGCATAATTCAGGAGCTAGTTTATGAGAAACAGACTGATAACCCAGGGCACATCAGGACAAGGCTTTTTTCTGCTTACATCTATGGATTTTTTTCTTCAGCTTTTCTGGAATTTTACTCGAGACAATAGATGGAGGATTTCCAAGAAGTTGCTATGTCTTGCTATTACTGTGTGAATAAGGATTTCATTAAAACAGATTAGTCAAAGAAAATATACAGACAGTGATTCCAGGCGAAACAATTTGTTACTTTAGCAGTCTATTCGTATCAGAAATCTTCTTGCGTAAACGAGGATGGAAATTTGGTTCTTATGTGCTCTTTCTTTTCTTCTTATGTTGGCCCTATTCTGCTTCTTGGTTCTTTCTCCAGGGAAGAAACATTCTCAATCATATTAACTAATGTCTGAGGCTCTTAACAAGCCATAAACTTTAGTTATATCTTCAGGGTGCTTTTTACTACAATTGGTCTGATGCAAAATTCATTCAAAGCATGGCTAATTATCACACACACACACACACACACACACACACACACACACACACACGAAATAATTATTCTTTCATCTGCCTGAATCTGTAGATGAAGAGTTTTTGGAGGTTTTGTTTGTTTGTTTGTTTTGGCAGAAGTGGTGTGGCCTCTGGGAGAATTCATGAGAGTGAGTTAGGATTTCAGGCTAGGACAAAAGAGGAGGGGCTGACAGGCTGGATTCAATGGTTGTTTTGTTATTCTTGCAAGCTTATCCTCCCATAGGATTACATTCTCTTTTGATGCATTATTTTCCAAGTCTAAAGAATATTTTTCTTTTCCATTTTTAGTATGATAACTGGGAATTATTTTACTCCTACACAATTCTCAAGGAAATCATACCTAAACTTCTTTCATGGTTGAAAAATTTGCTCTCTCTTCCACAAGATAAGTCCAATAATGCTTTTTTCATGGATCTTCAGCCAAAAATTTATTGCAAATAACATAGCATTATATAAATATACAGAGAAAGAGCTATGTCTTATTTATCACTTTATGCTCAGCATCTGTGTTGAGCTTAAGGTAGAGCAAGTGAAAAAAAAAACTGTTTATTGAGGGCCAACTCTATGTTATGTGCTTTATATAAAGTTATCTTATTTAATACTGATAATTACCCTGTGAAGAAGGTGCTCTCAACAGTTTAAAGTGGAGAACAGAGTCTGGCATGTGACATGTAAACAACAAACTTTTGTTTTTTAGAGTTGATTGAAAAGAGTTTCATGACCTGAAGTTTTTGTTTAATTGTCTGAGATAAGTCACTAAGTATTTTTATATCTTGGAGGCATTTCTTTCTTGGGATTTGGTAGAATTTTCTAGGCTGAAAGAAAGAATAGGAAACCTGACTTTCCAACTATATTGATTATCTTAGTAAAGAAAACGGGAAACGTTACTTGCTTCTCGAAACTGAATATCCACTTTAGGAATGAGAACCATTTAAATTTCATGTGCAAATGGGTGAAGTTGTCATATCGAGCTATTTAACATTTTAGCAATTTTAAATCTTGAGGGTGTTTTGGGGCAAATAAGTATAGGTGTTCTACAATGTCAGTGTAATGAATTAAAATTGAAGTATTTTCTATTCCTTTAATTTTTTATTATTTCACTCTATAAGAGCATTTGCTTATATATTTTACTTTGAGGAAGTTGGGGCTTTAAGATGGTGCTATGCTTTCATCTGAACTTTAGGTCCCTGTAATTTCTGAGACAGAACCGATTACTGTTCACCAATTTGACTGACTTGTTATTTTATACCCGTTCCCAGGTATATAGGTCAATGATTCTCTTTGACTTGAACTGGTTCTTATAAGAAAAATTCATCGGCCTGTTAAAGAAAAGGGAAAGAACAATATTTCTTAGGTATCTACTTACATTAGGAATAGTGTTGCCCAATTTGGCAAATGAAAACACAGGAAATCTAGTTAAATTTGAACTTCAGACAAACATTAAAAACTATTCATTGCTTATTTGTCAACCTTAGTTAAGCACTGTGCCACACTTTAAAATTTTATCTATTTTCAACCTAATGTCAGTCCTCTGGAAAAATAAAAGTTTCTGTATCACTTCTTTACACATAAGAAAACGGAGATTCAGGTAGCCTGTGTGAAGTTTCTTTCTGGTAACACTGCAGCTGAGATTTTAAAGCCCATATGTGTCTGATTCTAAAGTCTACTCACTTTTTCATTCCCTGTGCTGACTCCAAGGATGTTTCCAATGAATTTCAAAAAAGACAAGCAAAATACTCCAATACATAACAACAACAACAAAAATAGCAAAAGAACCCAGCTCTTTAGAATAAAATTGATTTTGTTTCATTCTTTCGATTAGGTCTTACTATTCAGAATTTCTAAAAGGAGAAATTGATGCATTACAAATTCAAGATATAAGTCACCACATCTCCTACCCCAAATGCTACTTGAAAGCCTGAACCTTAAATATTTATTATTGATCAAGACAAAAGCAATCTCCATATAGAGCCTTTGACTAGATCTCCTCCCATGTTTGAAAGTTTAGATACTTTGATTCTCAGAATTTGATACTTAAACTTTATCTTTAAATTTTTATAGAGGGTTTGTTCTCTTCATTTTAAGAGGAAATTAAAAGGAAACTTTAAATAGAAGATAAAATAGAATACTTAATGTCCATTCTTAGCTCCATTTATCTTTAATTCTCTTCTTCAACAGTGATAGGTGCTATCAGAGTTACAGGATAAAGAAGCCACTATAAAATGGTTATTCAAAATTAAGGTTCTTAGTAAACACATAATATTCTGTTATTCTACACTGTGCCATATGTGTGATAAAGTATTTTTGGTAGTAATAAGATCTTGAGATAAAATATTTTGCTTGAGATAAAGTATTGACTATTGAGAACTATATGTTTTCACTCATATGTGGGATATGAAACTGAAAGCAACAAACGAAACAGGCAAACAGAAATTCATAGACACAGACAAAAGTTTAGTGGTTACCAAATAGAAAGTGAGTAGATAAGGGTAAAGGAGGTCAAATATATGATAACGAAAGGAGATTTGACTTTAGGTCATGAACACACAATCCAATATACAGATGATGTATTATGAAATTGTACACTTGAAACCTATATAATTTCATTAACCAATGTCATCTCAGTAAATTTTATAAAAAAATAAAAAAAAATAAAATAAAATAAAGTTTCATCACAAAAAAAGTATTGGCTAGATCAAGCCTTGATCATTTCAGGAAATACTATAAGTTAATTTAATGTCTGAATGGATGCAGAAAGCTTATGAAGAAAATTCCACTGTAGTGTCAGTTTTGGCTTTCTGGTGACCCAGCGTATGAAGCTTTTTTTTTTTTTTTTTTACTATCCACTTAATCCAAATAATGGCTATTCTTTCAGTGAAAACACTGTGCTTTAACATCTGTTTTTAATATGTTTCTGTTTGTTCTAAAATCTTGAATATACTTTGCAGATCTTCAGTCTGACCTAGGATGACACTATCTATCCACTTAAAGTTCTTGTCATACAATTAAATTTTAGGGTCTCTTTCTTTCAGCCTTATGAGATTGGTCCAAATCTTTCTTCATAATTCATTTGTTTTATATGAATCTCTTTTCTTTGTCTTAGAAGTAATTAAATTTATTATTTAAAAATTTGTGTTTGAGAGGATAAACATCTTGAATATGCTCTTGTAAGGCTAGTCCATATCTCTTAAAGTATTTGCTTGTACTGAATCTGGATTGTTTTTACTGGAGCAACATCTGACAATTTAATTTTTTTTGTTCTTTTTCTTGTTTTAATTTTAGGCATTTAAAAAATTCATTCACTTTGAGGAGGTATTTTTATTAACTTATTACTTTAAATGTTTTAAAGTTATTTAAATATGCTCGTTAAAGTTCGTTAAATATGTTTCCACAATTTTATTTATAATTAAAAAATAAAATTCTAATTGGAATTAATTTTACTTTCAGAAAAGTTGCACATATATAATACAAGGAACTCATGAACATCGTGCACTCACTCAGATTCACTAATTCTTACTGTTTTTTCTTTCCTCCTTCTCTCTCTCTCCTTCTTTTTCTCTTCCTCATGTGTAGGTTTCTATCATTTATCTATTTATTTAAAATTTACAATGTGTGTGTGTATGTGGGGGGGAGGGTGTTCCACTCTAATAAGCAATGCTCACCATACCAGCTGATAGTCCTATAATTTAACTCAATACTGACACTATTTTTACCCAATGACAGTGTCAGATCCCATAGGTTAAGGGCTTATTCCCCAAGACACCCTGTCCTCTTCAGATGCCAATTTCAAGTTCTACCTGTTACCTTTTTCTTCTGACCAAAGGCTGCAAGCTTGGAGGTTCCAGTGACCCACTTCTTAGGTTTAATTAATTTGCTAGAGTGACTCACAGAACTCAGAAATATTTTATTCACTAGGTTACGAGTTTATTATAAAAGAATGTAACTCAGAAACAGATACATAGGGCAAGGTATGGGGAAAGGGCATGGAGCTTCCATACTCTCAGAGTGTGCCATTAACCCCAAATCTCCTTGTGTTTATCAGTCTGGAAGTTCAGATAATCTCATCCTTTGGGTCTTTATGGAGGCTTATTACAATGCATGATTGACTAAATCATTGATCCCTCTTCCTTTCTAGGAGGTAAGGGGTTGGGGGAACTGAAAATTCCAACCCTCTATTCAAGTAGTTGGCTCTCTGGCAACAAGCCCCCATTCCTTAGTGTTTTCCCTGTTACCTTCTTAACATAATACTACTTTCATCTTTTAGGAAATTCCAAAAGTTTTAAGGCCTCTGTGCCAGAAATGGGGATGAAGACGAATACATATTTCTTATTAAAATCAAAATCATGCTGTATATCTATCTTAATCATCATCTACTTTTATTTTTTGCATTTTTCTGAGAATAAAAAATAAGGTTTTTAAAATGGAATAACTTGCTATATTATACTTTCTCTTATTTTTTCTCAATTCCATTTGTTTTTGTTCTTTGCTATTTTTATTGATCAAATGTTGTTCTTACTCTTTTTAATCCATTTAAACATTCATGAGAAAATAGCTTTCGAGAGTTAGTGTATGCCGATAAACAGAGTATGTAGATATCTTTAGTTCCACTTTGTGTTGGCCAAATCTGTACAATAGATTATGTTGTATAGTTTCATCTATCTTTAGTTTCCAGAAGGCTTCCATCAAGTAAAGTTCTCTAAGTTTTAAGTTGGATTATTTCATTCCATTGTTGGGACTTCTGACATTGATGCAACAAGGGACTTGTAATACTATAATTCTTCGCAAGCTATGCTACTACAACTCTTCCTGCTCTGTTCCCGTGAGAACACTTTATCTTGGGAGATGACACTTTTCAGATTGAAATACACCACAGTTGACCTCCCAAATTTCTTCCCTAATTGTTTTTCTGAGCACTGATGTTTCCAAATCAATAAAGAAAGGGATTGATGATGGAGGAACTCTACTCTGGCTGCCACAAAAAGTAATGTTTAATGTTTTGGTGGGTATCTCTCTAAGAATGTGATGAAGAGTTTTTTCTAACGTATTTTCAGATGCACAGGTGACACAGCATAGATGCTGTGTTTATTGACCTTTCAATATAGTTTCATAAACTTTGAATTTAGTGGCAATAAAGCCAAAATTTTTAGATAATTGATTTTCAGTTCTATCTCACAACATGAGAACAAAAATAGTGCTGTTATTTCTGGGTTGAACCATTCGTGGCTCATATTTTAAATATTTTTAATTATTGACCAGGCAACCATTATCAATTTCATAGTTACATTCAAGGCACAATTTATTTGTTGTTTCTAATCTAAAATTCATTTGGACCATGTATGGTACAAGATATTTAATAGACATTAATATGTGATAGCTATTACCCATTCATTATCACATCCATTTATTTTGAAGGATTGAAGAAATAAAATTTGAGTATTAACTTTTTAAACATAAGATTAGATTCAAATCTTATGTTTAAAGATTAGATTCAAATCTTATGGATATAATTTTGATGGTTATGTGACCATTGACAGGTCTTTTTAAACTTTCCTAAGTCAAATTAGCTAGCTCTAAATTAAGTGTACTACATATTTCAAAAGTAGCTATGAGGATTAAAATGATATTGAAATATAAATTCCATGATGTGTTGTATGTGGCTCACAATAAGTGCTCCACTTATGAAAGTTACTATTATTTTTGTATATTATAACAGAGCTAGATGGCACTGTTTACTGACAGCAACTACTTCAGTTAGCAGTAAAGTCTTATAGCATGCAAACCTAACCCATGAAGGAACATCGTAAAAACATGATGAGCCCTAATATTTTATAGTAAGTTATTTTTGCAGTTTACCATATGGATCTAGTGAAAGATATTATATATTTCAGGTCTAGGTTACACATATTAATAAGTAATATAGTACGCTGGCTGCATTTATTCTGACACACTCATCTCTCACAATAGCAGGGCCGCTCATCTTTGAATTGTTCCAGTCTGTAGGGTTAATTCCAATCTTATATGGCAACAATTTTAACAACTATATTAACCTCCACTGCTGGATGCATCATAAAGTCACCTTTTACAGCTGCCGTAGTTCCAACTTGGGTTCCAGCCTTGCTCTGTGCCCTGGGTCACATAAATGACTGGGCTTTTATCTTTCAAACTCTGCCTCTGTGCTTCTCTTGGAAATACGAGTAAATCCAATTTCCAAAAGGAAGTCAGTGCTGATGGCATGTGTCCTGGCATTTGCTTGATCTACTCTTGTATTCTTTAGCTTTGATGCTTCTACATGCACATGCCTACTACTGCATTGTTAACTACCTGACTTTATGTGAGATTTCCTGATGCTCACTGCACTCCATAGTCTCTGGTGAACACAGTTTTTCCTGCCAGAGTGGGCTTCCTGTCAACATCTGTAGTTAGAGTATTTCCTTAAAATCGGCCCCTCTCCAGTGGGCTGGGTCCGTCTGGGTGCTGGCTTCTCTCAGACTGCATCATGCTGTGACACTTAACTGGGCTGTACTTAGGCAAGTTCCAAGGTATGACTAATCTATTTTTGGTATTTAGACAATGGAAAATTGTCTTTAGATTATTGCAGATTATATTCAATTGGTTCAATTGATATTATTCAATTGGTTTATTTGAAGAAGTATGATGCTTATTTTTCTTAAATACTATTCATATGAAATTTCATTTTCTTAAGGGGAATAAGAAAATCATTTCATTTTTTTTTGTTGTTGTTCATACTCACAATGGAAAGCCAGATTAAATTCTATAATAGAAATAAATAAAAACTATGTTTAATGGCTTGTCAGTTTGAACAATGACATGGCAAATGTAAAATTAAATTTTAATGTATTTTTGAAATATGAGGAAAGGATAACCATATAAAAAGCTATATTATGAGCCCAGAAAGCATTAACCATTCTTATAAGAATATTAATAATTTACCATTAAAAAGGGTGAAATAAAAAACCATCGCAAATACTTTGAAGCAAATATTTAAAAAATAAGTCAGTGATTTGTAAGTAGGATGTTCCACAGGTCTTGAATTTTATTTGAAAATATGTTCTATTTTTAAAGGCAGTTAGTGTCTACAGAATATTTTTAAAAGATAAAAGAATTTGGTAAAAGTAACTAACTCTATATTTTTGGCAATAAGCGACATTCATTTTAAAAGCCTAAAGGTCTGCACATTCCTTATTTTCCTCTCTAGTCTTCATCCCAATGAGAATGAAATGTGACCACTGATGTGTTTATTTTCCTAGACAGAACATGTGGTACAGCAAGGACACTCAAGTACTTCATAAACAAATAAATATGGTGTCCACTTTGTTATATAAAATGCATCCATGCCATTTGTCTATGAACACTCAAATTCCTGTTCTTGCCAAGGGTGGTAATGGGGGAATTACCAAGCTTTTTTGCAAACCTCAACTGTGTAAATGTTTTTAGACAGTTACCACATAAACCCAATAATTATTTTGCAAGAGAAATTCTAAATTATGTGCCTTCAGGGTAAAATGAATATTGATACTGGAAATTTGATACTGATTAATGAAATCCCTATTTTATATGATACCAGATGAAGACCATATTTCTAGGGTAAACTCTTCAAAAACTTCAAAATTGCTATCTTATTTCCTTTAATTTGAATAGACAGATATATTAACTAGGTTTTTCCAGTTTTAATTTTTTAGGGGACTGAATGACTTGCTGTGGTTACAAAGTTATTAATCATCTTCCTTTTAAAAGGTATATCATGCTTTCTTGGATTCCTCAAACCCTTATATTTTTCTTGAACAAAACAATAGCTCTCTGTGGCAGCCACTTTCAGCCAGGTTGGAGTAACTGGTATCACCCACACTTGTCTTCCTGCCATAAATAACTAGAAACATATAAACTACCTATTGTCAGATACTGGACACCAGGCAGTTCCATTTGAGAAGGTTGAGGTCAGGCAGAATATTGAAGAGAAAGAAACTATAAAGAGAAAACATTTCAGATTACCAAACTGCACATCTGTAGACTGAAACCTCACAAAGCCATACAAAAGCAATTATTAGAAAGGTATAAGTTGAAACATTCCTAAGACTTACATAAGGTTGAAAGTGCTTGAGTTTCAACTAGCCAGAGTAGAGATTGCTCACTGAACATTTGAGACTTTCAGTAGACAACAGGTCACACGTTGGTCAGAGGGCCAAACTACCTCTAGAGTAAAGGTTACTCTTACCTTATTTCAGCCAATATTAAAAGCTAACTACCAAGACCAAATATAACACTCTTTAAAGAAAGCAAATTCCAAACACTTAACAATATAATATTCACAATTTCTAATATCCAAGGAAAATACATAGACATGCAAAGAAGCAGGAAACAGTGTCCATTAACCAAGAGGAAAACAAGCCAATAAAAACAGACCTGAAAATTACAGAGAAAATGGAATTAGCATTAAAAGAGCTATTATAATTAAAATAAATACATAAAGCTAAACTTAAACATAATGAAGAGAGAAATTAAAAATACGAAAAACACCCAATTGGAATTTATAGACATGAAAAATGTAATATTTAAAATAAATAATTCACTGGACGGTCTTAAAAGAAGATTAGATAGTAAGGAAAAAATCAGTCAGTTTGAAGACACTAATCAGAATATGCAGAATGAAGCACAAGGAGAACAAAAGAGTAAAAAATGGAGCTCAATGATTTATAGGGAAGTGTGAAAGAAGCCCAAATACATATAATTGAAATTGCAGGAGAAGAAGCTCTAAATTTTTTTAAATAATGGCTTAAAACTGTTCTCAAAACAACAGATCTATTGTGATGTAGAATAGATCAGGAGTTTCTAGTAATTAGAGATTCGTGTGTGTGTGTGTGTGTGTGTGTGTGTGTGTGTGTGTGTGTGTGTGTGTGTGTTAGTCAAGGCTCTCCAGTGCAATAGAACCAAAAGGAAATAGATATATTAAAGGAATTAACTCATGACTATGGAGAATGTCAAGTCCCAGGATCTGCAGAGTGAGTTGGCAAGCTGGAGACTCAGGAAAGTCGATGGTATAGCTCCAACCTGAAGACTGGAGCAGATTTGAGACCCCAGAAGAGCTCGTGTTACAGTTTGAGTGCAACATCAGGAAAAAGCTGATGTCCCATTTTAAAGGCCATTAGGCAGGAGAAAGTTCTCTCTTATTAAAAGGAAGGTCAAACTTATTGCCTTATTCAGGCCTTAACTGATAGAATGTGGCCCACCCACACTAGGGAGAGAAATCTGCTTTACTCAGTCTATTAAGTTAAATGTTAATCTCCTCCCAAAACACCTTCACAGAAACACCTAGAAAAATTTTGACTAAATCTCTGGCATCTTATGACCCAGTCAAGTTTACACATAAGATTAACCACCACGGATGTATCTATAAATTGATAGCATGGGGATTTGAGGAGATTTTGAAACTTCACTGTGTTCTGATTATGGAGATGATTTGCAAAATACATACATGTGTTGAAAGCTAAAGAACTATACACAAAAATTAAAATAGAGTCAATTCTACTATATGATAATTTAAAAAGTAAAAAGTAAAAAATATATTGAATAAAATAAAGATAAAAATATACTGGAGTTTGTAATGTATGTGGAAGTAAAACATATCACAATAAGAGCACAAAATCTGGAAGAAGGTAAATTAAAGTGTATTAATTTTACATTATACATGAAGTGGCATAATATTTAAAGATATATTGTGATAACTTATGGATGCTACTGTAAACTCCAGAGTAACCAGCAAAAAAATAAAAATGAAAATAAATAAATAAACAAAGTCATATCGATCCAGCAGGAGAAGAAAGTGGGAGTTGGGGAAAGAAACAAAGAAAAGGTGGGACAAATTTTGAAATAGTAGTATGCTATACCTATGTACAACCACATCAATAACTACAGTGAATGTAAATAAACTAAATCCTCCAATAAAAAGGCAGAATAAATTAAAAGAAGAAAACTCAACTGTATGCTGTCTACAAAATAATATGCTTTAAACATAAGAACACAAATAGGTTGAAAGCAAGAAGATAGAAAATTATTTAATTTCCAAATACTATTTATAATAAAGTGTGACTGGTAAACAAATTATACCCCAGGACAAAAATATTATCAAGGATAAAGACCAAAGTATAAAAATGATAAAAAGGAATAATTTATTAAGAAAACACAATAATCATAAATAAGTAAGCACCCATAACATGGCTTTTAAAGTATGAAACAAATACTGGAAGCACCGAAAAGAAAAATAGATGGAACTGCAAGCGTATATGGAGATTTAACCAATTCTCCTCAATAACTTAGTTTCTGAGTTGACAGAAAATCAGTAAGAGTATAGGAAACTTAAATAACATTACCGATATGACCTAACTGATATTTATAGAACAATACAAGAGCAGAAAACACATTCTTTTCAAGTGACACAGAACATTAAGAAAACTAGCCTCCTTTCAGGGCAATAAAAACAATCAATAAAATTACAAGGATTTAAATTATACAGAGTATATACTCCAACCACAAGAAAATTAAATTAGAAATGAAAAACAGAAAGCTCTCTAGAAAACCACAAAATATTTGGAAATTAAAAAACATTCTTCTATATAACCCATGGGTGGAAGAAAATAAGGAAAATTAGAAAATATTTTGAATTGAATGGAATTAAATCACAGCACGACAAAATAATTAGGGTTGAGTGAAGTTCAATCAGTGCTTGAAGGAAATTTATAACTTGGGTATATACATGATCAACTCTCATTGAACTATATACTTAAAATTAAGTGGGTTTTATTTTTTGTAAAACATGCCTCAGTTAATTAGGAAATAAAGCTATTAAATTATTGGGAGAAATGCTCATTCCACCAACTTGAGAGCCCAAGAATATTTTCATGAATCTCACACTTTTGCTGACTACATATAGGATTGTTCATTATGCATGCAGGAATGATAACAGCATTTGTTGAGTGCCTACTGTCTTATAAACGCTGTGCCAATTGTCAAGGATGCCAATATTATTAAGATCGGTGTCTGTTGTCTTTCTGTCTGACATGCCACCTTGCAGGCCTGGAGCTGTGCTTGTCTACACAATGCCAGATGGAACCAAAACCCAAACTGTGTACTGCTTGAGAGCAATGTCATTTATAAACAAAATTATGCATAAGGTAGTTAGGCAACCACTCGTTATCACAACAATCAAAAAAGTCTGCAAGTGCATATTCATCTGTGCTTTTTTCCAATTTTTATTCATTCTAAGCTTCTTTTGGGATTCTGACAATAAACACATACCCTTTGTTTGGTCATCCATATAGAAAATTTAGATCTTAATGATTTTGAAATGATCTTTGTCTTCAAAGAAAGAACTTTGAACTTACAGGTCTTATTCCCTAGTAAACTGATTCTAAGTCTGGGTTTTTGTGAGATGACTATAATGATCAACTTTGCTAGAAACAATATTGGTAAAATGTGAGAGATTACCTACCCAGATGACTATAAACATTTTTTCCTCACTCTTAAACAATGATTTACAAAAACTAGACATGTAAATTTACTCATGGTTAACATCAGAGACTAGTCAGAGAAATATGTTTTCAATGCCAATTTGATTGACCTGTTTTCATACTTAATCAATTAAATTACTGTTTTTATATTTAAAGCCATGTTTCTTTTTGCAGTGAGAGATTTCTAAATATGTTAATTAAATTTTATCATATATACAGTGATAAATAAAATGAATATGGATTAAAATGAGAGTTGGAGATAAATATGCAAATTTAGTGAGCTGTTCCTTTTTATATGGGTCAGAAAAAAAGAAAATGTTAACACCTAGATAAAAGAGGTGAAAAACATTTATTTTAAAATTAACACGTTTGTCAAACACTTATCTGAGACTAAGATGTTCTTCAGTAATAACTTATTTTAGTAGAAAAAAATGTTGGAGAGAAAAAAGGAAATGAATTTAAAGAAAATGATGTAAATCATATACGTACCTACTAAAGGCATTTCTATGTTTAGGAGATTTGAAAAAAAAATATGAAGGATGTGACGAATGCAACTAGCAGATACCACACTTACCTTGTTCTCTTTTTCTTCCTGTAATCCATGCTAATTTTTAGAAAATCTGTAACAACAAAAAGTATATTAAAGAAAAAAATGTTAACTACACTAACACAGCATGATGACATTTTTGTATTTCAGTGCATGAACATCTATTATTAAATTAGTATTACAAATGTGCTATGACCAGAATATGGACAATATTCTGTCAAAAATAAATTTCGACTGAATAAATTTGAAGATTTAATTGGCTTTATTAAGTGATTATGGAATTGTGGGGTTGGGGGGAGGGAAGGGAAGGCAAAGGTTTTATTATGCAGATTTCCTATTATTCCTCTGAGGGGCTGGAGAAGGCCCATGTGACTGATGACCTTACTGGTGCCTGACCAGAAAATTCCAGACTTGTTGATTAAGATTCTATTTCTAGTGAAGGTGGAAACTGCCATTAGGTCAGGTAGTAAATCTAGATTTAATATCACGGGTTTTAGCACAAGTTATACCATTTGGGCCTGTGTTTTTTTTGTTGTTGTTTGTTTGTTTTAACAATCCTATCATGTGAATAAACATTGTTTTTTTAAAAAATATTTTCTTACATTTACTATACAAATTACTGTGATATATCTAAAATAAATAATACTGTAATCAACATCTTTGTGTATAAAACCTGAGTGTGAATCCGATCATTTCCTTATAAGCATCTTTTAAAGGAGAGGATATTTGATAAAAGAGAACCATTATTTTAAAGGCTTTTAAATTCATTTCCAATTTTTTCCAGAAAGGTTTTAACAATTTATAACCTTGTCAGTAATATATAAGTATGCATATCTTACCAAGTTCTTACTGATAATATGCACTAATTTTTTCATATCTTGCTCATTTAAAACCTAATTGATATGTAAGTTTTTACTAGTTCAATTAACTGTGAAGATAATTGTGTTTTCATGTTATGCCATTTGTAGGTCTTATTTTAAAAATCATCTATTTCAGTGCTGTCTTATAAAAATAAAAAATAGCTACATATTTAATGTTAAATGTTCTAGCAGTCCCATTAAAAACAGTATACAAATTTGGGAAATTAATTTTAGTAATTTAGTTTATTTAGCACAATTACTATTTCAACATATAATTAATATAAAATTATTAATGAAAAATGAAAAATATTATGTGAAGTCTTTGAAATCTGGTGTGTGTTTAACAAAACACATCTCAATTAGAAATGGTCACATTAGAAGTGCTCAATAATGACACTCGGCTAGGGAACACCTATTGGACAGGACAGCCTTTGAGGGTGATCTATCTATTCTTTTCTGAGAGTTTCTATCTGTGGTGTATTTCTGAGATGACAAAATTGATTTAGATCTGTGAAAAGAGACCAGAAAAGAGAGTCAGTTTCTATTTGATGTGAGCCTAAGACTTCCTTACCTGATCATGCCTCTATTTTTGCAAATAAGTTAAGAACAGATTCCACTGTCAGCAGTACAATAACAGATGATGAGGATCGCCTACACAAGAAGTTGGAAATGGAATCAGTGCCATGGGAAGTTGAGCTACAGTCCAGCCAAAGCACACTAAGATCCCTCGGAAAGAGATAACCCTTTACTGTCTTTAGTATAGAGAACAATTCCACTCTCCCAAGTCTTTAGCCCACTCTGCACACCCAAAGCATCCTGTATTATGGACTGTGGAGAGTCCTTGTCTAATATAATCCATTCTCTAACAAAAGCATTGAAAATTATGTATAAAAGTAACTTTTGATTGTTTTGAACCATATCAATGGTTAAGGATTCTTGATTTTTTTCATCCATCTTGTAACATTTTATTAAAATTTCTATTGGTTTCTCTATATTTGAAAAAATAATAAAGTTATTTTTGTTGACTACATATGCATGTTATATCAGAAATATTTCTCTCTACATACTCTCTATGTACATAATGTTGTGTCCAGAATAACCAGACCCAACTTGAGTGCTCTTAACCAGGAGACAGTTTATTAGCCGGCGGCTGTCCTTGCAAAGGAGCAGCCTCGAAATGCCAAGATACAAGGTTTTTAAGCCCCAAATCCCATTCCTCATTCTGTCTTAAACACAAAGGTCCATCTTTCTCCTATTCACTACCTGTCAACCCACTAGTCAGGTGTGCAAGCGGGAAGTACAGAAGCAGAAAGCTTGTGTTAGAATGTTATGTTCCTATGGGTGATTGCCTATGTTCCCATGGGCAATAGCCAGTGTTCCCATGGGCGATGGCCAAACAGTAATTCTCAGCTTATATACAATTGATTATTTTTCATGCCACGCAAGCAAGCAGGGTTACACAGGCTAAAATTGGCAGTTAGCGTATGAGCTCATTGTTACAAGTTTCATGATTAACAGAATGTGGTTAGGGGTTCCAGAAACTAGGCCTAAGTTATAGACTTCCTTTGTCCAGTTTCAGGTTTTAATTATTCTTTAACCCTTTCACATTTCAGCAGGCCATTACACATAATTATATTTATATATTGATATATATATAATGTATGTAATATTCTTGTTAGCCATATAACAATTATAATGCTTAAATCTTAATTATTAAAATGATAAACTACTGAAATAGAGGAGTGTATAAATTACATAAAAGATAACATGTTTTCTGAGCATGGACTACATTTTTTCTTAGAGTAAATTGTGGCTTCTTGTAAGAGCTTGAGAAATATTTTCTGAATGAACAGAAGAAACACTTCTCTGAAGACAGCAACTTGAGCAGGGCTGAGGCAGGCTGAAGGCACTTGGTGTGCCTGCCCTATGTTGGCAGAGACACGAGGCATGAGAAAAAGATAACTGGGATATACTTGCTGATCCTTGAAACTTACAATTTTCTGGAGGTGTCTGTCCCTGTTGCTGTCCCTCCTGGTGTGACTGGGAAGAACCCAAATTGTATCTCAAATTAAAGATACAAAAAGGTCATAGAACCTTGTGAGACAGGATCTATCTTTTGCTTGCTTGACCTTATAATATGGACTTCCAGTACTTGTCAAGTAACTGGATCAAGGAAGGAAAGTGTCTAAGAGATATTCAGGAAATATGGTCATCCCTCCAAAAGTGTCAAAATTTTGATTTCCAAGTGGGTATTGGATTTCCCAGAAGGGGAATATACAGATGGCAGCAATCTATGAACAACACATACATCAATCTAGCATCTTAGCAGTGGCTTTTACTGGGTCAGCACTGCTCTAGCAATCAGCCATAACACAGCAGGAAGATTTGGCCTATGACACCTGGTTGTGAAAGTGACAGATGAGTAAGTGTTGAGGGACTCTGTTCTCTTTCATAGATATCCTGAACTCTCCTAATAATCTGATCCATGGCCTTTAAATCACCATGCTTGGGATGTAATCCCTGGAGCTTTAACAACATTGAGGTACATGATCTGTCAGTTTTCAATAGGAATTCTGATCCCCACTCAAATCTCTGCCCTGCTAACCTATTCCCCTAGAAGTCTGACCTCCTATTCTTTTCTGAGAGTTCACATATCACATGTCTCTCTGTGTCAAAGTCATTGATTGAGAAATAGGGGAAGAGAGATAAAAAATAGTCTCTGATGGCTGTGTGTCTAGATTGTCTTATTTGCTTTATAATTAAATTTTTCTAAAATAACATTATTCCCCTGTAGACAAAAGGAGGAGCCCCACTCACAGAAAAAAAAAAAACAGTAAGAAATGAATCAATGTCCCAAGCAGTAGAGCTTGAGCTCAGCCATGGAAGATCCATATTAAAAACGATAGCCCAAACAATATTCAGCCTTAAAAAGGAATGAAATTCTGATACATGCTACAACATGGATGAATCTTGCAGACATTATGCTAAGTGAAATGAACTAGACACAAAATAGAAAATATTGTATGATTCCACTTATATGAGGTAACTAGAATAGGCAAGTTCATAGAGACAAAAAGTAGGATAGATGTTACCAGGAGCTGGAGGGAGGGAGAATGGAGAGTTATCGTTTTATGGGTACAGAGTTTCCGTATGCTAAGACAAAAAGTTCTGGAAATGGATAGCGGTAATAGGTGCATAACAATCTGAATATAGTTAATGCCACTGAACTGTACACTTAAAAATAGTTAAAATGGTAAATTTTATGTTATATATATTTTATGACAATGAAAAAAAAGCTAGTCCTCCAATACCTGAAAAACACTGAAGCACTTCCTGCTTTAAGAGTTCTAGACCCTTAGCGCTGAGCTATGGAATCCTCGCAAAGTTCTAAAAGGTGGAGAAGAAGACAAAAGAGGGAGGAGAGTCTATAGTCCTTCCTCCTGCCATCCAGCCAAAAAACTACTTCTTGGCCTTCTAGATTTTCCCAGTCTTTTCTGGGCTCTCCTATCTTCCGATTTTGTCCTTTCATTATATCATATGTTTACCTCAGTAACATTAGCAATTTTAATTACCTTAGCAATTGCTTAATTACCTTAGCAATTTTCTATTTATTCCACCTGTATCCCAGATATTACCTTGGTCTCTCTTAGAGGTTACCATTTGGAGATCTCAGCTTGAACTTCACGAAGTCCACGGTTTTTAAAAGTCTTAATTCTCCCTAGAATTTTTGTTAGTTCCCAAATATTTACACTTCAGCTTCTCCTTTGTCTTCAACTCCAGCTTCCCCACTAATGTGATTTTGCCTTAAATCAATCCAGACAAGGCTCCCTTTGAATCCCTGCCCTCCCAAAAAATCCTTATTGATGGAAAAGAATTGGTAAGAAGTGTAACATTTACTGAAGCACTGTGAGACTGAAAAATAGAGACAAGTGCATAGAAAATACCATGGTAAACTACTTAAAAATACTACTAATTAGTATTTCTTTCATTTTTTTCTTTTTCTTTTTTTTTTTTTTAAGTGAGGCAACCCTTGGCTGATCTCACAGATTGCAAGGACCTTGTCAGTTTACTTTATTTTATTTTATTTTTTATTTTATTTTTTTTACGCCTACAGTACCTGGTCTTCCATGTGCTCTCCCATCCAAGTACTAACCAGGCCTGACTTGCTTAGCTTCTGAGATCAGACAGGATCGGGCTTGTTCAGGGTGGCATGATCATAGACTTAATTAGTATTTCTTATGTCGCAAAGTTTTTTTGGGGAATACCGTGTTGCCGAGGGACCTCAAATCCCATCCTTGCCGCTATGCAGAGTTTCATCTCACCCATCCTTTTCATCTCTTCCTCCATCTCTTTTCATCTTCATGATGGCTCCCCCAACTAGCATGTCTATTTCTTTTTCACTGATTGAACAGAGAAATTCAGCTCTCCCAAATTTCTACTCGACTTGCACATCTAAAACCACGCTCCATTGAGAAAGTCTTTGCTTCTGCAGTTTTTTTAATTTGTGTAAATTATTTTGTTATAATTTATTAAATATATACCACAAAATTCACTCTTTTAAAATGTACAATCCAATGGTTTTTAGTATATTCACAGAATTGCACAAATATCAATTATTTTTAGCAAAATCTAATCTCTTACAATAGCAGTTAGAATCATATATAGCAATATATATAATATATTTTGTGTTTCAAATAATGTCTTTTGTTACTCTATGAAAAGTATTCTGATTTGTTCTACTTTCTAACTTTTTATAGAAAGTCCTCTTGGCCTTTCTATATTACTAAAAATGATTAATGATATTCTTTCTACTGATGGCTTTTATATATCTGTTTTCTCTCTCTATGTTCACCAGCTCCCAGCTCCTCTCTTTGCCTGTCCTCCACATCAACAGCTACTCTATGGTCTCCCATGATCTTGGGGCACATTCTTCAAGTCCTTATTCCTCCTATCAGTTCTTCCTTGACTTCAGGAGTTCTCCATATTCAGAGAAATCTCTTTATATATTCTTGTAACATCCTTTATTGAACTGGTTCCCCATCTGACTAGAATTAAAAGTATCAGGAGTCACAGATGTTAATACACCTTATAAACTTGGTTCAAAGGTAAGTTCCAGAAAATAATTTCCAGGTGAGGAGAAGAAACTATAAAAATGGCCCACCAAATATATTTCTCCTAAAATGTGAATATCATAAAGAGAAGGCTCTGAAACTTGAGAATAAAGGACATTAAAGATAAAATGGCAACTAAATGCACTTTGTGACTCTAGACCTGCACTGTACAATGTGGCAGCAACTGGTCACATGTGGATATTTAAACTGATATTAATTAAAATCAAAAGTTAAAAATTGAATTTCTTAGGTACAATAGCCATATTTCAAGTACTCAATACCTATTTGTGGCTAGTGGTTGCTATTTCGGACAGAGCAGGACTTTTTATATACCTTGCACCTTTACTCTTGGAGTGTGTAACTCTTTTGGGAGAATTCTTGAGCTTCAATGCCAGCTACTTAGTAAACACTTTAGTAACATACCATTGTAGCTAAAATCTCTAGTCCTCAATCATTTTTTCATGTATCTGTTAAATTTGCATATTCTACCCTTGTAAATATTTGAAATAATAAGGCCTTGATGTTTATTTCAATTTTGAGTTGTTACAAAACTATTGTAAATGCAATTTTGAACACTTAAAAAAAAAAAACCAGAAACTTTTGCTTTACACAATGAAAATAAATGGCTATTAAGGAGAATTAATATCACTACAAATTCAATGGTGTTATTGGGATTTTGTAGTTGTGGTTACCAACAAGAGGAAATTTTTAAATTGACATAGTAGTTTTTTAATATTTTAAATCCCTTTAAAATTCTTAAAACAAATGTTATGTTTCAGAATGTCACTTTTTATGGAATTATCTTGTTTTAGCAAGAAAACCACGAAGTGCACTTAACAAAAGTGTGCAAAAATTCTTTCTTGCAACAATGGTCTTTTCTATGATCTCTGTTTCTCATGAATAAACAGCATGTGCTCAATATTCATCGTGCCTGAAAGACCATGGAAACATTGCATTATTAAAGAGCACAAATGTCTAATTTTGAAGAGTAATTATTTTGCTCTTATCATCTATACGCATCAGAATCAAATCCAGTGCATATTCTGGCTTTTAGTAATAGCAAAGTTACTTATGTAATAAATATTATTTTTAAATGTTTGGAGGCACTGGAGAAAAAACTCAATTAAAAAGAAATTAAACCCAGTGTCGACTCGGGTTTTAGTTTGGGTTAATTCAATTTTGAAGGCTGTTGCTCTGTTGGGTTCTCTGGGATTTTCTAGGGTAATGACCAAATATGTTATGAGAGAGGAGTGGAAGAGGTCCCCAATATTAGGGTGACATGTCTTCCTGGTACAGCAGTCACCTAGCCTTGTCCTATCCCTGATTAAACAAACTTTGTAGAGAGTTCAGACTGTCACAAATTGTAAATTTTAATTAAAAGAATTTGGTTGGTAATTTGAATAGAAATGTATTAATCTATATCTTGGGGTCAATCAGCTTTATTTTTGATGTATAGATTTCAAAATAAGTATGGTTAGACTGGAGTATTGATTTTGCATTTTTTTTCCTTGGGCATCTATATAAACCTATCATATATCTGTTCAATAAATGTTGAATGAGTAAGTAAATTAGCGAATTTTTCAAATTTGCTTTTGGATATGAAAATACACTCAAACCTAATATGCCTCTAGGAGCAATTTCAGCAAAATACCACATGATGGGGTTGCTATTCTATAAACAAGTATTTCTAAAAAGAAAATACATATGCCGTATTTCAGGTTAGGGTGAAATATTTTAAGGATAGGTAGAAAACAAAATTAAAATGTTCTCAAAAAATGTCTTCCTTTTTTGGGTTATATATTGTATAATTGTTTTAAAGTAAATGCCTTAAAAATATATTAGAGAAGTAACTCTCAAATGTGAATCAGATCTGAGTTACCTAAGTAGTTAAACAAACAGACAGATCCTTTTGCCTCACCGTGGCCCTTCTGAATCAAAAGTACTTGGGGTAGGTACAGGGATTCATATTCAACACAAATACTAAAACCCAAAACCACCTTAATTGATTTTCTTTCTCGGCTAGAGTTGAGACTCTAAACTGGTAGAATATATTATTAAATTTCTGCCTATTATGAGCAGTATGTTAGAAGGAAGTGGGAGAATCGTTTAGTAGCAAAAGACACATCCAATAGGATGAGCAACAGCAAAAAGAGATAAAACAAATACAATAATTCAGAAGTGGTACAACTGGGGCACCATTTAGTGCATGTGCAACCATTCCTATAACTATGCAGTTCTTAAGATTATTATTTTTTAAATTAATTTATTCATTTATTTTATGGTGACATTGGTTAACAAAATCCGATAAGTTTCAGCTATACATTTTAACAGTGAAGCATATATATATGCTTTAACAGTAAAGTATATATATATATATATATATATATATATATATATATATATTTTTACATTATGTGTTCACCTCCCATACTTAGATTTCTTTCTGTCATCACACATTTGACCCCTTTACCCAGTCTATCTGCCGGCCCCTCCCCCCACACCTTACCCTCTGGTAAAATTATTGGAGTAACATTGATTAATAAAAATCAAATAAGTTTCAAGTGTGCAATTCAGCAGTATGCTGTAAATATTTTGCATTGTGTGTTCACCACTCGAAGTCAGATTTCCTTCTATCTCCAAATATTTGACCCCTTTTGTCCTTATCTATATCCCCCTTCCCTCTGGTAACCACTAATCTATTGTCCATGTCCAAGAGTCTGTGTTTGTTTGTCCTGCTCATTTGTTGTTTTTAGGTTTATATCCCACATATAAGTGATATCATGTGATTTTCAACTTTTTCTGTCTGGCTTATTTCGCTTAGCATGATTACCTCGAAGTCCACCCATGTTGTCGCAAATGACAGTATTTCTTCTCTTCTTATGGCTGAGTAATACTCCATTGTATATGTGTACCATTTTTTTAATGCACATCATCGTCGTTGACATTCATAGTAATTCCACCAGGTAATTTTTCCCAAAATACTGTATAATACATTTTCAAAGATCCCTATAAAAACAAAAACACCACCACCAAAACAAAAACAAAAACAAAAACCCTTTAAACAGTCATCTCTTCTGTTCTCAAACATTGCAGCTTCTCTATCTCCTATTTTTCAGTGGAATCTCAGGGACAAATTTCATCTGCTTTCTACTTTTGTTTATACATTTCTGAATACTAAGGGAAGGATCTATATCTTACTTATCTTTTTTTTTTGTATGTGTGTGTTTTGCCAAAAATAGATATTTGATTTATTTGACCTCAAATTAAGCTCAAATAGCTGAAAAATTCATTAGTATCTAATGCTCCTGAAATGTCCAAGAATTGAAACTTATTTCATTATTTTATTTACTACTTTTTATTATATGAAGAAGGAAGGAATTTACATAGAATGACTTCCCTAAATGTTGTCTAGCTAGAATTCTTTCCTTTGTCTCAGTGACATGACTCTAAACCTTGACATTACCTGTCAGTCAAAACCAATAAACCATTTTTGGAATACATCAAATAATTGCTTTAACTTATTAGGTTACCCAACAGTAACATAGCATGTAGATTATATAACAGTAAATATTTCTAAAAAGTGTCAGAGTAAATTGAATTTTAAAAAATAGAGCAATTTCTCAAATATATTAAAAGCTCTGAAAAATACATTAGACTTTAAGAGGAACTATGTTATAATGTTCCTCGGGATAAATTATCCTCCTAATTTTTGAGTAAAGAATTTGAGTGAAGAATCTGTACCTAGAGAGAGAAGATAATCCAATATTGATTTTCATAATGTTTTCTTTCCAATTTTGGTTCTACTGATGAAAAAAATTGCATGGGCAATAGAAAAATTCAGTCAGATTAACTTCATTTAAAAACTAGTCAGTGTAAGATTTATGCACGATTCATATTTTGCTAAAAGACAATTAATGATGGAAAAGACAATGAACATGTGATGGAAGAAAATCATTCTATTGATTTATGATTATTTTTTCCAGTTATGCTGGGTAATACATACATTTTTAGGTAAAAAGAAATTTCAATTTATAAATTTAACTTCATCAATCTATTATGTTGTAGATCTGAAATGTGATTTGTTCAAATATTTTATTATCTTTCATTAAATTCTATTTTATGATAGTCAGTTTGTCATGACCTTTATAAGCATAAGGCAAAAATAATAGTGGAGTTTTAATTTACTATTTATAAAATCAACAGAGCTGAGAAGGGTCTCCTATCATTTATTTCACTAACAATTTAATTAGAACTTGAAGAAATACTTGTGAGCAAACTTAGATGCATGTATTAGCTATGACCTGTAACATTGAAAGGATCTACAAATATGCTTAAAGATGACAATTTTTTAAAATTGTAATCTAAATGTTTATAAAATACTAATAAGGCATCCCTTGCTGAACTATTTTCAGTATTGCAAACAGTACTGTGTTTTCCTTCTGTTATTTGTAATTTGAAAGTGGTATTTTAAGCATTGTGCTGCTTTGTTTAGAATTATTTCCTTGCTAACTGAACCCATCTATTAGAATTCTTCCCCCTACCCCACCCCACCCCACTCCACTCCATCCCACCCCACCCCACCCAACCCCTGACCTATGGCTGTTGTAGTTTTCCCTTAAGAACTGGATCTCTGAAGACGGGATGTCTCCTCCCACAAGCTCGCAGTGTGCCCCCGGGGTTTGGGGCACCCTGGATATGGTCCCGTGGCTCCACTTGGGGTGGGAACCCAGGACCTTCTGCATGTAAAGCAGATGTGCTAACCACTACATTATGGAGCCACCCCCTATTAGGACCCTTATTCTGGTGCCTTGAGAAAGTTGAGCCAGAACTCAGATGCAGAATGCCCCTTTAATATGCATCTATATAATATAATGTAATGTAATATAATAGCATATTATATAATATAAAAGTGTGTGTGTGTGTGTGTGTGTGTGTGTGCGTGTGTGTGTGTGTGTGTGCACTTCAACCCACTCCCAGAGAGACCAAAGCCTTCATACATCTCAAGTTGGGGGACAAAAAAAGGATCATGATGGCTGACCATTCAAAATAAATTAAAGCAAGAAAAACAAGTATTAAGGTGAAGGCTGGGACAGTGAGAAGAGAAAGCCCATGAGTGTCTTCCTTAAGGAGAAAAGGTTGGCTGGTAGGCCTATGATTGGAAGCAGTCATCACTTACACAGTCTGATTTGAAGGGTTTGTGAAAGCTACTTCCCACCAAATAGTTTAGTGTTCTACTGCTCATATTTAAAATTTTCCTTTTTTTTTCCTTTGGAAGAAACCATAATTATTTAAGAAAATACCTGAGTAGAAGTTTGAGATAGAAGCTGAGACCCTGAAACAAATATTAGTGAATAAATAAACTAGCCAATATTTTAAAGGTTTTATCTTAGAGATATATTAGAATTTGAATGTGGATGAAGAGAACACCAAGACAGCATAGCATCACAGTGTTTGACTCAAAGATTTTACTCTAAATTTCAATTGAAATTGTCTGTATCTCTGGGACAATTAAATACAATTAAAAAAAATTCACTGTCTCACTATTCAGATCTGCTCTACATTCTCTTCTTTTTTTTTTTTTGCAAGCTTTACACATATGCAGATGGCATGTAAATGAAAAAACGAAGATTTTCTATGATGCACAAGTTATGAAATGAATTGTCATAGTAGAAAGAGTACACAGAACAGGTCAGGTGATCTGGAGTGTATAAACCTGCTGGGAATTCATAGAAAACTCGGAGAGAGAGATTTACTCCCAAAGCACCTGGAATCTGACCTTATTTAGCTTCTAATTATCAGATAGACTACAGTTCATATATGAGTTTTAATAATATATGGTTACTGAGGTATATAAGTACTATATTTTTATTGGACACATTATATAATATCACTTTTAATATTCACAATAACCTTACGAAGTAGATATTTCCTTTTTAAGACATGTTTCAAAAAGTACAATTTGTTAAAAATCACACAGCTACTGACTATTAAAACCCAGATTTAAACCCAATTCTGATTTCCAAGCTATTCTTTCCTTTACATCACATATATGCATTTATTTAGAGATAAAATAAATACGTATATTTTAATTTATTAGTTACACATAACAGTGGATTAAAAAAATAATAAAATATGTAGTGCAAGATTAAGTAGGAAAGGGAGTCCTTGTGGATGCACTGACTCACAGAAATGAAGGAGCTTGCCTGACACCTGGCCAAAAGGGGCCCATATGAGGTACAGAACTGTACAAGGTCACCAGGAATGATGGGGTGAGAGGGTAAGAACAACAGGAACCAAAAAGTCAGGGAGAAGGGCACTGAAATTCAATATCATAATTTTGCCTAGGATCCAGCCTTGGCTAGGTCTTGCAGTTTATGGTTTAATTCTTTTTCTGGTCAGAGGATTGACGAACTAGGTGACCTACTCTTCTCAGGAGGTCCTCAGTTGAATTCATAGTTGGAGATGTGAATCATAAAACATGGAAAAAATTTTTTAAAAAATTTTTCTCTAACTGACAAAAGAGCTGAGGTGCAAAGGTCATCTTTCATCATAACAGAAAAATGCCCCTATTTATTTTCAATTAGCTGGCCGAGAGCCTGCAGGTGGTGATGAATGATTGCCTTTGAGGAGAAGGAGCCTGTTGGACTCCCAGCTGTCCAGCCTGAGCCCATTTGGATGGATGTGCCTTGGAGGCGATGCTTGTAGGCTGGGGTCATGACTTCCCACAGACTCTTTAAAAGCCTTCAAATGAGAGTTGGTTTCAATGGACATTGAGAGAGAAATATGCTTTGCAACTTTTCAGCTTATTGAGTTCTATCTTAGAAGAAGAAAGAAAAGACATAGAAAGAGAAGGCAGCACATAAAATGATAGAAAACTTGTTCAAAATTAATTTGAAAAGCCCACCAGATAAGTTGCTAACATGAATCAAATCAAAAGTTTTTTTTTCTTTTCTCTAAACCTCCTCAAAGATTCTCTCCAATTTAGACTCATCTTAGCCATTGCAGCTTCTGAAGTTGAATCTAATTTAATATTGCGCTCCCTTATGCAGTCTGTCTCTGGGTTGAGCAGCAATGTATACACAGAATTACAAAATCATAATGAAGGCATGTTGAGAGGCCATCCATTCACTCTTACCTTAACCATCCACAAATTGCTTTTAAATTCTATTAAATCTGATCACATGCTCACTATCTTTTAGATTAAAGCAAGTGCCTTAACCATTCTGTCACCTAGGAATATATGTGTCCATATCGTCAGCTTCATATCTGCTATTCATTTACCCATGTACTTGTTATATGTCCCCACTGGCTAAGGCCCTATAAGGCATGGTTTATGACTGCTAATTTCCTCTCCTCAACACATAATGACACTTTTTTTTTATGTAAGCACTTCTCAACAGAGTGATAATGTGGGAAAATAGTTACCTCAGCAATTTGGTTAGTTGTTGCCACAACAATGTTATGTAAGAACTATCCCAAAATTCAGAGACTTAAAACAACAGTTACTTATTTTCAGTCTTCCATCTGCAGTGCAGTTGAGGGTTGGCTGATTTAGCCTAGGTTTGGCTAGCTTGGCTTCTAAGTGCAGGCTTCTAAGGTCACGTCTGAAGGTCACGTCTGCTCCACACAACCCTCATCTTCTTTAGCCCAGCAGGCAAACCAGGACTTGTTCTTTTCACAGTGATGGAAGAATCACAGGAGGTAAAGCCAAACCATTCAAACACATGTCCCCAATATTTTATTATAAACACTTTAAACATATCAAAAAGATAAAGCAGCTAGACAAGGAAAACCCATTTAAGCACAGCCTAGATTCTACTATTAATATTTTGTTACATTTGCTTTACCACGTATATATCCAACTTATACCTCTCTCTATCCATTAATCCATCTTATTTTTATGTCTATCAAGGTAAGTTATAGACAGCAGAATATTTCACATCTAAACATGTAAGAATGCATGTCATTATCAAGAGTTTAATATTGATTTACATTTTAGGTACAACTTATATACAGTGAATAAACAAATATTAAACATATTTTTCTATGAGCTTAGATAAATGTAGACACAAGTATAAGATACCCCTATCAAATCATAGATCATCATAATGATCACAGAAAATTCCCTCATGCCGTTTCACAGTATGTCCTCATGTTCCAATCCTTGAAATCAACCATAATTTTGATTTTTGTTTCTGTGGTATAGTTGAGCCTGTTACAGAATTCTATATATATGGATTCATACATAGGAAATCAAATGTGTAAGGCTTATTTTACTTAGCATAATGTTTTGAACATTCTTACATATTTACATAATCAATAGTTTCTTTTTATTGCTGATTAGTATTACATTGTGGAATATGCCAGTGTATTTATCCAGTCTCCTGCAAATGGATGTGCTCTTTCTAGCTTTTTACTATTTTTTAATAAAACTGCTGTGATCATTCTTCTATATCTTTTTTTGTGCATATATGCTCTCTCATGGGAGTAAATACTTAAGGGTGGAATAGCTGGTAAGTTATAATTTAAAATATTTCCACAAATTCTTTTACACTCTTCTCTTAAAAATTAAGAACCTAATTCCACTTGCCTTCAGTGTAGGCAGGCCTTCTATTCTTGCTTCTAACAAATATAATATGGAAGAAGTGACAGCGCATGGCTTTAGAGACTAAATCTATAAGACATTTTGACTTTCTCCTCACCCTCTCTTGGATCATTCATTCTTGGGCAAGCCAGCTGATGTATAAGAACACTCAAGCAGCCCTATAAAGAGAACCACATGGTGAGGAAATAAGTTCTTTTTCCAACAGCTTGCAAGCAGCTGAGCCATACTTGTGAGCCATCTTGGAAGTGAGTGCTACAGCCCCAATCACACCTTCAGATGACAGAAGCCCCAGTTCACACCTGACCTCGCAGGGGTAACCCAGTGAGGCTACCCCTGAATTTCTAACCCACAGAAACTGTGTGAGGCAACACATAGTTATCCACTTAGTTTTAAGCTATGAAGTTTTGGGTAGATTTCCATGCAGCAGTAAAAAACTAATACAGATTTTTTACTTATGGGTTCCAGCTTGTCCTTGTTCTTTTTCATTTTACATTCATCTTCCCTTCTAATCTCCCTTGTATATTTATGCTTGAAGACAAAAGAAAGACAGAAATTGTTTAACATGCTTTCATGGTTGCATAGGGTCGAATTGTAATGTTTTGCTTCTTTAATTGTACTTTGACTAATACAGAATTTGTTAACAAGAGTGATTCCATAGGGACAAAATCTTAAGCATGAGTTCCATGAATTGTTTCTGGGTTATTTGTAATTGATTCTCTGATCAAATTAAACTTAGATATTCATGACTATAAATAGATAAAGGTGACACTACTAGCCTATGGCATTCAGTGACAATGTAGTTATGAAAATTAATATTTTTGGATACTGTAAGCTAATACCTATTAAAGAAAAGTTTTCGGTTGACCAGGTGTTTGCTGTTATAAAATATTTGTATATGTGTAAAAATAAGGAGTATGACAGGGTAATGATTGATTCTAAGTGTGCTGAAAAAGTTAGGGGAAAATAATGAGCTCAGGACTTTAAATTCCCAGCTCAAGATCCCCATAAGAGACCTGAAAGCATCAGTGATTGCCCTAAAAGAAACTTTTTCTTCCTCTGTAGTCACAAGGCTAAACTTCCTCAAAATCAAACTCAAAGTCTATTCCTACAGGTAGCTATATTCTACACAAATTGAATTAATCACTTTATCAACAAATTAATCAATCCCTGCATAAACTTATAATATTCTCTTTTATGATAATTGCCTCGCAAGGTACTAGTGATTCTCCTAGTACCTAACTTTATTTTTCTTCTCCCTGCATGTAGACCTGTAAGTAGGCTAAAGTTCAGCAACACCCAGAGAGTGAGATAAAAGACAGTAAGAAGTATTATACATACCAAAAGAATTGCATGGTGTCACCAATTTATATCAACAAAACCTTGAAGATAAGTATGTGGACAGATTTTAAGAAATTGAGAATAATTTTTAAATATTTTATTGCTAAAATATTTTAATACAATTGATTTTTGTACATCATCTTTTTTTACCTTGCAACCTTGACAAATTCACTTATTAGTTCTAATAATTGTTTGAGCCAGTTCACACTCAGAGTTTCTTGAATGAAGGGGAGGCCAGATCCCATTGAGAAAAGGCCTCACTATACTGCCAACATTTTTTACTGCTTATCTTACTCTTGGCCTTCCAAAAGGGACCTATGATTACCTACTAGAGTGAAGGAAAAATAATTCAGCTTTTCAGTAATTACTAGAAATCACTGTATTATACCACTCATAGTAGTGACTCGTGGAAGTCAAGTGATTATTGGAATTTGGGCTCAGGTCCATCTCACAGTGGGTCTAATGACTCTTCTGATGTACTCTGTGGTTATTTCTCCAATTCCAGAATGAATAATTGAAATAGTCATACTCAAAAACTTTAAAAATTCCCCTATTTGTTCCCTGATACATGAAATGTGGGTTATTTTGGTAGGAAAGGCTAAATGGAAGTAACTAAAACCACCTCTACCCTTGAAAAGACTAAATCCAAATAAACCTACATTCTAGCAGGGATTGTAGAGATTGTATCACCAATCTCTAGTCACAGATTGTGCCAAGAAGGATGTAATCTTCAAAGAAAAGTTACTTCCATTCAGTGGCAATATGGTAGAGTAAAAACGGCCAAATGGTATTATTAGACAGATATGTTGAGATGCCTTCCTACACACAGACACACAGACACAGATATATACTGTAATAACACTGGCACTATTTACAATTTTCTGTATTATTGAGAAATAGATCTTAACAAGAAGCAGACAGATTTCTCCAGATGGTTAGGCCTAGAGACCAAGATGGAGTTCAGAATAGTTTGCATGAACATGAGGAACTGTGGTAGATATGAAGGGACTAGCTGTTGCTAAAGAAAAAGCCAAGAGAATAAACCACTTCACTAAAAAGATAAAGCAGATATCCTTTACCATCCACATCTGAATGTGAGATAAGCCAACTGGGAGTTAGATCATAGGCACAGGAAAGAATGAAAGGTAATAGGCCTGGGGATTTATTTAAAGAGATGGAAAAATGACTTTGGTTTATCTAGATATTATTAGACTGTTTTCTGCAATAAATCAAAATGGAGGTCAAGAGCTGTTTTACAAATATTGAAAAAATTTTAAAGTTCCTAATTTAATTTACATTCTTTTAAAGTATTATGAAAAGATGCTCAAATGAATGTAAAATAGAATGCATGATGGTGAGAAAAGACTTCACTGTGAAGAAAACACAGGTTGACTGAGCCAAAAGAGTGGGTGGACACAGTCCAGAGAGAGGGAAAACATGAACAAAAGCACTAATTCTGGAAGTAGCTCTCCTCATGGGTCATCCCAAAGAAGGTCGGTAAGGCCCAAGATTTGTAACAGAAGGGTAGGCCACATTAAGGAATTCAGTGTTTATTTTGTGTTTCTTGGAAAACGGATAATCACTGTCCTCATCTATTTATGCTCTTATAACAGACTGGATGTCTTATAACAACATAAATTTATTTTTCACTGCTCTGGAGCCTGGGAAATCCAAGATCAGCACACCTGCAGATTTGGTGTCTGGTGAGGACTCACTTCCAGGTTCATTAACAGCCATCTTTTCATGATCTTCACATGAAGAAAGGGATGAGGGAACTCTCTGGGGTCTCTTTTATAAGGGCACTCTTCCCATTCAGGAGAGTTCTACTCCTATAATTTAACCATTTTCCCAAAGCCCTACCTTCAGTTACCATCATATTGGTCATTAGGCTTCAACACATGAATTTGGTCAGGGCGGGGCGCAAAATTCAGTCTGTGGCATTCACTAATTGTCTTCAAGTGGATCATGAAGCATGATTTTAATTTTTAAGGAAATAATGCTGGTTGCTCTATGAAGAATGGCTTGAAGATTTGGGAGTGGGTATAAGAGAGCTCATTGCTTTATAAAAAAATGGACTAAACAGAGATAATAAAAGTGGTAGAGAGAACAATCAGCAGGTTATTTCTAGGCTAGATGGCCAGTGATGGTGTCTGGATATTCCTTGGTTAAAGATTTAAAAAATCCAAGGCATAATAATTTTTAGAAATGAAAATTAAATCTCTTTGCTCCTGGCAGAAAGAACTTTAGCAACTTTCAGGTATTTAACCAGGTAGGACTTTATATAGAGAGTTTCCATTCTCTTTTATTCACCCTTTGAGCTCTGTGCTCAATCATGTGAAGTCAGTCACACATCTTCACTTTATAAGAGCAACATACCAGAACGTGCAATTTTCTTATTTCCATTACATAAGGAGTCGCCTATTTCTGTAATGATATATGTGAAATTAGTGCAGTAATAAAGTCAATTTTACTTGAATGTGCTATAAAATCAGGGTGTTTAGCTGAAATGTTAAAATGGAGAAATTATTATTTTTTAACCGGGAAGGCTTTTGTTTGGATAATTTGGCATTAGAATTTTGAACTGAATTTGAACTCAGTGGTGTATGAATTAGATTCCCCTTGGTTATGTGCAACTACATTTTTTCCAAGAAAAACAATTTGAAAACCTTGGAAGAAAGCTCAAAAAGCCTCTTAATACATCAAATAACTCTTATAAAACAATTCTTTGATGTTAAGTGTGAAAGTATCAGAAACATAAAGATTAAATTTCCTCTGGGACTTTTCTACATGAATGGGAAAGTGTTTAGTAAAACACCTTTTGGGTTTTGCCTATTCTCAAAACTGTTTTAAAAGGAAAACACACATTTAACAAATCCAAAAGCAGTTGAATTTTTACATCCTTTACACAGACACATTGTGTTACTTAACTTCTTTTCCAGTTCCATTAGTTTGATTCTTTTAATATATTTGGATTTTCTAAATTTTGTTGACTTGGTTTTAATTTTAGATAAATATTTTCAAGTGAAACCAACAGAATGTCTAGACATAATTGGCAACAAAGATACTATTTTAAGGAATTTCTCAATTTAAGGTATAATATGCTCTCCCTGTTTACAACCATATCCTCTTCATTAAACATGACTCTCTTTCAGTGAGGCCAGAGTTAGCCCTGAGAAAAATGGGATATAGTCAAAATTTGTTGGCTATGAGTAAAGTTGATCCTGCATAAAATGCATCATGAAAATACAATGCCTTTCTGATGTTTCCTGAATTCTATTATTATTTGATGCCTTTTCTTTTCTGGACTTTTGCATTGGTTTCCATGATTCACTTTCCTTTTAAAGAAAATAAGTGTTCAAGAGGAAGGAAACTAGCACTTATTGAATGTTTACTTTCAACAATGAACTGAGCTAAGCATTTTACATACATTACATTAATATTCAGTTTGAGCTGGTGGATAAGAATTAATTTCTCTTGCTTAAAGATGAGCGAATAGAGTCAAAAGGTGAATGCTCATACTCAGGGAATAGTGAAACTGAGCTTTAAATTTCGAGTCTTCTTTCTCTTCTCAAAGTTATTGTTCTTTCTACATTTCTAGTTTTATTATTTTTTTTCTCCTGCCATTTGTAGATGGATTTTCCTAAGGATCTGTACTTGGCTTCCTTTTAGCTATGGTCTCTTCCTCTATAAATGACATCCAATCCTAAGTTTTCACTTAATATCTCTGCATAGGTGATTCCTATGCATCTGCGCCCTTTCCATCATCACCGATATGTCACATCCTAATTGAATCCAAACTCAATTAAAAAAATATTATTTATGTAGATTACTTTGAAGGATTTTGACTCTTTAAATCAATATCCCCAGTAAGGAAGGTAAGTTATTCCATAGTAATACTAATTAATTTATAATGGTCTTGTATTCAGATTTATATGAAATTTTGTATATTTGTCTGGCATTCAATTAATAGCAGATATAAGTCTTGTTACAGCAGATGTACTAAAGTCTTGATTTTACATTTTCATATGGGAGCATTTTACTTTTAGGACCTAATATAGAAAAATATCCTGAGAAGAAAGTGTTCTGAGTTTATGCTTTCGTTTTAACACTTGCCTTCTTATATTGCATATATACATGCACTTTTATACAAAAAGGGTATTTTGACCTCTTTCACAGAAATAAAATCCTACAGAGATTCTTTTCTATGACATATGAGATTCTTTGGCAAGAGTATAGCTGGATTTTCTTAGCTTTCTGTATCTTCAGCAAGAGAGAAAATCAGTTGGCAATTCATTTTCTCAGTTAGCATGCTTCCTTTTCAATGTTTCAAATGTGTGGTCCTTTGAAAAATTTTATACTGAACTTTCATTATATTCTTGAAATATTCAGTTCCTTTGCTGTATGAGATTCTCACACATAAAAAAACCCGTTCAATTATAAAAAAATATGTTTTCATTATGGACTGTAATAAAATATTACATTATGGTTATATGAGCACTCACATTGTAACCAGTGGTAATAGAAACCATTACACATCATGTGGTAAGCATCACACATATCCATTCCTAATGCTCATTCTAAACCTTTGGGTAATTCGGCCAAATTTCTCTAATTTTCGTCAATGTTGTATCGCTGTTGTTGTTGTTAACTATATTTATTAATAGTTTCTTAAATAGAATTTAATAAACCAATAAATACTTATAAAGCCATCATGAACATTTTTCAATTTTTAATAGGAGTCGTGGATTACAGAAAACTCAAAATTATTTCACTTTTAGTGGTGTAAATATTTAAATAATTTTTAAGTACTAGTTTAAGATTGTTACTTATCTTTTTAAAAGATAAACTTAACTTTAAAATCATTTAAAATTTACATAAAAATTATAACGATAGTACAGAGTTCTTGTATACTTCACAGTCAGTTTCCCCTAGTATTAATATCTTGGAAATGTGACACATTTTATAGTACTTTCTTACTTTTTGTCACTAAAGATGCTTTAGGTTCATCTTGTTTATTTCTTGCCCCAGCTCTAGAATCAGCCATTTATCAAGGGAGCCCTAGTTTCATTTTATGAAGAATAGGATTAGACACCAAGAATTGAGTGCCATTTATTCTTATTGACACTGGGATGTCATTAATTCTAGGCCCTTTCAGCTGAAAGGGCAAGGAAATATATATATGTGTGTATATACATATATCTATAAATAATTCTATTTGTAATCATATAAGCTAAACATGAATGCATACTAAAGTTTCCAACCCTAAGTCATTGCCACATGCATTGTTTTAGCCTCTTTACCTTGCCTATCTGTAACTTCTCATTTTAACAGTGAGAATTCTGGCTTACATCAACTGTCATTATTTGCTAAATGATTTAATTCTAGTATATGTGTATTGTAGTTTCAGAACTATTAACTTGTTGAGAAATATTATCAGCTAAAGTAATGCTTAGCTTATGTATAGTTCCTTTTGGCTTTAGTCTTAGAGACTCCTCTCATTTCTCAAGTTACTTAAACCAGCACCATTTACCTCACTTCCTTCAGTGAGCTTGTTTTCATGCAGTTGCAATACAGTTACACTGTTACATTCTGTGTACCATCTTGAGATGTCCTGACTTCCTAAATACTTTATTGCCAAGTTGTCTTCCAAAGTGGCTGTACCACGTTGCATTCCTACCAGCAATAAATGAGAATTTATGTTGCTCTGCATCCTTGCCAGCAATTAATATTGCCATATTTTTGGATTTTGGCCATTCTAATAGCTGTGTAGTAATATCTCATTGTTTTAATTTGCATTTACCTAATGACAAATAATGTTGAACATACATTAATAGGCTTACTTGCCATATTTATGTCTTCTTTGGTAAGGTCTCTGTTTAATCTTTTACCCACTTTTAAATTGGGTTGTTTGTTTTCTTATAGTTGAATTTTAATATTTAAAAATTTAAACTAAAAAAGATAATGTTTCTTTGCAGATTACATATTGAGTTATTTTATTATATTTCTTTGCTCTCTAAATATATTTTACATATCATTCAAATCACATTTATCTTGACCGTACCTTGTGATAGGAACTCTAATTTTAACTGATCAAAATTGAACTGATACTTGTAAGCTTCCTTTGGAACTATGTGGGATCATGTTACTCCCCAGTGGGATGTAACCAGAGGTGTTTATAACTTCTAAAAAGCACTCACTATTGTCTTCATCCTTCTCACAGGCTGTAATGTTTGTGCATGTTTGCTGTAACCTGAGTAGCCATCTTCGTCCTTGATATATAGTACACTAAGAATAGTATAGTAGCAAGATAGGAGAGCCTGATTTCTCATAGATTTATGGAGCATTGCTGAGCAACTGCCTATCTTCAGATGTTTACACAAGAGAAATATATTTGTATCTTGTTTACATCATTATTCCTTTAGGTCTCTGTTATATACAGCAAATCTCAGTCTAACCGAAAACAGGATCTGCCTTTGGACCTATAGGTTTGGTTAATTGTGCCTTCTATGTGTCCTCTTAGAACACTGTCTTTACTAGATTGTGGTACTTTTCATGTTTTATGGAAATTTCTTATTTTATCATTTTGCCCTCTCACTAGGATGTAGGTCTATGAGACAGGAATCTTACTTGTCATTTTTTATTCTAAGATCCCACAATGCCTGTCAAATGGTTAGTATTTTTAAAATTTTAATTAGATGAATCGATGACTTACTGAATTACCATCATATAGTTAGAATTTTTATGTGAACATCCACAATCATTTTTCTGCATATGTTATGTCTTCTCAGTTATTTTAAATGTCTCAAGAAATGAGACTATTATTTATAGCACAAAGACCAATATAGATTTTCAATAAATACTTGACGATAGTACCACACAACTAAGCTAAATTAATTAAAATGTATAAAAAGTAGTGTGACATGTAGCCCTAAGTGGGAAAACTATAAGTACATATACACATTTTATTTTCTTTATAACATTTGAGCCTTCAAAGCAAATAAGACAAAGTTTTTGACCTCGGAGAGAAGAATTCAGCAAAATCACTATGGCCCTAGACTGTGCATGCTTCATGTAGACAGAAGAGCAACATGAACCTGGCATATGGGGCAAATGCTTGACTAATTATAAGCAGTTTTCAGCACACCAAGGCCAGGTGGAGTAACAGCCTTTTTGTGAAGTGGAGAAAGGCCAGAAAGGCAAGTCCTGAAGAAATTTGGTTGTTTACTTCTATTGATGTCCTATTTCACAATGATTTTAAATACTTCATTTACAACTTATTACAACATTTTGTTTACTATGAAAGCTCGTTGATTGATGATATTGGTGTTCTTCTGGCTTCAAACTTTGAAAATGACTCATAGCATTTAAGACTGTATTTATGTTGCTCTGCATCCTTGCCAGCAATCAATATTTATATATTGATTGTATTTGTATTTATATACATAAAATGTATTTATATATTTTTTGCTGTATTTCGTAGCCTTTGAATATATTAAGAATATGTGCCTGTTGGGGGAAAATGCTTGCTTCTTTCTCATTAATCCTAGTCTATAACAAGGTAATCCATAACAGCATCAGTAAAATATAATCTTAAGGATCTTAAGATAATTGAATGTCAGTGAATTTATCTTTATTCCTTTTGACCCTGGATTCCCAAGCATACTCTGCTTTGCCAAGTTGCTAGGTTTTCAACATACTTTTTCCAAGTGTAAATAGTAATACTGCTGCCACCATTGCTACTTCTCCAGAAATATTTACTGAATATTATTCTTGGTCAGATGATATTTTAAATCCTTCACATAGTTACTGACATATTGAATCACAACAATCCCAAGAGTTCAGTATTATTATCACTTTTATTTTAGAGAGGAGAAAACAAAGACGTAGAAAAAGTAAGTTACTTGTTTTTTATATTTAGATAGTGATTGTCAGCATGAAAATTCTAA